>NC_091441.1:115515650-115829194 GCF_964237555.1 Oryctolagus cuniculus | reverse complement strand
CTCTATCTGTTGTTATTACCAGACACTTGATCTTATTTATGTGATCCCTTTGACACTTAATCCTATCTATATGATCAGTTACACACTTAATATGATCAATTTAGCACATAAGATGCATTAGTACCACCCAGCTTAATGGGATTTGTAGCCCCATGGCAAGGTTTTAGCTTTACCCTTTGGGGTAAGTCCATGGGGATGTTTCATAGGCAGATATTTGTAATGACAGTTTTCTGGTAGACAGGAGTAAAATGTCATGAGCTAACCTAATCCACATATCACAAAACTTTTTTTTTAAAGATTTATTTTACTTATTTGAAAGGCAGAGTTATAGAGACAGAGAGAGGTCTTCCTTCCGTTGTTTTGTTCCCCAAATGGCCTCAATGACTGGAGCTGGGCCAAGCTGAAGCCAGGAGCTTCATCCGGGTCTCCCACATGGGTGCAGGGGCCCAAGGACTTTGGCCATCCTCTGCTGCATTCTCAAGCTCATTAGCAGGGAGCTGGATCAGAAGTGGAGCAGCTGAGACTTGAACCACCTCCTATATAGGATGCCAGTGCTGCAGGCAGTGGCTTAACCTCCTGTGCCACAGTGCTGGCCTCATTGCAGTTCCCTTCCTCCCTCCCTCCCTTCCTTCCTTTCTTCCTTTCAGATTTACTTATTTATTTGAAAGGCAGAGTTACAGAGAAGTAGAGGCAGAGAGAGAGAGAGGTCTTGCTTCTGCTGGTTTTACTCCCCAAATGGCCGCAATGGCTGGAGCTAGGCCAATCTGAAGCTAGGAGCCAGGAGCTTCTTCCAGGTCTCCCATGCGGGTGCAGGGGCCCAAGGACATGGGCCATTTTCCACTGTTTTCCCAGGCCATAGCAGAGAGCTGAGTGGGAAGAGAAGCAGCTGGGACTCGAACCGGCATCCGTATGGGAAGCTAGCCCTGCAGTTGGCAGCTTTACCTGCTATGCCACAGTGCCAGCCCCACACAGTACTTTTCTAAAATAAATAAAATGTCTTGGAGAAAGGGTGCCATTTTCTGATTGTACAGTGATGCCTGGGAGCAAAACCTTCATCCACTGGTCTGTGGATGCAAATAATGCGGGTTCTGCAGGGGTCCAGGTGGCTCGGAGGAAGTGAGGGACACAGCCCCTCCCACCCCCATCCCAGCCATCCTCCTGGCCTCATGTGGTCAGCTGGGACCACAGGAGCAGCTGGCAGCACGGTCACAGAACAAGCTGTCTTGGGCATCCTGGTGACTTGATGTCTTGTGGAGACATTAGTTTGGCTTAGGGGCATCTTGGCTCAGGTAGTTTTTAAGAGGAAGCGAGGCTTCTGGGCCAGGCTGGTTCCCTGCGGGAGTCCTGCATTTTCATCCTTCAGGTGGAGGCCTCCTCCCCGGCCCCCTTTCGGCAGAGAAGGCCTTTTTGCAGCCTTGTGTGTTGTCTGCAGAGCTCCTGACGGGGCAGCGCTTCAGCCCACAGAAGTGCACTGGGTTCCAGAGGCCAAGGCGGCCCCACCCCGCAGCTGCCTTTTGTTCACAGGCACCTGGGAACCGCCCTGCTTTTCGCTTGGGTTGTAGCTTTTTTAAATGACTGCCAGAGCCTGCAGCCCTGCAGCTGGGAAAAGGCGAGCAGAAGCCTGTGCTCCGTCTCGGCCCAGAGAGGGTCCTTGAGAGCCAACTTGTGGCCCTTCATCCTGGCGCTTCTGCTAGGTGACCAGCCCCGTGCCCTCTGAGAAGCTGAGCGGAGTGCCCCGCCCCTTCGCACTTGTTCCTTTGGCTCCTGGATGAGCTGCCGGAGCCTGAGCAGCTCCATTTTCATGATGCCACTGCAGCCACTGCAGGACTCCTGAGAGGGAGGCGGGGCGTTTTTCAGGGAAGCTGAGCCGTGGGAGTCAGGACTGTCGGCAGACACGGGGTGGTGACCAGAGCACAGACAGCAGGTGCCGGCCACTGCCTGCCTCCCCTGTGGGAGGCACCACAGCTGGCGTGCCGCCTGCGTTCTCCGTTGGCCCTCCCAGTGCCTGTCTGGGTTAGGCCTGACTGCCTATTTCTTACAGACCAGATCAGGGTGCAGGGTGAGAGCTTCCCAGGGAGTGAGCAAGCGAGGAGCTGAAACCCCTGTGAGGGCTTAGCTGCCTGCAGACTGGCTTCCTGATGGGCTGTTGCAGCACTCCCTCTGATTTAACACCCTTTCTCTGAACCTTTGAAAACAGGAACGTCCAAGAGAATTTTCAGTATTGTCAGGCTCGGCTGTTCACCTGCCCTCCTAAGGGTTGGTTTCCCTAAAGATCAGTTGCTTTGTTTTGGCTTTTTTTTTTTTCTCTATAGTTGTTTATTTTCACAACTTCACTTCTCGTCCCTGACAGTCCTGCCCTGGCCTGGTATCTGCTGTCTCCAATCCCATTAGACTCCTGTGGAGGGAGAACGGTTGCCAGCCTCGCCCCAGGAAGCACTTCTGCTTCAATTAATTTTGTAAGCAGCAAAGCCAAAATGCCTTCATCTTCAGTGTCTTTAATAACAAAATGCCAGGAGATGTTACAGAAATGATGTTTCATTGAGGCTTCCAATTTAGAGCAAAGGATTTCTTTTCACCAGAGCTGGATTTAAGTGGCTCATCTGCTAGCTGTTGATTGACTGCATGGGGGTTCTTTGAAGGATCGCTGTGCCGTGAATGTAGGGGATTCTGTTCTGTGCTTTTGTTCAGATATGATGTACACATGGTAAAGTAACCTGATCTTCAATGCAAGGAAAATTCTAGAAGTTCATGCAAATGGAATTAAAAGACAAGTGTATTTTGCTGTAAAAAATTTTGAAAAAGTTCATAAAGGGGCCATGTGTTTGGCCTGGTGGTTCAGATGCCAGTTGGGATGTTGCACCTACTGTTGGAGTCCTGAGTTCAGTCCTGATGGAGTGCTGAGTTTAGTTCTGATGGAGTGCTGTGTTCAGTCCTGATGGAGTGCTGAGTTCAGTCCTGATGGAGTGCTGTGTTCAGTCCTGATGGAGTCCTGAGTTCAGTCCTGATGGAGTGCTGAGTTCAGTCCTGATGGAGTGCTGTGTTCAGTCCTGATGGAGTCCTGAGTTCAGTCCTGATGGAGTGCTGAGTTCAGTCCTGATGGAGTGCTGAGTTCAGTCCTAGTGGAGTGCTGAGTTTAGTTCTGATGGAGTGCTGAGTTCAGTCCTGATGGAGTGCTGAGTTCAATCCTGATAGAGTGCTTGTTCAGTCCTGATGGAGTGCTGAGTTCAGTCCTGTTGGAGTGCTGTGTTCAGTCCTGATGGAGTGCTGAGTTCAGTCCTGGTGGAGTGCTGGGTTCAGTCCTGGTGGAGTCCTGAGTTTAGTTCTGATGGAGTGCTGAGTTCAGTCCTGATGGAGTGCTTGTTCAGTCCTGTTGGAGTCCTGTGTTCAGTCCTGATGGAGTGCTGAGTTCAGTCCTGGTGGAGTGCTGGGTTCAGTCCTGGTGGAGTCCTGAGTTTAGTTCTGATGGAGTGCTGAGTTCAGTCCTGATGGAGTGCTTGTTCAGTCCTGATGGAGTGCTAAGTTCAGTCCTGGTGGAGTCCTGTGTTCAGTCCTGATGGAGTGCTGAGTTCAGTCCTGATGGAGCCCTGTGTTCAGTCCTGAGGGAGTGCTGAGTTCAGTCCTGATGGAGTGCTGAGTTTAGTTCTGATGGAGCCCTGTGTTCAGTCCTGATGGAGTGCTGAGTTTAGTTCTGATGGAGTGCTGAGTTCAGTCCTGATGGAGCCCTGTGTTCAGTCCTGAGGGAGTACTGAGTTCAGTCCTGATGGAGTGCTGAGTTTAGTTCTGATGGAGTCCTGTGTTCAGTCCTGATGGAGTGCTGAGTTCAGTCCTGATGGAGTGCTGAGTTCAGTCCTGTTGGAGTGCTGTGTTCAGTCCTGATGGAGCGCTGAGTTCAGTCCTGATGGAGTGCTGAGTTCAGTTCTGACGGAGTGCTGAGTTCAGTCCTGTTGGAGTGCTGAGTTCAGTCCTGATAGAGTGCTTGTTCAGTCCTGTTGGAGTGCTGGGTTCAGTCCTGGTGGAGTGCTGAGTTCAGTCCTGATAGAGTGCTTGTTCAGTCCTGATGGAGTCCTGAGTTCAGTCCTGATGGAGTGCTGAGTTCAGTCCTGGTGGAGTGCTGGGTTCAGTCCTGGTGGAGTCCTGAGTTTAGTTCTGATGGAGTGCTGAGTTCAGTCCTGATGGAGTCCTGAGTTCAGTCCTGATGGAGTGCTGAGTTCAGTCCTGGTGGAGTCCTGTGTTCAGCCCTGGCTCCATTCCCAGTCCCAGCTTCCTGCTAATGGGCACCCTGGGAGCCAGCAGGTGCTGGCTAAGTGATTGGCTCCCTGCCTCCCACTGGGAAGACCCAGACAGAGTTCCTGGCTCCTTGCTTCAGCTTGGCCCAGATGAGACTTTTGGGGCATTTGAGGAGTGAACCAGTAGATGGAAGATCTCGCTCTCTCTCTCTTTTTTTTTTTATACCTTTTTTTCTAGGTAAGTTCATGAGAAATGCATATTGTGCAGAAATTTTGCATAGACTTGACAATTTTTGTGTACCAAAATTTGATTCCCTTTTTTTTTTTTTTTTAATTCCCTTTTCCCACACATGATTTGAAGCTCCTTGTCCGTAGCTCCTGGCTTTCACACAGGCGTGTACCCTGTAGCTTCCAGCCCCTGGAAGGCCTCTTGTCCCCGTCTCAGCCAGCAGCCCACCCCACCCTGGAGTTAAGTGCTGTAACTTCCCTCCCCCGTCTTGTTCCACCTGGTGAACGTAGCAGGGAACTCTGGGTGCTGAAACTGCTCCTCTCGCTGGGAGTGACCTCTGGGAGGTTCCCAGCATTCGTCTTGAGAAGCTGGAAAGCCGCTCTGCTGGGGACCGGCGTGTAGACTGCCGTGTACGTGTGGAGATTACAGCGTGCCCGGAGGCAGACGGGTAACAGAGACAGAAGTGAGGCACTGCCACCGCGGCCCGCCGCGAGGGGTGCAGACGGAGGGGGGGGTCCGCGGCGCTGGATGTGCAGAAATGCCAGGAGGGGATGCTTCTCAGGTGGAGACAGCTGTCAGCTCGCGGTGCAGAGGCCCGGGAGCAGCTCTGGCTTGGCAGGGCCATTTGACGGGGACAGAAAAGCTGAAGGCAGCGGCAGGCGTCGTGGAGAAAGCAGGAAGGAAGCGCCCAAGGTGTGGCCGGCCCCGGACGCAGGCCTCCCCGAAAGCGCACGCGCTCCATCCTGGCTCCGCGGGGCCGCAGCGTGTGCCAGAGTTCTGTGTAGGCCGTGGTCTCCTGTTCACCGAGAGCCGTTTGCTGCGGGACAAGTTGCAAATGTGGCCTTAGAACCGGGCCATGGGGTCCGCCTCGCCCTCAGTAGCCCCTGCTGGGCTCTGCGGCCCTTTAAAAGATCCTGTCAGGGCAGGCGCGTGGTGCAGTTGCCTGTGTCTGGATCACAACACTTGGTTTGAGTCCTGACTGCTCTGCTTCCAGTCCAGCTTCCTGCTGATGACACCCTGGGTTCTAGCAGAGGATGTCTCGAGCACTTTGGTTCCTGCCTCCCATGGAAGGGTTAAGTTCCAGGCTCCAGGCTTCAGCCTAGCCCGGCCTTGGTTATTGTGGGCCTTTGGAATGTGAACTGGCCGATGGAAGACCTTTCTTTCTTTCTATCTCTGCCTCTCTGTCTTTTCAGCCTCTCTCTCTCCCACTGCCCTTTCAAATAAAATGAAAATGAATAAAAATTTTAAATTAAATTAAAAGATTGTCTCAAGCGTGGTAGTCTCTATAAACAAAGTGTATTATTGACAACTTCAAGAATCAAAAATTAACAGGTTTTAAGATCATCTGGTTCCAAGGGTTATCAGACCCCCATCCTGTGGTCACTTCCTGCCCAAGGCCTCCTTTTGTGCTGTCTCTGATCTAAGAATGATTTTATGTTTTTCATAGGTTGTAAGACATACTTTAAAGATGCGGCAGAGGATTATGTAACAGGAGCTGTCTGTGGCCTGTGAAGCCTGAGTAGTTTCTGTCTGCCCCCTTTCAGGAAAGCCTGCCAACCGCTGGCCTCTCCTCCCTGCTGACACAGGGATCCTTTACACAGCTGCACTTGGCAAACACGCCTGAACACTTCCCCTGATGGGAAATTCATTGTCCTTCCGATCAATCTATTTCCTATTTGGACAGCTCAGGCTAGTAGTAATTTTTAAACCCTGCGGAAGCTTGTCTTATCATTTTGCATCCATTCCATTGGCTTCTTGTAGAAGAAGAGAGCTATTATTTTGTGTCAACGTTTCTGAGCCTTGATTATATTTGGCACTGTGCTGAGTGCAGAAAAGAGAGGAGTGAGATGAGGCTTTGTGTAAGGTTACCTCCTCAGATGCCAGGTGCGATTTCTTGGAACCAAGAGATCGGTTATTGAGGCTTTTTTTCTTTATCGTTCCTTTTTTTTTTTTTTTTTAAAGAGTTATTTATTTATTTATTTATTTGAAAGTCAGACTTACACAGAGAGAAGGAGAGGCAGAGAGAGAGAGGATTAACCTACTGCGCCATGGCGCTGGCCCCATAAACACATCTTTTAATTTCACTTTGCATGAACTTTCTGAAGTACCCTGGTATGCAGAATTACAAAAAGATTAGGTAAAATAACTAAAGGACAAATGTCCTAACCCAGTGGTAAGAAAAAAAAGGGGGACTGGTGCTGTGGCATAGCAGGTAAACCCACCACCTGTAGTGCCAGCATACCAAGATCCGGCTGCTCCACTTCTGATGCAGCTCTCTGCCATGGCCTGGGGAAGCAGAAGATGGCCCAAGGTTTTGGGCCCCTACACCCATGTGAGAGACCTGGAGGAAGCTCCTGGCTCCTGGCTCCGGATCAGCACAGCTCCAGCCATTGTGGTCAATTGGGAGTGAACCAATGGATAGATGACATTTCTCTCTGTTTCTCCCTCTCACTGTCTGTAACTCTACCTCTCAAATAAGTAAATAAAATCTTTAAAAAATTGTTTGTTTTGGTGCAGAAACTTATGAAATCGAAGCTTACAAGGATTCTGGAAGAAAAACTACATGGATTTCAAGAATTCTTTACACCAAAATAAACATTTTTATTTTTACTTTATTTTATTTTAAAGATTTATTTATTTGAGAGACAGAGTGACAGAGAGAGAGAGGGAGAGACATAGAGCAAGTTCTTCCATCCACTGGTTCACTCCTCAAATGACTGCATTGGCCAGGGCTGGGCCAGCCCAAAGCCAGGAGCCAGGAGCTTCTTCCGGGTCTCCCACATGGTGCAGGGGTCCAAGGACTTGGGCCATCTTCCACTGTCCTTCCTAGGCCATTAGCAGGGAGCTGGATGGGAAGTGGAATAGCCGGGACTGGAACTAGCATCCATATGGGATGCTGGTGTTGCAGGTGGTGGCTTAACCTGCTACAACACAGTGCCAGCCCCAAACTCATCTGTGGACAGTGAGAGAGAGAGACAGAGAGAAAGGTCTTCCTTTTGCTGTTGGTTCACACTCCAGTGGCCGCCGCGGCCGGTGCGCCGTGGCTGGCGTACCGCGCTGATCCGATGGCAGGAGCGAGGTACTTCTCCTGGTCTCCCATGGGGTGCAGGGCCCAAGCACTTGGGCCATCCTCCACTGCACTCCCTGGCCACAGCAGAGAGCTGGCCTGGAAGAGGGGCAACCGGGACAGAATCTGGCACCCCGACTGGGACTAGAACCCGGTGTGCCGGCGCCGTAAGGCGGAGGATTAGCCTAGTGAGCCACGGCGCCGGCCCAAACTCATCTTTTAATTTCATTTTCCATGAACTTTTCCGAATGTCCTCATACACAATACAAAATTTAAAAGGCAAAAAGGTTATCCAGTGAGAGTGAGCTTACACACCGCGTCCTCTGCCCCTCTCTGTGTTCGTTCCTGGGAGGCCGCTACTGTTACCTTTCCTTCCCGTGAGCATTTGACCTTCAAGAGCAGCACTAAGGAAAGCCCCAGCTCCGCTGGACGGCAGCTTTCAGTCCTGGTCACTCACTGGGATTGCCTGAGCTCCCTCCTGGAGGCTGCTGTGTGGGACTGAGTTGTATGTTCGCGAATGTCTGAAGCTTGCCCAGAGTTTGGAGGGTGGACACAGCCCAGGGTAGGGGTGGGGAGTGCTGTCGCTCAGCCAGGTGCCCCGTTGTTTGACGTCCGTCTCGACTGGATTGATTGCTGCTGGGATTCTTGTCATTATGGTGTTGACTCCTCGTCAGAGCTGTTGGAAGTGACACAATCCTGTCTTGTGTGATCCCTGGTTTCATATCCTGTGCCAGAAACAGTTTGAAGTAATGGGACAGGCATTTGGTGCAGCAGCCTGAGTCAACACTTGGGATCCCCCCGCATCCCGTATCAGCATGCCTGGTTCTAGTCCTGGCTCTTGGCTTCCCATCCAGCTGCCTGCTGATGTGTACCCTGGGAGGCCGCTGATGATGGTGCAGGTACTTCAGCCCTGGAGGCCCAGCTAGAGTTCCAGGCTCTGGGCTTTTGCCTGACCCAGCCCTGGCTCTTGTGGGCATCTGGGGAGTGAACCAGCAGATGAATGATCTCTCTTTCATTCTTGCTCTCTTGGCCTTTCAAATAAGATGAAAATAAATAAATAACATTTTTAAAAATTAGTTTGGGATAAAATTGAGCCACATTTCTATTGATGCCTCTGCAGTTTCTTCCCTTGAGTGTGTCTGAATGTAGTGTTGAAATGTGATAGAAGTCATCTTTTAGCTTTCTAAGCTAATCAGGAACCGAGATCTCCCCTGTGCTGTCCAGGTCATCTGGGCAAGCCTTACTTTTAGGACAGCAGGTAATGGTTGGAATTTGATTAGTTCCACATAAATAACCATACCTGGGTTCACTACCCCCCCCCCCACCTTTTCTGAATTTTCTTATTGAATTTTCCCTTCCTGTTTAGGGGCCATGGTGGTGTGACATAGATGTATGTGTAGGTTCGTAGGTGAATCATTTATCCCAGAACAGCCTATTTAGATGTTTCCCGCACATTCCTCATCACACCTTGCTGCCGGTGCTTAAAACCTCCGTGTTTCCTTAGCCTGTTGCGTAGCAGGCTGCTCCAGCAGCTGAACGGCAGCAGGCTCTTGTGTTCTGTGCAGGATTTCTCAGCAGACAGAGAGGTTGGAACGTGCTGGAAGGCTGTGCCTGTTACACAGATTACTTTCTCAGTGCGCCTGTCTGTTATCATGATCGGTGTCTTTTTCTACGGCCTTATGAAGTCTGCCTGACACTACAGATCGTCTGTTACCTTCTCGGCAGTCACCCTGAGTCACTTGTCCCCAGCTGCTCAGTGCGGAAGAACAGTTTTCTTCTTGTCTCTGGGATCCTCATCTCGATGACCTTAGCAGGCCGCCACAGTTATGATAAAGTAGGTCACGCTTGACCTTTAAGAATGTTGAGGTGGCTCACACACGTGGCGCCCGATGATCTGTCACATCTAGCATTTCAGTTGAGCTTCCTTTGGACCGCTGTCTGCTGCTGTCCTCGTTTCCTTCCGTCTAGGGTGAGGGCTCTGGGCATGGCCTTTCATTTCCTTGTGGAGAGGAGAGATTCACAGTGATTGGTTGTCTTTTAGCATCCGTGCGCTAATGGAGCAGTGGTATAAAGGTTCTGAAAAGAGCTTGCTTCCTTTAAGGCAGTGCCGTGATGAGACAGGGGCTTGGAAGCCAGCAGGCCTGGGCCATAACTGAAGCTGTCCTACCTCCGAGCTGTGATTTTGGGCAGTTTATGTAACCTCTCTGTGCCTCAGTTTTCTTTTCTGTAAAGTGGGTGTAATTTAAGCACTCTGGGGTGGTTGTGAGAGCGATATGTAAAATGTTTAGTGCTTGGCACGCAGTAAACATTCAGCTAAGCAGTCTCTACTATTACTGTTGCTGTTATTTAAATAATTTTTTAAAATGTTGTCCAAGGAGCACGTACGGGTTGTCTGGCCATATCCAGGGTGCTTGGGACCAGGAGTTTCCGACTGTGAGGTTTTTTTTTTAATTTTGTAATATTTGCATACTCTGGATGAGATGCTTTGTGGGTAGGACCCAGCACTGAACACGAAGTCCATTTATGCTTCATTTACATCTTTTTTTTTTTTTTTTTGGACAGGCAGAGTTAGAGAGAGAGAGAGAAACAGAGAGAAAGGTCTTCCTTCTGTTGGTTCACCCCCTAAATGGCTGCTGCAACTGGCGTGTTACGCCGATCCGAAGCCAGGAGCCAGGTGCTTCTCCTGGTCTCCCATGGGGTGCAGGGCCCAAGCACTTGGGCCATCCTCCACTGCACTCCCTGGCCACAGCAGAGAGCTGGACTGGAAGAGGGGCAACTGGGACAGTACCAACTCCCCAACCGGAAGTAGAACCCGGTGTGCCAGCGCCACAGGCAGAGGATTAGCCTAGTGAGCCACGGCACCAGCCTCATTTACATCTTATACACATAGATGGAAAGTAATTTTTTTTAAGAATTTATTTTATTTTATTGAAAGAGTTACAGAGAGGCAGAGCCAGAGAGAGAGGTCTTCCATCTGGTAGTTCACTCCCCAAATGGCTGCAACAGCCAGAGCTGAGCTGATTTGAAGCCAGGAGCCAGAAGCTTCTTCCAGGTCTCCCACATGGGTGAGGGGGCCTAAGGACTTGGGCCATCTTCTACTGCTTTCCCAGGCCATAGCAGAGAGCCAGATCAGAAGAGGAGCAGCCAGTACTTGAACTGGCACACACAGGGGATGCTGGCACTGCAGGCTGGTCTTTAACTTGCTGCGCCACAGCGCCGGCCCCTGGAACGTAATTTTATACAGTAGTTTAAAGAACTTTTGTGGGAAACAGCTTGTCCACATTGAACCGACAGACTTGTGGTGTCACGTCGGTACTCAGAAAGTGGGGAGTTCTGGAGCATTTCAGGTTTCAGGTTTTTGGACTGGGGAGGCTCCGCATACAGTCCATGGTGATAAATGCTCTAAGTAACGTTTCTCTCTGTCGCCATGGCAGAGGGCCCCGTGGATAGGAGCTGTGAGTGTGAGTGACTGCTTCGTACATGAGAAGGAATTTTCTTGGTAGAGAAGGGAAAAGATTTCCTAGGAGTGCTGGTTAGGTGGAAAGGTGCCGAGACCAGCAGTGCCTTACTCCATGTGGTCAGGTCTGTGAGGCATGTGTGTAGGTATGTGGGTCTGTAGGTATGTATGTGTATAAGTAGGTAGGTAGGTAGGTGTGTGTATATGTATATGTAATAGGTGTGTATGTATGAAGGTATGCATGTATGTAGGTATGCATGTATGTAGGTATGCATGTGTGCAGGTAGGTATGTGTGTAGGTATGCATGTGTGTAGGTATGCATGTATGAAGGTATGCATGTGTGCAGGTATGCATGTGTGTAGGTATGCATGTATGTAGGTATGCATGTGTGCAGGTAGGTATGTGTGTAGGTGTGTTTGCACATAGGTATGTAGGTAGAAGATATGTATGTATGTAGGTAGGTGTGTATGTAGGCATTTATGTATGTGGATATGTAGGTCGGTAGGTGTATAGTTGTGTGTATATTTAGGTGTGTATGTATGTAGACATTTGTGTGTGTGATTATGTAAGCCGGTAGGTAGGTATGTATATGAGTAGGTATGTTTATGTGTATGTAGGTCTGTAAGTATGTATGTATATACTTTATCTGAAAGACAGAGAGAGACAGACATGGAGCTCCGATCTGCTTGTTTATGCTCCAGATGCCCTCAGTGGTCTGAGCTGGGTCAGACCAAACCCAGGAGCCAGAAACTTTTTTGGGTGTCCCACATGTGGCAGGGACAAGTACTGGGGTCATCCCCTGCTGCCTCCCAGAGTGTGCATTAGCAGGAAGTTGGATTGGACATGGATGAGCTGGAACTCATACCTAGGCACTCTGACTTGGGATACTAAGTTAAACCGAAACAGCTGCTGTGCCAAACACCCATGGTATGGCCTAAGAGGCTTTAGTTGTTTGTTTGTTTCTTTTAAACAAGGGCGCCCTCTTGTTTGGAGGAGACAGTGGCCTGAGGGTGAGGTACTGCAGATGTTGAAGTGGGAGGTGCAAGAAGAGGGGGTGAGCTTCCAGGCAAGGGAAGAAGGGAGCCCACCTGGACCAGAAGCATCAGTTAGCCTGAGGCACGTGGACTTTGAGGAACTTCAGTGTGAACCCAGGACCCCCATTGCTAGCCACAGGCCTTGTGCCAATTTCTTACTCTTTGAACCTCCGTTTCTTCAACTGGAGTGTCCCAGGCTCCTGGGAGAGCAGAATTCCGGGGGCAGCCCTGCTGCCTTGCCTGCCCTGACTGGCGCTTGGTAACTGTTGCCTTCTTATCCCAGGAGCTGTTCAAGGTTGAACCTCTGGGGATTAGTGCTTTATTCCATGTGGAAGAGAGGAAAATTGAAGGTGACTTTGAGTTTCCTTTCTGGATCTGGTGTTCTGCTAAGGAGACCAGGAAATAAAGACAAGAGGGCAGGGTTTTGGGAAGAGACAGGTTGAGTTTTGGATTTGTTGCATTTGAGATCTAAGTCTTGGCTTTAAGAGACAAATCAATGGCTGGTGGATCGATGGAAATTGTGTTGAAAAGGAAAGATTTTGCTTTGGGGAAGAGCTTATAGACTAAAGAGAAGGCTGAACCTGGAATCCCTCACAGACCAGCAGCAGAGAGAACGTGCTAGGTGCACTGCCAAGGGGGAGAGGAGAAAGGCCCGGCAAACAAAGCAGCAGGCTGGAGAGTCCTCCTTCCCATGTGGGTCCTGAGTCCCGTTTCCCCGCGAGGCGCTGGAACCTCAGCATCGGTGTCCACGAGCTCTGCAGGGGCCTGTGGGAACGCTCAGAGTGGCCTCGAAGAAGGAGTGAGAATGCCGAGGGTGCACTTAAATACGTGTGGTGTGATTTAGGAGGGGCTTCCAAAGTGAGCGTGCCTGTGCCCCGCAGGCAGCACGGTGGTGCCTGCAGGTGTCAGCATCCCTGGGCGCTGGGCGGGCTCCCGGCTGCGGCCCACACCCCGTCCCTTCTCCCTTCCACAGGCAACTCTGTTTTTAAGAAGCCTTCAAGGTGATGAAAGTTTGCAAAGCCTTGGGCAGGCACTGTGTGGCCATGTGAGGCTGCAAACCCTAGGAGGCAGTGGGGAACTTTGGGGACAGTGTCGTGCTGTCCTTCAAGGTCATTGAAGCTTATTGATTATACGGAAAAATGTTTTGTTATTGCCATTCCCACCTCTGGTGTTCTGTTTGGTTTTCTCAATCTGTTAAGCCCCCATTGTGAATTTTTCTTTCATTCACAACTGGACATCTGTTGTCAAAGCATATTTTTAAATGTGGAGAACACATTGAGCCTGCTGAAAAGCAGCTGCCCGTGGGAGCCCAGGAGCAAACTAACCTGCCTCCTGGAACTTGCCGTGGACGGTCAGGTGCTCCCCAGCGGTAATCCTGCCTTTTCAGCCTGTTCTCTTTTTAGCAATTTTCTATCAAATTGCGTTTTAGGAAGACACTGCTGAGTTCCTCTTAAGCTTCAGAATTCAGTGGCATTGACCGTTCATTTTCTCTGACTTCTCGTGGCCTTTGATCACTCCTCTTCTCACAGTTTCTAATTGCCTTGGGTCAGCGATGCAGCGTCCTGGTGCTCCAACTATTCCTGTCTTCATCGTGCTGGGTCTCAAATTCCTGAGGCAGTGTGACTTCACAAAAAAAATGAGATTTACGTTGGCTCACAGAGAGCAGGTGGGCCCCAGGGGCTTGACCTCTGGTGTTGGCATTCTTGCTGGCCTGCGGCGTCACGTGGCAAGAGGCAGGGAGCATGCACAAGTCTCTCTTTGTGGTCGTTTGCAAAGCCTTCAGGATCGTCATGGGGACTCCACCCTCACAACCCATTCCACTGTAGTCACTTCTCAAAGGCCTCACTGTGGTGTGAATGGGTTACGAATTGGCAAACTATGTATGGGTGATCGCTAAGTCCTGAGGTCACAGATCGGTGCGGCTAGGAGGCTGGAGGCTTGCTCCAGTTATGGCGCCTCTTGGGAGGTGGACATACGGGAGGTCCTTCGGTCAGTGGGACGCGCCCTTGGAAGGTAGTTCCTGCGAGGTTTGCTGTGTGTCAGCCTGGGCCGGGCCTGGCCCTTCTCGCTCGCTGCCTCCTGGCCCCCCTTGTTCCTTCCTCTGCACATGCTCTGCCGTGTGTCCTCTGGGCTCACAGGATGTATGAACCAGCGGGGTCCACCTGGTCTTGGACTCCAAACCTTCAAAACTGGAAGCCCAGATAAGCCTCCTTCCTCCCCTGGAAGCTTGCCTCAGGCGTTTCATTGCAGCTCACCACTACAGGTGTCCCAGCTGGGCTCGGCGTCTGCTCTCTAGGACCACAGCATATGACTTCAGGGTTAACTTGGTGAGTGCCAGGGCCACATGCCATGTTGACGCCTGCCCACGGGACCCACCCCAGCTCTTACCTCAGTGTCGGTGACTCGTGAGCCTCTCTGGGTCCAGCTTCTGGTGCCAGCCCATTTCCTGGCACCAGCTTCACCGTCGCCTCCCACTGTGCATACCGTGTATTCTTCCAGGACAACTCTGCCTCTGAGACGTGTCCTTCTCCAGGCCAGCCACGGCTCGGCACACCCAGGGCTTGTTCCTCTCTTGTTCCTTGAATTGACCAAGACTCCAGTTTTTTCTCTCAAACATATCCCCAGTGAAGGCCTCCTCCTGTCCACTGTTGCTTTCTCCCAGGTTGTCACAGACCCTTAGACACCTAGCTACGTTGCCCGTGTCAAAGGAAAGTTTCCTTAAATCAGTTAGATTTAACAGCAGTTGAGAAAAATAAGGCAGAACCATGGTGCCTGGGTGGGCAGCTCCCAGAACCAGAGTTGCGGAGATTTATGGGAAAATAGACCCTGGGGTTATTGCCTAATTGTGGGCACCTTAATTGGGTAAGTGGACACAAGACTTTGTGCAGTCGGCCCAAGCTCAGTGCTGTGATTCTACTCTCTACTGGTGTGGTCTGTTGGGCCCGGGGAAGGTGCCCAGTCCAAACCCATGGCCTCCCAGACAACGCTCTTTAATACCTGTCTTTCTCTTTCGAGGCCCTTTTACCGCGGCACGTGTGCCACACTGCCTGTGCAGGCACCACTGAATTGCCTCAGCCGCGGGTTTGCGGCGTCTCCGTGCGTGCTCACCTGCAGCCTGTTGAGCTTTGTGTGCGCTGCCGCACGGCCAGTCTCACGCTTTTCCCGTCTGCGCCCTCCCAGTTCCTCTGCTCCTCTGCCACCCTTCCCAGCATGCCTCAGTGCCCGTCTCTCCACAGAACCTTTCTCCTTCACCCTCCTCCCCTTGATTCTCAGCACGTGCCGCGTAGCGCACTGGCCTTGTGTTCCGTCACAGAGTGCTGTCGGCCCACAGCCCTCATCTCTAGTCCAGACACCCAGCCAGTGGGAAGAACCTCAGTCATTTTAATAATCTTGGCACAAAACGCAGGCAAACTTTCTCGAGCGGATTGGAATTGTCCTTTATTCGCGTACCCCGTCAGTGGGACTTCATCCATTCTGCGGTGGCAGTGCTGGTGCCTCGCCGCGGGGCACTGGGTTGGGGCGGGGAGCCAGGGGCCCGTCAGTCTGTGCCTCCTGGGGCTGCCAGGTTCCTCCAGGATTGTGCTTCTCAAAGCAGGGTGTGTGGCCGGTGCCATGGCTCACTAGACTAATCCTCCGCCTGCAGCACCGGCACCCCGGGTTCTAGTCCTGGTTGGGGCACCAGATTCTGTCGCGGTTGCTCCTCTTCCAGTCTAGTTCTCTGCTGTGGCCTGGGAAGGCAATGGAGGGTGGCCCAGGTGCTTGGGCCCTGCACCCGCATGGGAGACCAGGAGAAGCACCTGGCTCCTGGCTTCGGATCGGTGCAGCGCACTGGCTGTAGCAGCCATTTGAAGGGTAACTCTGCCTGTGAAAAAAAAAAAGCAGGGTGTGTGTGTATGTGTGTGTGTGCGTGCATGCCCGTGCACACCCAAGAGGAAGATGCACAGAAGTTGTGCCCAAAAGGGTTACTTAGAAAACCCACTGGGGTCACAGGGAGGCTAACCCTGACAGCACAGGCAACCACTCAGGATGGCTTTCCCAGTTTTGTATTGTGTGAAATCAAGCCAGTCACAAAGAGACAAATGCAGTGTGATTCTCCTCATGCCAGCTGGCCAGCAGTCCAGCTCCTAGAGAGAGAGAGAGCAGCGGTGGTTGCCTGAGGGCATGGGACTTGCTGTCTAAAGGTGTGGAG
Organism: Oryctolagus cuniculus; assembly: GCF_964237555.1. Classification (NCBI taxonomy): domain Eukaryota; kingdom Metazoa; phylum Chordata; class Mammalia; order Lagomorpha; family Leporidae; genus Oryctolagus; species Oryctolagus cuniculus. The sequence continues at coordinate 115,812,991 of NC_091441.1, read as the reverse complement.
GCCCAGCTTCACTAGATGAAGTATTCTGTGTCCGTGTCGGAACACTGTCTGTGGCCTCAGTCCTGCTGAACCACCCCCTCAGAATGGCCAGGACACAAAAAGAAGTAATTCAAAACACGAAAATGCCAATTAGATGTTTTGTGGGGTTTGGGGGCCACAATTAAAAAAAAAAAAGTCATAGTGCCAATCCCTCTCATTACCCTTTGCTTGTTTGAGTTCCGCTTCATCACCGCCGGTCCTTCTCACCACATTTGCCTGGCTCTACCATCATGTCGTGTTCTGTCCTGTTTCTCAGCAGGCAGCCAAGAATGGCAGCAGCTACGGGTGACCCCGGCCTCTCCAAACTGCAGTTTGCCCCCTTCAGCAGTGCCCTGGACGTGGGCTTCTGGCACGAGCTGACGCAGAAGAAGCTGAATGAGTATCGGCTGGATGAGGCGCCCAAGGACATTAAGGGTTATTACTACAATGGTAGGTGACAGTGAGCCCCTCGCCCCTCGCCCCTCACCCTCTGCCACCTCTCTCTCCTGCAGTGCGGTGTCAGTCACCTTGATTTTACAGGTGACTTTCGAGCCCTGGTCATTTGCATTTCTTTGCCCAGGTTGTGGGGAGAGGAATGGGGTGCTGAAGCCCGAGTTGTCAGGCCACATTTTGCCCATCACCCAGCACTGCTGGGAGGAGCTGGGGGAGGCTGGAAATACTGATGTTTCCAGTGCATCTATTTTTATATTCTTGGCAAATCCCTTGTATTCACGAGAGCTGTGTCACATTCTGCCAGTATCTGTTCAGATGTTGTTTGTGTATCATAGATGATCGGAAATTGGACGGAGCACTTTGGGCTCGACAAAGAGAACAGAGCTCTTCACAAACGCTTTTGTTAGGAATGCTGCTATTTCTGACTTTAATTGAAAATACGATGATGCTTCTGTCCAGGTGATTCTGCCGGGCTGCCAGCTCGCTTAACGTTGGAGTTCAGTGCTTTTGACATGTGAGTATTTATTGATTCACGATCTAAAGTGAAGAACCCCGTTGATTTCTGGAGAGGAGGGAGTGTCCTTTACTTTGCTGCAAGTGGACCCCGGGAAGAGCTAAGGTGCCCCTGGGGAGGTCGAACATGGCCCTCCTACTCTTCCCATCAAGACAAGTGCTGGATGCTTGGGGCCCTCCGCTTCACTTTCTCATTGGAAAAAATGATTATTTTTCAGAGCTCATTAGGGCCAAGTACCATCTAGATTAATTAAGACTTAGATAACATCCCTCCTGATTCCAATTGTAGTTAATATTTTGTGATGCTTTATGATGCCTCTTGAGTTACGCCTTCAACTGCTGGTCCCTGGGCATCCGTCACTGAGCGTTTATTAGGCTAGTTCTGTATGCCAGCCACCTCGTAAGGCATTAACGGCATCCATGTGGAAATGTGACACGAACATCCTCAAAGTATCTTTTTACCCTCTTGGGAGCTGTGGGGAGAGGAGAGTACCTCCTGAGCACCTGCGTAGCTAGGCAGTTTCTTGAGCATATGCCTGGTGTGCTGCTGCTCTCTTTGTCAAATGAGACCGAAATGGGTCCAAAGGTGAGAGGGCCTGCTAAAGGTCACACGTCGCAGGGGTGAGAGAAAGATAAAAAAGCGTTCAGATAGGTGTTTCTGAGATCCCGTCTGAGTAGCTAGGGGGGTTTCCTTCTACAGTAGAGACCTGCGAGGGGATACGATTTCCAGAGGAGGTTAAGTTTGTTTCAGGGCATGTTGTGTTTGAGATTTGCAGTGCCCACGTCCAGGGGCGTTGGGGTCAGCCCCTGCCGAGGAGCTAGGCTGTGCATGAGGATCAGCCAGGGGGCGGAGTGTGGCGCAGCCTTTACCACACCAGTTGGGACGTCCCCATTCCATTATCAGGGTACCTGGGTTGGAGTTCCAGTTCTGCTCCTGATTCCAGCTCCTGCTAATGTGCACCCTAGGAGACAGCAGGTGATGGCTCAAGTAGTTGGGTCCTTCTCTCCCACATGAGAGACTTGTATTGAGTTTCTAGCTCCCAGCTCCTGGCTTCAGCCTGCTCCAGCCTCAGCTATTGTGGGGCTGGCTTGCTCGCTCACTCTCTTTCTCTGTGTGTGTCTGCGTCTCAAATAAAAAAGACAAAAATATCCCTGGAGTTTAAAAAGCTCAAAAAATTGGTGCATTTTATTCCTTTATTTCAATCAAATTGCAAATTCAAAAGCATCACATAAATCCAAAACAGTTTTAGGTTTGTTTTCTTTTTTTTTTTTTTTTTTTAAGATTTATTTAAAAAGCAGAGTTACAGAGATGCAGAGGCAGAGAGAGAGATAAAGGTCTTCCATCTGCTGATTCACTCCCCAAATGGCCACAACAGCTGGAGCTAGGCCAATCCGAAGCCAGGAGCTAGGAGCTTCTTCCAGGTCTCTCACGTGGGTGCAGGGGCCCAAGGACTTGGGCCATCTTCTACTGCTTTCCCAGGCCATAACAGAAGTAGAGGAGCTGGGCTTCAAACCCGTATGGAATGCCGGCTCAGCAGGTGGCAGCCCTACCCGCTGTGCCACCAGGCCGGCCCCAGCTTTGCTTTGTTTAAACACTGTGTGTGGGTGTTTCTTGCGTCTTTCTGAGCTTTCTTGGTCCATCAGAAATCCCTTATGATTACTTGTTGTCCAAACACATTAAAGCCTGATAGTCTCTCTGCCGTTTTGGCAACGGCTAGCTTCCTTTTGGAGCAGTTACAGTCTAATGAAGAAAATACTGAAAATGTGCAAACATTGAGCCATCTGCAGGTGATGGGCGGGCTCTCAGTGCTCTAGTTTTGATCGAGTCTGAAACGTCCCGTCTTCAGCTCATGCTAGTGCTTGTGCTGCCTGGTTCACTCCCCAGATGGTTGCAATGGCAGGAGCTGCGCCAGTCCGAAGCCAGGAGTCAAGAGCCTCTTCCAAGGCTCCCACGCGGGTGCAGGGGCCCAAGGACTTGGGCCATCTTCCACTGCTTTCCCAGGCCATAGCAGAGAGCTGAATCGGAAGAGGAGCAGCCGGGACTAGAACCGGCGCCCAAATGGGATACCGGCACTGCAGGTGGTAGCTTTACCTGGTACACCACAGCGCTGGCCCTGTCCCTTTGGTTTTTTGCAGCTTCATTTATCTCATCTTTGAGTTGGGTGCTGGGCTTCTAATGTTCCTTCTGTGATTTTTCCAAGTCCTTCTTTCTTAGGGGGATTGAAAAGTTTAATGAAGGCATTTGGGATTCCTCCAAGGGCATGGATTGTTTACATCCAGATGAGCTCTGTTATTACCATTCCAGCCCTGTTTTCTTTTTAAAGATTTTTTGATTTATTTATTTATTTGAGAGCTAGAGCTACATACCGAGAGAGGAAGAGACAGAGAGAAAGGTCTTCCATCTGCTGGTTTTCTCCCCAAATGGCCGCAATGGCTGGAGCTAGACCACTCTGAAGCCAGGAGCATCCTCTGGATTTCCCATGTGGGTGCAGGGGCCCAAGCACTTGGGCCATCCTCCAATGCTTTCCCGGGCCGAAAGAGCTGGATTGGAAGAGGAGCAGCCAGGACACAAACCAGTGTTCATATGGGATGCCGGTGCCGCAGGCACTTAGCCTGCTACACCACAGCACCGGCCCTCTAGCCCTGTTTTCACCGCTACATTTCTGCATGGGCATGTAGGGAAAATGTCTATGAATGTATCCATCAGACAGCAGTGTCACGACATGCAGGATGTGTTGGCATCAGGAGTACAAAGCCTTACGAGATACATTCCCAGAGACCCCTGTAGCGTAAGAGAGTGTCTGGGTGCTGGGAGGTGTGAAGGGGTAATCATTACTCAGGACTCCTGTTGATGGCCTGCTCTGGGTCTCGGCAGTAGAGCGTAGTAGGCGGTGGGCACACAGAGAGGAATGAGACGGAGCTCAGGAACCCACTGTCCTGGTGCTCGTCTGTGGATGCCTGGAGTGTCTCAGTCTCACAGGGCACCAGATAAATCCCCTTTGCACCGAGTTCCTGGAAGTTTTAAGAATTGCTGCTACAGTTAGCAACACTAGATCCTTTTCTCTGAATTCTGTTCGGTGCGTTGTCAGTCAAGTGGCATTTTCTCAAGCAGCAGCCATTGTGAGACCCCCAGAACAGAAGGGCCCAGTACAGAGGAAGTTTGTTTCTTGCTCACTCAGCAGTCCAGGGCTGGTGGTCAGGCTTCTTCCATTTTATGGCTCCTGAAGCCCCAGGGGCTTGGACTCTGCGTGCTCATTAGGGCTGGCTTGTCACTTTCAGGTGACAGTAGCTAGGGAAAGAGAGCTGGTGTGAAAGCAGGTGGAAGAGACACACCCAAGCTCCCAAAGGCTGGGGAGAGACAGCGTCACTCCACTCACTGTCCCTCGGGGAGAGCTGGGACCTACTTGTCTTGCCAAGCCGTCTGGGAAACGGCTGCCCAGCTGTGGCGTCCCGTGTGTATTCTGTTCTGCAGAGAAGAGAATAGATTTTGTTAGACAGCCCGTGGACCAGTGGGACTTGTCTTGATGAGTTAATTCCCTGGGTCTCACATGAACATCTGAGGTTTGGGTTTTTGAGTTTTTTTAAATTATTTTATTCTTTGAAATGCAAAGAGAGAGACAGTTGTCTCCTTTCTGCTGGTTTACCCCTCCAGTGCCCACAACAGCTGGGACTGGGCCAGGCCAAAGCTGGGAGCCAGAAACTCATTGCAGTTCTCACGTGGTTGTCAAGGACCCAATGACATGAGCCATTGGTGCACCTCGCAGGGTGTGCATTAGCAGGAGGAGAGAATTGGGAACAGAGCTGGGACGGGAACCCAGGCCCTCTGAGGTTGGACATGGGCATCCTGAGTGGTGCCCTAACTGCACGTCAAATGCCTGCCTCTGTAACGTTGGAAGGAGGGCATTTCCCTGGCCCCCTTCCTCTCGCTGAGTGTTTGTCTTCAAGGTGACTTAGAGAAACAGAAGGGATCATCCTCGCCCTCCCAGGACTTAGGAAGCAGCCGTGGGGGTCAGAGGCTGCAGCGCCCGCGCCCACTCAGGGCTGGGTGTGTTCCAGGGCTCCACGCAGTCTCAGTGCGTGGCCGTCAAAAAGGGATGCAGTGCAGCTGTTGGACTGACAGCGTGGACTTTGTTAGGGGATGCTAGAAACGGAAATCCAGAGATTGATGCAGAAAGCGAGAGGTCACGCGTCACGCCTCTGCCTTCCCAGGTCCCAGAGGTGCCCGCAGGCGCGGGAAGCCGCCCGGCATGGACAGCAGCGCTGCTCTTGTTCCAGAGGATTCAGCTCCTTCTGCCCCCTGCCTGCTGTCAGGCGTGTGTGGATAATGTACAGAACAGCTGCAGTGCTTTCTGAGTAGCCAGTGAGACCAGGCGTGCACAGGCAGGTGTGAAGGCAGCGCAAGGGTTGGATCCCTGCGAGGTCACTGTTGGCTCAAGGATGTAACAGAGATTTCTGATTCAAATCATTTCAACAGCCTCAGTGAGCTGTAAGTCACGTCCTGTAAAATTTACCATTTAAAAATGCACAGTTCAGAGGCTGGCTTTGTGCCGCAGCAGGTAAAGCTATCACTTGTTATGCTGGCATCCCATATGGGCACCGGACGTGGTTTGCATGTCCCGACTGCTCCACTTCTGATTCAGCCCCTGCTAATGGCCTGGGGAAAGCAGCAGAAGATGGCCAAGTGTTTGGGCTCCTGTCACCCATGTAGGAGACGTGGAAGAAGCTCCTGGCTCCTGGCTTTAGTCTGGCCCAGTGTTGGCCATTGCTATCATCTGGGGAGTGAATCAGCAGATGAAAGATATCTCCCTCCCCCTTCCTCCCTCCCCTTCCCCATGCCCTGACTCTCTGTCTTTCTCTGTGTAACTTTTCAAATAAATATATTTAAAAAAAAAAAAAGGCACAGCTATTAGTTTTTAGTAAATTCACAAAGTTGTACAACCACCATCACTCTCTGATTCCAGAACATTCCAAAAAGAAATGCTTAGCCGTCCCTCTGTGTCCCCTCCCCCTTGCTGGCAACCAGGAATCTCCCGACAATCTGTCCGTCCCTGAGCGTTTGCCTACTCTGGACGTTTCATATGGATGGAATCCTAGGAAACCTAAGTGTCAGGGCCGGGACTGGGACTAAATTCTTTTGTCTCCAAGTTGCTAGCACTTCCCTTCCGTTATCATTTTTTCTGATGTGTTTCACCTCCCAGGTGGAACTTCGTCCTTTGTCACGTCAGGTTGGCCTCACTCACTCACACGCGTGCTGGGGCTCCCACCGCCTGGCTGTCATGGCAGCGGCTCCTGGCCTCAGGAGGCAGGTTTCTCCCCTCTTAGAGTGAGGCTTCAGCGTGGCCCTCCCGACCTGGGCACCTGGACGTGTAGGCGAAGGCTGAGTGACTCAAACTAGGTCATGGCATCCTTCCTCCTGTGCCGGCAGTTTCACGGCTAAAGTCCCAGTGTAGAGCGAGGTTTACCAGCTGCTCTGCTTCCTTCTCCTTCCCTGTGAACTTAATCTTGTCTCCTTGTGATTTCCCTGCCTCCTCCAGACTGTCTGATGTCCTCATTTAACCTGGATGGTGACACACAGCCTGTGACTTGTGAACTCAGAGCTCCCACGGGAAGGCTCTGGCTGTTGAAAGCAAGCTGTCCTGTAGGCTGTGGCATTTGAGACACACAGTCTGTGACAGAGCCACTGTCGTTCACTGCACCCCTCAGCACCTGCACCAGGTTTCGATCTGTTCTCCTTCAGCTCCCCGAACCCTGTCTTCACAGACTCTGAATGAAGAAACCCTGGGCTTCGAAGCAGTGCAGCCCCCCTCAGTGCAGTCAGTAGGAGCTCATTCTGTCCACAGTAGTTCTAAGAGACAGCGAGGGTAGGCTGCTAATGAGATGAAGATTTCCATTCAGCGTCCGAACTTCTGGAACACAAGCTAATCATTTCAGAAAAGAGAGCAGCTTTGCCTCCGTCTGAATTTATATTCAGAATCCACCCGTTTTCTTCTCCTGACTTGGATTGCTCTGAGGACTGGGAGACCACTGGGGACAGTGTAGAGAGATTGACAGGTGGCCCAGGTGGAATACGTTTTGTCTACGTGGCTCAGACAGCCGGCAGGTGTGCTATGCAGCAGCTCTGGGCAGAGCCATGCGGGGCAGGGAGGCGCAGGGTATCAGGGAGGGCTTGCTGGGCTCTGGCTGGGGGTATGCAGCTGTCCTTGAAAATGCTGTGAAATACTATGCTTTGACTTAAATGGGTAAACAGATAAACTTTTTAAGTAGGAGCTGGCTTCCTGGAAGAAGATGGATTGGAGCAGGCCTCGAGGCCGGGGAGGGTTTGAGCAGGAGGTTTGTGCTGCGGCACCTGGAGTCCACTAGTTCTGGCTTGAGATTGAGCTCTGGCCATTATGTGGCCTTAGATAAGTTGCTGAAACTTTACAGTGGGCAAGGAGCTGTTATGATCCAGACCTTGCGCAGTTCCTGGCTCAGTAAGACTGAAAGGTGAGAAAGAATAAGGGACAGGGAAGGAACTCCCACACAGAGGGCAGTGGGGGAGCAGCGCTGGGGCCCCCAGTTTCAGTCGTTGAGTGATGGCCGTCTTCCACCAAGGAACCTGTATGCCCTCTGGAGTGGCACCCTTGGCCTTCAGCTGCCATGTGGCTTATTTGTCCTGCCCTGGCTGGCTGTGGTGCCTGGATAACTGTGTGTCTTTCTCTCGCATCCAGGAGCGCCCCCACTCCTGCCCGTTGCTGCCCAGCCCTGGGAACCCTGTACAACACCAACACGCTTGAGTCATTCAAGACTGCAGACAAGAAGCTCCTCCTGGAACAAACAGCAAACAAGGTCAGCTGGGAAAACGTGATGTGTCTGTCACGGAAACCACAGTGGGCACTCAGAGTTGTTTGTGGACCCCGGGTGGTTTCCCCAGAGAGAATACTCCCAGCTCCCTCCTTATGTGTGGGCTGGAAATTCAGGGAGAAGACATCCAGGGGAAATCCAGGGGTGGCAAGGTACAGAGGTTGGAAATCGGGTGAGCTGGGAAGCCACATGGCCTCTCTGAGTATCTTCCTATAACTCAGTGTCGTCTTTGTCTTTTGGAGACCTTGACCATCCTGTGCTTCATGATTCTAGGAGGTGATCGTGCAGCCTCTCCTGAGTCATCAGGGCAGAACCCAATCACTTCATCTGACTGGCAAGGCCCTTGCTGGCCTGGCCCCTGCTGACCTGTTTGTCCTCTGTGTGCTGTCATTCTGTCCCTGCTTCCTCTGTCTCCATCACAGCAAATCACTTGAGTCTCGCTTCACCTACTTTTGTTCTCTTCCCTCTCCTGGGAACGCAATGTTCTTTCTGCCTGGAATGCCTTGCCTTTGTCTCTCTCTGTGGGAAATGTCCTCATCTGGCCACGCAAGAGGTGGACTTGGACTCAGGAAGTGCAGTGAAAGAGCCTCTGTTATCGGTCTTGCAAGATTGGGTGTCTGATGAGCAGGCTCGCCCACAGCAGGTACAGCGAGCAATTTCTGTCATAGCACACAGGTCCCTCCCTCGGTTCCCTACTGGCTGCGTACCATGGAGTATACAGTCTTCCCAGATGTGGCCTAAGTTACAAAGTTACCTTCCTCTAGTGAGTCGGCTGCTCCCTGACATCCTGTTTTCTGGGGGAATGTGGCACCATCTGCAAGTCAGCTGATAGTAATTTTCCAATCCTTGTTGAAAATGGACCACCAGACATTCTGCACTCCATGTCTGTTAGTGAGACCGAAGAAAGTGGAAGGTGGGGGCGGTTATCCCAGTCTGTTACCCACTGAGTGGAGTCTGATCTGTACGTGTGCAGGGGTCGGGGAAGGGAGTTTCCGCCTTGGGCCTTGAGGCGTCCTTCGTGGGAGACGCAGCTCCTGGTCGGCGGTGATGGTCAGTGTTCTTGGCCTGTGACTTGACTTCCCTGGCCTGCTGTTTGAGCTGTACCCTTAGAAGGGCATCTCCAAAGAGTTGGGTCAGGTTTTTTCCACAGTGGACCAAAACAGGATGCTCGCCCCAGGAACACACCCCCACCCAGGCTCAGACTCCCACTCCCCAGCTTTCAGGGTGTCCCTCACTTGTCTGAGGTTGTCAGCAGTCAGAGCTTCTCCTGGCTTATTTCCTTCTTGACCCATAACTGGGGGATGGTTCTTACCGGCCCAGATGTTGTCTTGCTCAGTCGTGTCGCTCCCTCTCTTCGTGGAGGAGCAACACAGGACCCTGCGCTGTTCTTTCGTCTGCTCGGCCCTCCCCGGGTTTGCTGCCGGTTCTTCCCGGGTTGGCTACTATCCCTTCCACCTCCGTGGAAGGGCGGTTCCCCCTGGCCGCCTTCCCCACTTCCGCAGGGGAGCGGCACACCGCCGGCCGGCTCTTCTCGGGGGCTGCACAGGTGTTCCCCTTAGATGTTCCCGGTGCATGCCATCTCTTTCCTCCTTTATAGTCCTCCTCCGCCAATCCTAACTCAGCTGCCCACACGCCGAGTACGCTGCTCTCCAATCAGGAGCAAGTCCTACAGTTTATTAGCTGAACTGGAGGCAGCTGTGTACAAACTGTTTTCTTCTCTCCCAGCGCCATATTGTGGGAGAGCAGATGCATAGAATAAGTCTTAATTCCAGTAACTTAGTCTAAGCCCAGGTTGCTCCCCACAAGTCGGTAACACAAGGTTGAACAGCCAGCACCCCTGAAACATCTTGTCTTCAGCAGCTCTGGCCAGTGCCAGCTTCTGCTACATAAACCTGAATTTTCTCTTTTCTTCATCTTGCAGGACAGTCAGGGGAATCCCAGATAAGGGTTTCAGAAGTCCCCAAATACAATGCATCTCCGGAAAATGCATGGATTTCATGGTTTTTTTTTGTTTGTTTGTTTGTTTGTTTTTTGTTTTTTTGATTTTTTTTTTGCATTAAAGTAGGCTTGTTTCAGTTGCACTTTTCCACGAACTTTTTGAAGTGCCTTGCATATTTCAGACTATCTCCTCTGGGAGTGCCTTGCAGGCTCCTTCCCCTGCTGCCTCCCCGGCCCCAGGAATCTTGCCTGCTTTTCTGACTGCCGGTCCTGGGTGGTGTTGAACTCAAATCCTCTGTGCCCGTCTCTCGGCTTAGATTGGCTGTGAGCTTCTTGAACACAGGGACTGTTGTTGATTTCTGAAGCCCACCTGTGGCTTGTGTGTAGTGGACGGTAAGGATTTGCTGAAGGACGTCAAGAAGGCACGAGGCTGACCGCAGAGAGCAGGTGCCTGGGCCTCTCACTTTGCTCAGACACCGGAGTGAGTGGGGTGGGCAGAGAGGCAGGCGGTGTGAGGTGGGCACAGCGGGATGGTGGCCCTTTCCGTGCCTGGCGGAAGCGGTGGCCGGCCGGTGAGAGAGACGAGCTCACCTTTGGCTCCACGTGTCCCTCGAGATACCAACTAACCTGCCTGGCACTTTTCTTTCTTCCGGCAGATATGGGAGTCCATTAAGTCAGGGGCTGCTCTTGAAGACCCCGTGCTCCTCAACAAGTTCCTCCTCTTGACATTCGCAGTGAGTGCGGGCTCCTGGGGCTCGGGCATCCCCTGGTGCAGTCCCCGGGGCCGTCAGGGCGCTCTGCGCTCTTCCCTCTGCAGCTGTGGCTTCCCCCTCGTTGGATTAGCAGCCAGCCGGCGCTGGCACCTGTGACTGCTGGCGGAATCCATTCGTTCCTGCCCAACTCCTGGCAGCGAGCGTGTAGGTTGTTTGCACGGTGGCCCCGCTCCTGCTACTCCGCGTGAAAGCAGGGGTTTCTGCGCCGCTGGCGTCTTTACTAAACGCCGTCCTGCAGAGCGCGTGGCTGCGTCCAGCCAAATACGTGAAAGGGGCTTCTGGCCTTGAGGTCATATCTAAGGCCTGACCATGTGACTGTTTAAAAAAGAAAGGAGTGAGATCTAATTAAAATGAACATTGAGGGCAGCATTGAAGAACAAAAGAAATCTCAGGAGTGTGGCAGAGCTGCCCAGGGAAGTGGGAGTTGAGAGCTGGAGGGAAGGGCCTGGTCTCCGGGAGTGGAAAACAGGGAGGGGCAAAGGCAGATTGTGGAGGCATGAGCTGCTCACGTACACGCACACACAGATGTGTTCTGTGTGCATGCAAAGGCACTTCAAAAGGTGTGTGGAGAATGGAGTTAAAAGATGAGTTTACTTTGTGCAGAAGTTATTGAAGTCCATTAGGTTTGTATTTACTTACTTATTTTTATTGGTAGGTGGAGAGAGACAGAGGGTGGTATCTGAAACTCACTATTTCAGGGCCAGTGTTGTGGCACAGTGGGCTAAGCCTCCACCTGCAGTGCCAGCACCCCATCTTGGTGCAGGTTCTAGTCCTGGCTGCTTTTCTTCTGATCCAGCTCTCTGCTTTGGCTTGGGAAACCAGTAGAAGATGGCCCAAGTGCTTGGGCCCTTGCACCCGCATGGGAGACCAAGAAGAAGTTCCTGGCTCCTGGCTTTGGATCGGCCCAGCTCCAGCTGTTGTGGCCATTTGGGGAGTGAACCAGTGGATGAGAAACCTTTCTCTCTGTCTTCCCTTCTCTCTGTCTGTAACTACCTGTCAAGTAAATAAATAAAATCTTAAAAAAAAAATTCACTGGTTCACTTACTAGGTGCCCATAACATCTTGGATGCCCACGAGTCATCCAAGCCAAAGCCAGGAGCCAAGAATTCAATCGCGGTATCCTATGTAAGCAGCAAAGACTCAAATATTTACTTATCTATTTATTTATTTGAAAGATAGAGTTATACAGAGAGGGGTAGACAGAGAGAGAAAGAAACCCTTCATCTACTGGTTTACTCCCTAAATGGTCACAAAGGCCCAAGACTGGGTAGGCAAAAGCCTGGAACTCCATCCAGGTCTCCCACATGGGTGCAGGGCCCAAGCACCTGGGCCATCTTCTGCTGCTTTCCCAGGAGCATTAGCAGGGAGCTGAATCAGAAGTAGAACACCAGGACTTTTACCGGCACCCATGTGGGAGGCTGGTGTCACAGTCAGCGGCTTAACCCGCTGTGCCACAGTGCTAGCCCTGCGACCCAAGTAGTTAAGCCCTCACCTACTGCCCTCCAGGGTGTATATTAGCAGTTAGCTGTATTAAAAGCAGAGCCAGAACTCGAAGCAGGCATTCTGATAGGGGATGCAGGTGTCCCAATTGGCATCTTAACTACTGCCAAGTGCCCACCCCCAGTTTTCTTGTAATAGGCAATTTTTATGAACTTTTTGAAGACTAACTCGTATATGAATTTAAGTTTTTTGTACCAAAATAAGATTATCTTTCAATTCCATTATCCATGAGCTTTTTGAAGTACTCTAGTGTGTGTGTGTGTGTGTGTGTGTGTGTGTGTAAAACTAACAAATCCCCTGTAATTATGTCGGCTGTTTTATCACATGTGTGTCCCAGACGCCCACTGCGCACCCTGTTGTATCCAACGTTCACTGTTATAAAAACCATTGTAGTGAACAGTGGTGGTCGTTTTCCTCTTTATTTCAATTCTTCAGAGTAAGTTCTGTGGGGCGGGCCTGTGAGTGTTAATGTTGCCACCTGGTAACTGGTTTCACCACAGCTTCTTCAGCTTTGGTTGTCTTCTTTCCCACTCTGCTTTTTTGTTTTTTCCAAGTTGTAAGTTTCACCCTTCCTTCTTCCCCACTGTATCTCCTGAATGTTGTCTTCCTAGTAATAATGTGTGTGTGTGTGTGTGTGTGTGTTTCTGTCTATTTATGTGAGAGATAGAAAGAGCTCCAGTCTGCTGGTGCATTCCCCAAGTGCTCGTAATGGCCGGGATTGGGTCAGACTGACAGATGCCAGGTGCTGAGAACTCACATGGGTGGCAGGGATCCATGACCCCGAGCCGTTGTCACTGCCGTCCTACCGTGCATTAGCAGGAAGCTGGGGTAAAGTGCCAGAGCCAGGGCTCAAACCCAGGTGCCCTGCTGGCATCCTGACCACCATGCTAAACACTTGCCCCTTTGAAAATATTAAAGGTTTCTATCTTTTCAAATCTTCAGACACAAAGAGCTTTATGTTTAATTTAGACAAAGTTCTTTGTAATGTGAAAAGAATCCCAAGAAATTCAAGCCTTTTGACTTCTGAAGATGACCCGATAAAGCAAGCTTCTCAGACTGTGTGAGGTCCTTCATCTTGAATTGTTTAACCTTTTACTAAGACGGGCGAGGACGAGTCACTTAAGTACAAAGAGTAATCTGTGGGGATGATTTTGCTTCCTTTCTGCTGTTTTTAGGACTGAAAGGACCAGATATGTCATTCATTTCAGTCTTGCTGTTTGTTTTGCCCTTGTGAAATGGGAGTTTTACCTTAACTGATCAACCAGTGGCAGAATTAGACTGCAGAAACTGTGGTTACTCAACTTCCTCATCTGGATACATACTTAAATATATAAGTGTATATTTAAAAAGTTACCAAGTGGCTGGCACGCGGCTCACTAGGCTGATCCTCCGCCTGCGGCGCCAGCACACTGGTTTCTAGTCCTGATTGGGGCGTCGGATGTCCCAGTTGCTCCTCTTCCAGTCCAGCTCTCTGCTGTAGCCCGGGAAGGGAGTGGAGGATGGCTCAAGTGGTTGAGCCCTGCACCTGCATAGGGAGACCAGGAGGAGGCACCTGGCTCCTGGCTTCAGACTGGCGCAGCGCGCCGGCTGTAGCAGCCATTTGTGGGGTGAACCAATGGAAGGAAGACCTTTCTCTATCTCTCTCTCACTGTCTAACTCTGCCTGTCAAAAAAAAAAAAAAAGTCATCAAGTATGATTCCATTTATGGGAAGAGTGGTTGCCGGGGGAGAAGGGGAGGAGAGAGAAGGGAGTTTCTTTTGGTAGGTATGGGGGGTGTTGGGGGTATTCAAAGTGTTTTGGGACTAGTAGCTGATGGTGGCACAAGCATCCAGGTATACTAAAAGAAAGGCCCACTAAACTATATACTTTAACATCGTAAATTTTAAGCATCCAGGTTTCAGTGGAAAATATTTGTTTTTTAAGATTTTTTTGTTTATTTGAAAGAATTACAGAGAGAGGGAGGAGAGGCAGAGAATTTCTCATCCGCTGGTTCACTCCCCAAATGGCTGCCATGGCCCGAGCTGGGCTGGTCAGGAACTGTGAGCTTCTTCCAGGGTTCCCATATGGGTATGGGGGCCAAAGGACTTGGGCCATCCTCTGCTGCTTTCCCAGGTGCATTAGCAGGGAGCTGGATGGGAAGCAGAGTACCCTGGACTCAAACTAGTGCCCATATGGAATGCCGGCACTGCAAATGCTGGTTTAATTCACTGTGCCACAGCACCGGCCCCCAAAATATTAATTAGTCAGATTGCATTGGTGGTCAAGCATGGCAGAGTCCGTGGGAGAAGGCTGCCTGGTCATAGCCATGTGACTCTGGGATCCACCTCATGGGTGACTTGGGCCCACAGGAGGCCTCTGCCTGGAAGACAGCCCCCGAGTCCCTTCGCCAGGCCACTTCCCCTGGCTGGGGAGTGGTCAGAAGTAGCCGTGGTGGTAGAACTCTTCTGGCATCCTGGCTCCATAGGCCTTAGAGCCGCCTGTGGGGCTTCCAGTGACTCCTGCACTCGCGGGATCTCCACGCCTCGAGGAGGGTGGCTGATTCCAGAGTTCATTCATCTTATTTTTAGAGAGGCTCATGTTTGCTTTGTATACAACAGGTGCTTAATTGTTGAGTTTCACCAGTAAGACGTGTCAGAAATCAAAATTTCATTATCGCAGGCATGCATAGGTACAGTCATCCTCAGTATCCCAGAAACTGGTTCCAGGAGCCCCCATGGATACCAGAATCAACCGTGCTCCAGTCCTGATGTAAAATGGTGTCATCATTGCATGACTTACACACATCCTTCAGTGCTGCATACACGGTGGTTACCCCACAAGATAAAAACATCTGCACGTTACCACAGGTGCAGTTTTTATTTTAATTAATATTGTCAATCCGTGATTAACTTCGTAACTGCAAGACCCATGGATCCACAAGGCAGCTGTACGTGAGCAGCATGGCTTCCTTCGTAACGTGTGTAAAGTATTAGAGAATGGTAGCCGTGTGGAGGCCATGCCTGCTCACGTGGTGCACTGGGTGTGCATGGTTCAGTGAGGAAGAAGCTGAGGGTCCAGGAGCCAAGTTCTGATCCTCATTCTGCCACTTGCTGTCTTTTCCATTGTTGTTCAAGTGTCTGTTACGGAGCTTCAGTTTTCTGTCTGTATAATGGGGTGACAGCAGTGACCTCCCAGCGTGGTTTTGTGAACTGATACACACGTGGTGCGTAAAGCAAATTGTGTTCATCGTTATATTTTTAGCGTGTGATAGGTGAAAGTACTCAGAAATCAGAAGCTCTGGGTGCTGGGTTGTGTTTGAGATGAGAATATGGCAAGTCAACCATGCTTTCCTCTCTTCATTAGCTGTGAGAAATTACATGAATACATGTGTTTCCATTTGATGTTTGGTGCTGCACTAATACCGTGTGTTATGTCTTTTATTCTAGGATCTAAAGAAGTACCACTTCTACTACTGGTTTTGCTATCCCGCCCTCTGTCTTCCAGAGAGTATACCTCTCATTCAGGGGCCAGTGAGTTTGGATCAGAGGTTTTCACCAAAACAGGTATCAGCACATAAAACAAAGTACTGGTAACATTGGCTTCAGTGTGCAAATGTTGGTATCTGGACAGACGGGCACTGCTCTGGACAAGGAGGTGCTAACTCTGGAAGCCTCCGAAGCTGGCACTGGGAGCAGGCTTCTTTTTTCTTTTCTTGTTTGGAAGACAGAGTTACCAAGATAGAGAGAGAGACAGAGGTCTTCCATCTGCTGGTTCACTCCCCAAATGGTCATAATAGCCAGAGCTGTGCCAGGCTGAAACCAGGAGCCCAGAGCTCCTTTCAGGTTTCCCAAGTGGGTGCAGGGGCCCAGGTACTTGGGCCATCTTCCACTGCCTTCCCAGGGAGCTGGATCGCGCACTGGCTGCCATATGGGATGCCAGCGTCACAGGCAGTGGCCTTACGCACTATGGTACAGTGCTGGCCCGGGAACAGACTTCTTGACAGAATGTTCACAGGGTCATTTTGCAGATGCAGTCAGCAGGAGTTTTCCAGGTTTCCATGGTGTTTGGTGAGATGCTAAGCCAGCAAGGAGGGTTACAGGGACACTTTGAAAGACTGCAAGAATCTACCAAAACAGAGTCTTCACACTGAGTGGAGGGAAACCTAAGGCATCGTTCTGCGGGAAGAGCGTCTGAAATCACACAGCCCTCTGCCCTCTGCCCTCGTGCACGGCGGCAGGACTGCCCCCTCAGGAGTGGCACGTGCACAGCCAGTGGGTGCCATCTCACTGGGAAGGAGGGTGAGGTCCTCGGAGGTGATGGGAGAGGAGCAGCTGGCACGATCAGGCTGCGGAGCTGAGACCCCGAGCCCGAGCGTTCCGACAGCTGTTCAGGCGAGGATTGAGCGTCACCACGACTGCATCACTACAACGCTGAGTGCTGAAGCCCGGGGCCCCTGTGACTGTTTTGAAGGCAAAACCAAGAACAAGCTCTTTAGTATAAACCCAAGGTTGTGGTTTGTGGGACTAATTTCCAGAGAAGAAATCCTACGAGAAGGGGGGTGAGGGATGCTCGTGCTTGGAGAATGACTGCTGGCGAGTGTGGGCTTCCTTGTAGGAAAAAAGAAGAATGCTATGAAACTGTCACTCTGATGGTGACACCCCTGTGACTGGATTAAAAAACTCATGAGGTTGTGTACTTCAGTGTGGCGTTGGAGTGGTGTCTCAGTAAAGGTCACGGCAAGGTTCCTTGTTAAAGATCATGGGAGGCTCACGGTCACGTTGCCCCATGGGGCATTCATGCTGGCCAGTGCAGGAGAGATGGAACATCTGTTTCCTCGCCGACCCTCTGTGGTTGGCAGACTCGGGAGCCACCACACTGCGGCCCTGTCTAAGGTGCACACCGTGCACCTGAAAGGGGTCGCGTAGAAGTTACGTGGCAGTGTCGCAGTGTCTGGGTGCACATTGACGTTCATTTGCTGCAGAAGAGGAGCAGAGGTGCGATCGGTCATTTCCACTCTGCTGGCCTCAAGGCAGCTTCATGTCAGGTTTTAGCTCAGAACGACAAGTGTTTGTCCAGAGAATAACCTCCTGTTTCCTATTTGCAGATAGAGGCCCTGAAGCGTGCGTATGATGATCTTTGTCAAAGAGAAGGAGTCACGGCCCTGCCTTACTTCTTAATCAAGTATGATGAGAACACGGTGCAAGTCTCCTTGCTTAAACACTACAGTGATTTCTTCCAAGGTCAAAGGACAAAGGTCAGAGAAACTTTGAATGTCACTTTTTTATCCAGTTAAAAAAAAAGTTTGAAGTTTATGTTATTGTAGATCACTGCGACTTCAGACTCGATTAGATTCCCTTAGCTCCCCAGACGATGTCTTAGAACGTCGCTTTCTTCCTGCGGCCCTGTCCTGGGCTCCCACATTCACTCCTCCTTCGGAGGTTCCTACCCCATTATGCTCAGGGGAGCTGTGGTTCCCTCCCACTGGTGGTTAAGGTGTCTCAGTGTCCCTCCTGTTTCCTCATCCTCGACTTAGTTCAGCTCTGGACAGTGGGAATCCTTGCTTCCTGTCTCGCTTGATGCCACTAGGGACACTTTTCTTTCAGTGACTCACGATCATTGCCTCATTCATTGACCCGGCCCCACCTAGTCTCCTGCTCCGGCCCCCTGAAACCATTGCTGTGGCTAAGCTTGTCTGGGTTTCAGCAGACGCCTGCCACCCGCAGGCAAACCAAATATACCCAGAACTTTCCCCTTTTTGCTCCTGTGGGGTCATCTTTCCCAAACATACGGTGCCAGGGAAAGTCCTACGAATGTCTCTACTGAAATCTAACCCTGTCACCAAGCCTCCCCTGGGGTGCGGCCGTGTGATCCCTCCCTCTCTGGACTCTGCTCTTGTTCTCCTATTCTCTGTCACAGAGCCAGGGCTTTGGCTGCCTTCCTTCCTGCGCTGTGCTGGGCTGTGTGTTCCCAGAGGGCAGGACCCTTGCCTCAGGGATCTGTGTCTGCTAGTGTCTGGCACTTGTCTTTGAGTGAGCAGAAGAATATAGTAAGCATCTTTGAGATGTCATCGGCTACACAGTAACAATAATTTCAGCAGCCGTGGAGGAAAGTGGTCTTACCTGATGGCCCAATTTCCCTTAGCCA
This sequence comes from Oryctolagus cuniculus, assembly GCF_964237555.1. NCBI lineage: Eukaryota > Metazoa > Chordata > Mammalia > Lagomorpha > Leporidae > Oryctolagus > Oryctolagus cuniculus. The sequence goes on along the minus strand of NC_091441.1, from coordinate 115,794,833 downwards.
AGCCTGTCTTTTTTGAGAGCTTTTTATGTTCCCACATTAGCATTTTCTTTTTCAGAAGAGGCCCTTTGTAAAGTAAGGTTGGAGGATTGAATTCTCATTAAAATTCTCAGAACTGCAGCTGAGTAAGCAGCAGTAAGACTAACCAGGAATGACCGAAGCCCAGTCCCGGGGGTCACGTGGGGACAGCAGGCAGGACAGGTGGATCCGACAGCAGCCAGGGCTCAGGTCTCTCACACAGCGCAGCTCTGCTGAACGGAGCAGGAGTGATCTGAGGAGCTCTTTCCTGTGCGAGAGGGACTTTCACCTCCTTGATCTTGTCATGCTAATTCTATGAAATAGGTGTTATTAGAATCGCGTTTTCTATGTGAACAAGAGACACAAAGGCGTGGGGTCAAATTGTCTGATTCCCCAGCTCTTGCCCTTAGCGCTTCCCACTTGCTCGTTGTCCGAGCAGAGGTAGCCGCTGCTTGACCTTTGCAGTCGACACTGCTGGAGAGCTCTGTGACCTCGGCGGAGCTGCCGTGCCCGGCCTGGCCTTCGTACATCAGTGAGATGGTGGCGGCACTGCCTCCTCCCGGATCTGTGAATGAGGTGCCCACACATAGCAGGGGCTCAGTATGCATCCGCTTCCTTTCTCCCATGATCAGATCCCTGGGGGGGGTTTCCAGTGTCCTGTCCCCGAGACCAGCTGCCAGCCATGGCCAGGCACAGCGTCCCTGTGACTTGGCTGGGGCTGTATCTCGGGAAAGGTTGTGATTCCTCAGCATGTGTGTTGGGCCAGGAATTGTGAGATGCAGTCAGACCTGTTCTCAGAGGACCTCAAGGGGCCTGGACAGCGGAGGCCTTGACTCGTGGGCAGTTCGCTGGAAGTTCTGGGTGGGTAGGAGAGGAGCAGAGCAGTGATGCACACAGTGCCCTGGCTGGTTCTAGAGAGCATCGCCCGGCTGTGCCCACTGGTGGCCTTCAGGGGTTCCTGGTCTCCTGGCTGGCCTCTCTCGCCATGGCGCACTGCTGCCCAAGTACGGTTTCCAGCCTGCACGCTTGCTGATGTCACTCTTTGGTTTGAAACTCCTCTGGGTTCCTGTTGACTGCACTCTGCATTCAAGGCCTCTTCACATCTGGCCCCAGCCTGTCACTCCAGCCTCATCTGGTGTTCTCCAAGATGCATTCCCTCTCCTAGCTGCAGCTCTGCCCTCCCAGTGCCTCCTCTTGCCCCAGCTGTCTCCCCTCTGTCCCCTTGTCAATCACCACCCCAGGAAGCACTGACTGATTGCCCATAGCCTCTCGCCTCCCTCCTTTGCATTCTGGTAGCAGCCTCCTTCTGCACCCACGGGTTGGTTTGCTCGTCTGTCTGCCTGTGCACACCTGTGGCACAGAGACCGGATTTCCCCCCACTCTGTATCCTTTACACGGAGTGCGATGCCCGACACTGGTGCAGCACGTGACGGGGGTGTGGAGAGGCAGAAGAGGGCCCTGTGGACTGATGTACTCAGATACGGCTTCCAGGGAAAGTTAGCCTCGAGCAGAAGCCCAGCGAACAGAACTTTGTGTAACTTGGCGTGACTTGAAGTTGTTCCTGCCTCTGTTGTGCCGGCCCAGCTCACTCTCATCAGCCGGGTCCCCATGGCTCTACGGTGTTTCTTGAGTCAGGACATTTCACAGGAGGTTTTCACCCCCCTCGTCCAAAAACAGGCACCCCCTTCAGGCTGTGTGCAGTACAGCGGTTGTGCTCTGGCTCGGGCCCTCCATCCCTGGCCTCCTCCAACCACCAGCACCTCAGCCCCCAGGAAGGCCCTGCTCCCCGGTGAGCCTTGCGTCCTCACTGCAGGGGGCGGAAGTGTTTGGATTTCTCTGGGTTTCTCTCTCTTCGTTTCTGTTCTCTCCGGGTGAGTTTATTGTGTCCCTGAGTCCAGTGCCCATCTCTCCACACATGTGACGTTTTCTGTCCCCAGCCTGACCCTCCCTCTGGACCTGGGCCCCTATACGCAGCCGCCTGCTTGTCCTCAGCACTTCACACCCCGCAAGTCCAACGTGATCTCGGTGTGTGCACCCCGAGGCCAGTCCTCTTCCGGGCATCGCTGTCACGTGAACCAGAGATCGGGGCTTTGTGCTGGGTGCTCTCCTCCGGTTCCCTCTGCGTGCCCTGGGCGTTTCGTGTCTTGGACTTCTCTCTGTCCGCCATCTTGGCTGCTTCTGCCATCACGCCCACCTAAGCTGCTGTCACTGTCCATCCCCTTTGCTGCAGGGCCATCCGAATGAGTCTCCCCATGTCCTCCTCCAAGATACCCCCAGCAGATTTTTGGCAAAGTCCTCTGACTTCTGCCACTTCCACAGTGAAGCCCCTCACTGTCTTCTTGCCTGTGCTCTGAGAGTAGCGCTGAATTCCTTAATTCAGCTCCAGGACTTGCTGCTGAGGCAGCTTCCCTGCTGCAGGACTTTTGCCTAGACAGCCTTTCTCCTCTGGAATCGCTCTGCCCCAGCCTCCCCTTTGCCCTCTTAAGTGATCCTTCTTTCTATAAACTTCGTCATTGCCACAGGAAACCCTCACTGACTTGTGTTGAAAGGTTCGTTTCTCCTCTTATGGGTTCTTACAGCTTTGTGCATCCCTTCTTTGCAGCAGCTAGTACGGTTGTTTTGTTTTGTTTTTGTAATTTAAAGAGAGCGAGGCAGACAGACAGAAAGAACTTCTGTCTGCTGGTTCATTCCCCACATGCCGAAGCTGAGCAAAACTGCAGCCAGGAGCTGGGAATGCAGTCCAGATCTCCCGTGTTGGTGGCAGGAACCCGACTGCTGGAGGCATCACTGCTGTCTCCCAGAGCCTGCCTTGACAGGAAGCCAGAGTCAAGGACCAGAGCTGGGACTTGAGCCCAGGTACTGCAGTCTGGGACGTGGTGTCTTCACTCCTGAGCTAAAGGCCTGTATCTTCCTGGGTAATCTTTGAATCATATCACCTTTTCTCATTTAAATGTGAACTCCACCAGGGCAGGTATACTGTTCAGTTTCCACCATTGTACCTGATGATGGAAGAGTAGGTGCAGGCACTCAGGGTTGGGAGCATCTCCATTCCGTGTCAGCGGCTCTACCTGGCTCGTTATATTTAGTGTGGCCATTCTGCTGTATGAGTAAGGCTGTGTGGTTTACAGAGACTTCCCCAGATTGTCTGTATACCTGTAGTTCACGTCTAGTGAATCACGGTCATGGTGCGTGGTCTGACAGGTGGGGGATGGATGTGGTCTGCAATGGACAGTTTAGAGCAGTGGTTCTTTTTTATTGTTATTTACTATTTTAAAGACTTGTGGATTTATTTTTTTGAAAGCAGAACTACAGAGCGAGGGAGACACACACACACACACACACGCGCGCACGCGCGCGCAGAGAGAATCTTCCATCCTCTGGGTCATGCCTCAAATGGCTGCAACAGCTAGTGTTGGGCCAAGCTGAAGCCAGGAGCCAAGAACTCCATCCTGACCTCTCACATGGGAGGCAGGGCCCCAGATGCCTGGGCCATCTTCCCTTGCTTTCCCAGGCCATTAGCAAGGAGCTGGATCAGAAGCAGTGTAGCCAGGACTTGAAGTGGCACTCCAATACTGGATGCGTGTGTCAGCTTAACCTGCAGTACCACAGTGTTGTCCCCAAAGCAGTGGTTCTTACTTTGGGATGGGGTACAAATGAGAAAGCTCTTTGAGAATTTGGTGGCAGCATGCTCCTGGCCTCAGAAAAACGCATGTCTGTATGCAGTTGTGCATCTGATGTCGGGACTCACAGAGCCCTGTGACCCATTCATGAGGGTTTGGGATCCTGGCTTGCAGGAAACGAAGGGGAGGACAGGAGTTAGCCTGCCTGGGTGGGCGCCTGTCGGCTGCTGAGGTCAGGAGGGGAATGAGCCATCCCTGTCTGCAGTCAGAGTGGGGCCTTGGCAGCCTGTGGCACTGTTCATGCCACTCCCTGTGAGCCTGGGCTGGCTCTGAGGGATCAGGGCTTTGCCTCAAGGGAGCTCACGCTAGCTGCCGGCCGCTGTGCGTGCCATGCCCTGAGGGCTGACCCTGTGCCCAGGTGTCACCACTCAGCGTCGTGAGCCGCTGCCAGGGCGCAGTGTTGGCCTCATTTGACAGACAAGGAGGACAGAAAAGAGGTTCAGGAATGGCAGCCTCTCGCTCCCGCCTCCTGTCGGCATGCCTCTCAGGACAGGAGAGGGAGCAGGGCCTTTGTGCCCTCGCTCCGAGCTTGCTGTGGCAGAGCAGGAAGGCAGCCATCCGGGCGCAGCAGCCTCTGTGTGCACGGAGCCTCCGGGCCTCAGCGTCTTCATCCTGTACAGGCACACGGAAAGGACACCCTCCTCTCGGGGTGGGGTGAGGACTGAGAGATGAGGGGTACAGACAGGCCTCATGAAGTTGTACTCACATGGTGTCATTGTTTCCACCGTATTTTCTTAGAATAGTTTGTCTGTTCGAGAAAAGTTTTGTTTGGATTACCCTCAGGCTGCAGCTGTTCCATAAAAATGAAGTGTTGAGGCCCTGATTCATGCAGCCAACTGTGTCTTTGCCAAAGAAAAGCAAACTCGTATCCATTTGATTTTCAAAAAACTTAAAGAACTGAGGAGTGGCTGCCCTGCGAGGGAAGCCCCTCTCCAGGTTGGCAGCCCTGGTCCGCCCGGGAAGCTTTGGTCGTTCATTATTGGTGCTGTCTTCTGTGACTGGTTTCCTTCCATTTCTGGGATGGCGTGGAGCTGTTGCCGTGGTTTCTTCCTGCCGGCTCTTTCGGCCTGACTTCCAGTTACGAACGCTGTGGCACTGCCACTCAGTACTGTTGCTCCTGTGTCTGACTGTGTGCACAAGCATAGAGCTGAAACAAACTTTCACAGAATGTTATTCTGTTTTGCCATCTTGGAAAACCCTAGTTGTGGTGCCCGAATGCTTTCCAAGTCACACGTGGCTCAGCGCCCGTGGTTTGCGAAATGCTGTGCGACCAGCCGGTGGCTGTTTTGGGAATACTGGCAGATAAGTGAACTGTACTAGATGTGGTTCATTGGTTTTATTTCTATCTGCTTCTCTCCATGCTTGAAATCTCAAAAAGTTCTTAAGCTGTTGTAGGTCCTTGGATTTTTTCTGGGTAAATGTTTTGTGTCTGAGTATCTCCTTCTAATCTTCGTGAAGTGAAGATTATGTTGTCTCTTGTCCTGGATAACTTTGCAGTGTGGTGAGTGTTACACTGTACATCTGCATCCTTTATGCATGACACTATCGTTTATGATGCTTTTGCATAGCAGTCTGTCACACTTCTTCCCTTTTAGGAGCTGCTTTGTGTGTGAAGTTCTTCCCGTCTTTCCTCGCCTGAAGGCTAGCTCTCTAGATGAGGAGTTGCTGGGTTAAAGAGCTTGGGCATTTTTAGGTTTACACCCAGTGATTTCACTGGTAAGCTCCTAACAGCCAGCTCTGTAGAGCTTGCTCATTTCCGTGGTGCCAGCACTCCAGCCATGGCCAGCTGCGGGCACCCAAGGTGAAATCCCAGAAGCCGGGGTTGAGAAGAGATGGGAACAGTCTACTGTGCCAGCTTGGACGAGCCAGTGGTAACACAGGAGTGCTCGCAGCTGTCAGCGTCCCCAGACTCACACCCTCCCAGCATCGGACGTTACACATCTTTACACAGCTGATTTAGGATCTGTATCCCTCAGTGAGATGCTGGTTCCACTTACTGGTCGCAGTGGTGCTGTGTTGCCGTGACAGACGCATCTTTACACAGCTGATTTAGGATCTGTATCCCTCAGTGAGATGTTGGTTCCACTTACTGGTCGCAGTGGTGCTGCGTTGCCGTGACAGGTAGTCAGCTCCAGGGGCAATTCTTGTGTTCATGTCAAAAGCAGCCCAGGATACTGTCCCATCTCCATTCCTTTGGAAAAGCTGGCTTGAGTCTCCTGCGTGTTTCAGAGCACTTACTTATTGGAGAACACCGTCTGGGAAATGTTTTGCCTTGGCCTTTTTATTTGCGTGTTTTTTTTTTTTTAATTCTGTGCATAAATGGCAAAGGAGCAACAATTCCTAAGCTGTTGACAGGGCTCTTTCTTCACTTAGTGATCTGTCTGCATGGTGGCAACTGTGACCTTAAAGTGCATTAGGCCTTTGAATATTTTCCCCATACTTTTTAAACACTTAATCTCCTGTGTATATGTCTTGTTATCAAGTGTTTAGAATAATATCTAGCAGTCATTTATTTGTCAGATAGACACGTTTCATGAAAGCATTCTTGAAAGCTCTCAAGCTGAAGTCAGCCAACCTCTCTTTGCTCTCACGTTGTGTTTCTTCTAGCACCTCACTTGGTGGACTGACTGTAACCCAAACAGAACTGTCCCGCCTCAGCAACTTGTATTCATAAACCTTCTAAACAAAGTATTTTATTTTTAAATTATGTTTTATGCCTTTCTGCTCATTTGCATTATAAAAGGAAGTAATTTTCCCAAGTTCACACAATTAATTTGCAGTAAAGCCTGTTCAGAACTCAGAACTCCTAGCCAGTGGTTATTTCTGAATGCCATTAAGAAAATAAATTCTCTGTACCCTTAGTGTGAAGCTGGTTTACCTGGTGTTGTCCCAAATGATTCCTGTCGTGATTGAGGCTCCTGAATTGGGTCTGAAAGCACTTAAAGACATCAGAGTTACTTTTGAGTCATCAAGGAATGACAGACGTGGTGTGGACCCTGTCGTTTTCCTGCCTTCTGCCCTGTGCGCGCCTAATCCGGGTGGGAGAGCAGGCTCTCAGCGTCTTCAGCTGACCTCCCTTTGTGGCTAAGTGATAGATTTCCTCTTTAGCAGATTGTTCCGGTTCTGTATTGCTCATCTTAGGTCAGGATGCTCTAAGAAACTTAGTCTTTTCTGCTCAAAAAAAAGATTCCTTATTTTTCTTAATACCGTCTTTCCCCACTGCCTTTGCACCCCGTGTCAGAACTACATTCATTCTTTGAAAGTAGCTATCTACTTAGAGCATCTGCTACAGCCTTCTAGTTTTTATAATTTAGAAACCGCTTAGTCACAGGTCTGCATTTAGAAATGAGAGAATCTGTGATGCACTAGAACTTATCCCCTTATCATCTCTGCCACCTCATTAGCCGTATCCTTGAAACTGAAGGCAGTTAACTATATAGCGGTGCGGAACTGAACTGACCAGAGCATCAGTGAAATTAGATTGGAGAGTGTAGAGTGTATTTATGTTGTTGTCATAGTAATCATTTGTTAAGTGCTTGGCTTGTTCCCAAGCTGTGTGCTAAATAGAAGCAAGAGTCACCGTGTGGGTGAGAAGTTCAGTGGTAGAGAGATCAAGTAAACGCTGAAGGTCATGTGGCGGGTGAGTGACGCAGGACCTTTCCCGAGAGCCCAGCCTCAGTGTAGGAATAGCGTTTTCTGGGTTGATCCCGCCTCGGTGCTTCCCAGAAAACCTGCTGAGTGGCCTCTAGGCCACGTAAGACGAGTTGTTAATGGAATCTGTGTTGTTTGTGACCTGCCCAGGACATTTTTCTCTTTCATACTCTCGGAAAGTTCTCTGCTTCTGGAGCCTGAGGGAATCCTTTGAGAGGAAATGATCTGATTCATCCATCCTGCAGGTGAGGAAGGAACTTCCCCCGGCAGAATTAGAACACACCTCCTTCCCCGCAGCGGGCAGTTCTCTCCCCGTGAGCTCTTGGGGTACTGCTGAGGAAGACACGGCCCCTCCCCTCCACTCCCTGCTGGCTTCGTGGATAGAGTTGCAAATGGAATAAAAGGAAGCGATGACAGCTTCGTAGGTGCAGTTCATCTGTCAGATGCTGTCACCATGGCCAGCGGAGCCAGGATGGGGCAGAGCTGCCAGTGGCAGAGTGGCAGCTGGTGGCCCATGGGACCAGAAGAGCTCCAGGGAGGCCACTCCTTGATGCTGAGGCAGCCCCGGGCTGGGCATCGCATTCCCAGAATCCTCTTGCTTCTCGTGTGAAACGCTCCTTCAGAGCCAGCTTCCATCCTACCCAGGCGAGTTCGTGTTTGGAGAACCTGTAGTGCTGAGACAGGCGAGAGGCAAGGAAAATGAACTTGCCAGGGTGCCCCGTCGGGGGCTCTGTGTGTCAGCCTCAGGTCTCTGCCTTTCAGACTCCCTTCTCCCCTCTGGCTCCCCCCCAATCCCCATCCCTGGTGCTGGGGTTAGGGGACGGGGTCCCTGTAGTGGGTTCTGAAGAAGCTTCCTAGTTCTCTGTTCACTGGGGAGCTGCTGGGCTTCAGGTGCTGTGCTAGGTCCTAGGTTTGGAAGAGTGCATGTGACAGAGGCTCCTGCCCACCCAGAGCCAGACCAGCAGGGGAACGGATGGCAAAGCTGTCTTATACTTGCCCCTCCTACAATGCTTTTTCTTCATGTGTGCCTTTTCTGAAGTCAGAGACTCCTCATAGTCGTGAAATGTATTTAATCTGGTGGCATTTCCTTCTCATTTTCACTATCAAGTTTGAAAGGGCAGTTTATAATCTATGGAGCCTTTGGATCAAGAACCCACTGTGGCTCAACAAATAATCACAGTTGCCCTAAGGGAAACCATAGGGTACAATGAACACTGTTTTAAGCAAGTCTCCTTCTCCCTCTTGAGTTCTGGGCCACAGTGCTGCAGTGATGGCATGCCTACACATCCTGGGTGTCCACTGAACTTGCAGCTGTTGGTGCTTAGAGAGTCTGGCATGGGATTGGGTGTCCCTGCTGGGGGCTGTGCAGGTCCTGGAAGCCTCCAGGTAGTGCTGATGCAGTTGGTCTCTGGGTGGCCCATGCTTTGAGAAGTCTAGAGCAGACTCTCAAGCAAGGGTTTGCAACCAGGATACACGTTAGAAGCGTCCAGGGAATCTTCCACAACAACTAAGACCCGGGCTGGGCCCTAGGCCCCTGGAGGTGGGGCCCAGGCAGCAGTGTATTAGCAGGCTCCCTGGGTGACGTCGAAGTACGCCCCATTTGAGGACCACGGCTGTAGAGGGTGGAAGAGCCCAGCAGTGCTTCTGAAAGTCCCGTGGACATGGGAGTCACCTGGGCTCTTGTGGAGATGTCCACCCCAGTTCAGCCTTTGGGGAGGGGCCCGAGCATCTGCATTTCTGGCTGCTGCTTGTGGTGCATGACCCCTGTCCTGAGATGCGTGGGAAGACACAGAGGCAGTCCAGGGTGTTCACGGCACTGAAAAATAGCCCCAACGAGAATTAGTTTTCTTCCTCTGGTCTTTGAGACTACCGTTTCTAATGCTCCCCAGACTCAAGTCCACGGCCTGGACTGCCATGTCAGAATCATGCAGAAGTTAGATGCAGATGCAGACACGGGAGGCCCGGCCCTCACTGGGGATTCTCAGGCATTAATGATGGGCCTGCCCTTTCACAGCCAGTGTTATCTCACTTACCCTCATTGCAGCTCTGTGGAGTAGGTGCTGTTATTCCCTGTGATTCAGATTTTTTTTTTTTGACAGGCAGAGTGAACAGTGAGAGAGAGAGACAGAGAGAGAAAGGTCTTCCTTTACTGTTGGTTCACCCTCCAATGGCCGCTGCAGCCAGCGTGCCGAACTGATCCGAAGCCAGGAGCCAGGTGCTTCTCCTGGTCTCCCATGGGGTGCAGGGCCCAAGCACTTGGGCCATCCTCCACTGCACTCCCGGGCCACAGCAGAGAGCTGGACTGGAAGAGGGGCAATCGGGACAGAATCCAGTGCCCCGACCAGGACTAGAACCCGGTGTGCCGGCGCCGCAGGCAGAGGATTAGCCTATTGAGCCACGGTGCCAGCCGTGATTCAGATTTTTTTAAAAAAGCACCTAAGCCACAGAGGGGTCAGACACTTGTTAGCCTGAGGCCATTCGTGCAGTAAGAGGCAGTCCTCAGAACATTCTGGGTAAGCCCCATTTCTGTAAATTCCCCAGACACTGGCCCTCCCTGCAGAAGACAGAATCTCCAGTGAAGGCATCTTGAGTTTCCTGAAGGGAGATCCGTTTGTACTGAGTGAAGTAGGAGTCTGTCTGTTCACATTTAAGTCAGGAAAGTGCATCTACAAAGAGACGGCTTCAGTGTTAGGAATAAAATCTTACATGACAGAGAAGGCACCAAATATTTTTAAAGAATATCTTTGAAAAAAGGCCGTCATAATCTGATAAGACAGTGCGTTTTCAGAGATTTTTCTGAGCGTGGGTGGAGACTGCTGCCTCATCTGCAGGAGGAAGTGGAGCAGCGTTTGCCGTGTCAGCAGAATGGGGTCCCCGTCACCCGCTGCTGCAGCGACTGGAGGTGGAGAACAGCAGTGACAGCCTGACCCCATTTTTGTCAGAGTTACAGTAATGCAAATACAGCCCTTCAGAGGGCAGTGCTTTGGGCCATTGTACGCAGGACACTAAGGGAGGATGGGGTCTGGATGTTGGTTCGCTCCTCTGTGCGGCTGACACCGAACTGAGCAGCGGGGCACGGATGCGGAACTGATGCGCTGCCTCCGTCCTGCAGGCTGACGGGGCCCAGGGTGAGGATACCAGCCACCTTTCTCCTCACCGCACACTGCGCTGGTAAAAGAAACCTGGGAGTTATTTCCTGGTTTCTCTTCCCTCATTCCCAGTTCCTTGCCTCCCACCACCGGTTTCTGTCTCTGCATTCATCCTTGACGAGTATTTACTAAGTATCTACTATGTGCCTGTGGAATGAGGAAAAAGATACTTCTGTTAAACACTCCTTGTCTTCTGTTTAGAAAAAAAAAAAAAAAGGTCTCTTCTTTAGGAATACTCTTAGGTTTACTGAAGATCATGACAAAGAGGGCAGAGTTTGAGTTCCCCTCATACAGTTCCCTTCCTGCAGGGGGCAGTATCCATATGTCAAGTATTGTTTGGAAATCTTTTTTTTGGTATTAAAAAGCAATTTATTTGACTTGTAAAGGCACGTTCATTATGGGTGAAACAATTGTTCGGTATTTCATTAGAAACTTTTAAAATTATGACCGTACATATACAAACTTAAATTTTAAAATTAGCATAAAGTACAGTTTTTAGCAAAAGAGATCCCCGGTTTCTGCACAGGTGAATAGCAATGATTTAATTTTGTTTTGACCCAGAAAAGTTACGACCTGTAATTTCATAGCAAGTAGTACAGAAAAGCTAGTCTTCAAGGATTTGCTTCCTGGAGCAGTAAGAAAGCAATTCTTGTAAAAGTGTCAGGGTCTACAAAAATGAGATTTCATCAGTCTCTGGGTGTTTTGTGTCTTGTATTTCCCGCATGTCAACCTTTCTACCTAATTTAGAAGTGGCATAGAATAAAAAGGTAATAAGTTCTGGTAGGCTGCGAGCCAGAAGACGTGGGAATACGAACCAGAAAGGTCTGATGTGTCAGGGACATCCCTTTTGCAGGAAGAACCACTGGTCATCCAGACAGACAGGCAGTTCTGTGTTTGTTGTCTCTTGAGAATGCTCACTGAAAGGGTTGTGCTTGTCTTCCATCTTGCTGGGCCTTCTTAAAGCTCCTATCCCATTCTCTGTGTGTTCTTTGCATTCTTTTGTTTGTTCGTTTGGAGATCTTTAAGGAAGACCTATCTCTTCACCTGTGCTTCCTTTTTATTCTGTAACTTATTTACATTAGTGTGGACTCTTTGATATTTATTTCATACTTTGTGTTATAATCCAACACTGTGTTATTTATCTTATGTCTTGGATTATTCCAAACCCGGCCATTGGGAGCTTGTTCAGTGGGCTCCTGTGTGCCCTGAGTGTGTCCCCATCATCAGGCTCCTGTGTGCCCTGGGTGTGTCCCCATCATCAGGCTCCTGTGTGCCCTGGGTGTGTCCCCATCATCAGGCTCCTGTGTGCCCTGGGTGTGTCCCCATCCTTTCGTGTTTTGAGTACCTCCTTATCTTCTGGTACTGCAAGATGCTCCCAGCTGTATCCCTAGAATTGGCCTTGTGTCCAAGAAGCCCTGGTTTTCTTGATTGGAGACTGGTATCCACAGCTGCAGATGTGAGTGCTGGACGCTCGCTGAGAGGAAGGGAACAGGAAAAGGAAACACATCATATGTTAGGTAGAGGAGCAGGGGGCGCAGTGTGTTTCTCCCAGGGGAGCCCTGGCCGGTATTTGGAGTTGAATTCAGTGGGAGTAGGAGAGAACTGTATCAGCCGTATCAAGGGCACCGGCTTTTCCATTCCACCTGATGTTAGACTTACAGTGATAGTGGCCCAGTTTGGATTTTCTCATTACCCAGAAATGAGCCGCTTTCACGGACTCTGTGTCCTACCGCGGGTGTTCTCTGCAGCCCTGACAGTTAACTGGGCTCCCTGTCCTTCCAGTCTTCCTGCCTTGCAGATGCTCCTAGTTCCCTCCCTGCCAGGCCCAGTGCTAGGCACCGGGGGCGCAGAGCCTGACTCCACAGCCCCTGCCCCGAGGAAGTTCTGTAGTTGAAGGTGAGATCCTGCCGCTGACTTGGCTTCCCTGCAGCCCTGCACCGAGTGTCTGATTACCACTCTGCAGAGCAGGGGGAGCAGGCAGAGAGGAAGCGTTAGTGATGTCTGTGTGGGGCATCGGACATGGAACTCGTCTCACTGAGAAACTCCTTTCTGTTCACAGATGACAGTTGGAGTCTATGATCCCTGTAACTTAGCACAGTACCCTGGATGGCCTTTGAGGAATCTTTTGGTCCTGGCAGCCCACAGATGGTACTTACAAGAATGTGTATGTCTGTGTGTCTGTCTTTGTCTGTCTCTGTTTTCCCACATGCATTTTCCTGTTGCTGGTGCTGAGTCCTTACGCGTGTCCGTTAGGGAGTCACAGACTCTGTTCAGACTGCACTGAAGATACCCTAGATTGAGATGGGCAGGTGCACAGGGTCCTGGCTCCAGAATCGGGCAGCCCTCCGCTCCCACGGTCTGATGGCTTCTCCTGCTGCCTCCATCCTCCTTTATTCCTGACCCTAACGTAAGTGACACAGAAGGTATCTGAAAAGACACCAGCATCACTAGTCATCAAGGAAACAGAACTGAAACCAGAATGAGGTACTGCCATGCAGCCAACCAGAGTGGGCTGGCAAGAACGAGTGTGCCAAATGCTGAAGGTGTGGAGCAATCCGAAGTCACAAATGCTGCCACAACAGCGTTTAGCAAAATCCCCCGGATTCAAAACCACGTGGGGCTCAGTGTTTTGTGCAAGAACTGCATGCGGAGATGCAAGCAGAACTCGCAGACAGGAGCGTGGAGGCCCACACACCCTCCCGCGGTGGAATGGGTGGTAAATTGTAGCGTATGCCCGAGAGTGGGGCTCTTGTTGCGATGAATATGAACACACCGCTGATACATGCCATCTACATGGATGCATTTTTTTTTTATTTTTTATTTTTTGACAGGCAGAGTGGACAGTGAGGGAGAGAGACAGAGAGAAAGGTCTTCCTTTGCCGTTGGTTCACCCTCCAATGGCCGCCGCGGCCGGTGCGCTGCGGCTGGCACACCGCGCTGATCCGATAGCAGGAGCCAGGTACTTATCCTGGTCTCCCATGGGGTGCAGAGCCCAAGGACTTGGGCCATCCTCCACTGCACTCCCTGGCCACAGCAGAGAGCTGGCCTGGAAGAGGGGCAACCGGGACATAATCCGGCTCCCCGAGCGGGACTAGAACCCGGTGTGCCGGCACCGCAAGGTGGAGGATTTAGCCTAGTGAGCCGCGGCACCGGCCATGGATGCATTTTTTAAAACGATGTTTTGTGAAGTAAATTCACGTGTTCTATGGCTTCCTGTATGTAAAATTCAAACCCAGGTGTGGCCTTGGAGTGGCTGTTCCTTAGAAGGGTGGTGCAGGACTGAGAGAAGGGCTGAGGCAGGCTGCCGGATGCCTCAGACTCAGCCCTCGCATCTGCTCTACCTAATAAACATGCTTATTGAGAAATCTGGAGATAGATCCAGGATGCACTGCCCCCAGAGGGGGACTGGTTATCTGCCACTTACCCACGCGGTTCAGTCTGTTTACCGCAAGTGGGCTTCCCCTCCACTGGGTGAGATACCCCTTCATGAAGTGGAAGTTGAGGCGGAGAGACCTGGGACCAGAGGTGCCTGTGTCTTGGAGCTTCTTTCCTTATCCTGTGAGCATTTTCCTCCCTGCATTTGGAAGATGCATTTCTTGGAATTATTTATGTGCACTGCGGTTGCTGTATGAAATTCATCTAGAAGAAATCACGGGCACTTCAGCACTCAGCCGCCAAGCACTTGGAGAAAAGAAGCGCGCATGAATATGCTAACCACCCCTCCAAGGTTAAGGCCATCCCTCGAGGGTGTCAGGCATAATTACAATGAGCTGAATTCTCTCCAGCTGGTTTGCTGAAGCTCTTATGTGAGCTCTTTCTTTTCCTTCCCTTCATAAATAACCAAAACCCGGGACGGCAGGAGTAGCAGTTTCCGGTCTGTTGAAGTCCTCTGCTTCCGGGACCGCACCATGCAGGGGCTGAGGGACGTCGCCCACAGCATCATCTTCGAAGTGAAGCTTCCAGAAATGGCATTTAGCCCAGGTAATTTGCCAGTCTTTGAGAATGCGTATAATTATCATTTGTCAGAAACGAGTCGGCTCTACTTCCGTTTCATCCCCTCACAATGGCAGCAGGAGGAAGAGAAAGGCACAGCTCCTGCTTCTTTGCCAGAGCCGACAGCTCCTTTGAACAGAGCCCACACTCAGCTGTTGAGCCTGGGACAGAGGCAAACACGGTCACCAGGAGATTTTCCCAGGGCAGCATTTTCAGTCATCTTTATTTGTATGTAACGCACAATCTTTATTCCTGGCCCTTCTTAAAGGAAGGGTACAGTTGGATGCACATGTGTCTTTATGTGTCCCATGCTTCAAGTTGTGTGTGGCCCTGTTCTCCAGGCCGTCAGCCAGGCAACACAGTGCTGCTTCCTCGTCCACGTTCAGCATCTGACCTGGACTCTGTGGCCGTTACCTGTCTATGAGTTAGGAAACGTAGGCTGAGAGGCGTTTTACGTAGATGTCTGTGTGCATGCATGTGCATCTGCATACGCAGGTTTTTACTCAGATGCACATCTGTATTTCCGTACAGACTGAGTGCGCAGGTGTCAGGAGTGCCACTTCACGGTGGATTCCTAATGAGGCGTCTGTGTGCTGTGTGAGAACAGGGATTGCAGGTGCTTGGTAAATTACTCCCTGTTAGTTTGCCTTCTTACATAACCCCAGTGCAGTTTGTACCTGTGCCCAAAGTAATCCTTCACATTTACATGCTTTATTTGCTTTCTAGAGTACTTTCTTTTTTTTTAATTTTTATTTAATGAATATAAATTTCCAAAGTACAGCTTATGGATTACAGTGGCTTCCCCCCCATGACTTCCCTCCCACCCACAACCCTCCCCTTTCCCACTCTCTCCCCTTCCATTCATATCAAGATTCATTTTCAATTCTCTTTATATACAGAAGATCAGTTTAGTATACATTAAGTAAAGATTTCAACAGTTTGCACCCACATAGAAACACAAAGTGAAAAATACTGTTTGAGTACTCATTATAGCATTAAATCACAATGTACAGCACATTAAGGACAGAGATCCTACATGAGGAGTAAGTGCACAGTGACTCCTGTTGTTGACTTAACAAATTGACACTCCTGTTTATGGCATCAGTAATCTCCCTATGCTCCAGTCATGAGTTTCCAAGGCTATGGAAGCCTTTTGAGTTCATCGACTCTAGAGTACTTTCACATGTACAGGAGTACTTGGTGGAAAATAGAATTAAAAGTTTATTTTGGTGCAAATGTTTGACATCCATGCAAGTTTTTATCTTGTTCATGGAAAATATGTAATGAAAAAATGGGTTTCAAAATTAACTTATCTTGCCATTTAATTTTCCACAACTAACTTGCCATCAACTTAACCAAAATTAACTTGTTAACCAAAGCCAACTTACCTTGTCATTCAGCTTTTCCACGAACTTTTTGAAGTACCTTCGTATTATTTAATTTGTTCCTCAAGACATCTCAATGGTTCCATGTCACATTTCTTTCTTTAATCTTTGGGTATGTCCAAAGTAGGGAGTGGGTGGGTGTGGGGAATTTTAAATCTCTTTTGTATGTTTTCTAGAGCTCAGAGGTTAGAAGGATTCTGGATCGGCCCAGGTCCTGGTCAGCAGTGCCCTCTCCAACCTGCCATAGGCGCGGGGAATGGAGTCTAAGATCCCCTTCCCTCAGTGGATATGGGGAACCATGAACTCTGTGTAGACTGTGTTTTTCCCTATGCATACAGACTTACAACTTATAAAAGAGACACAGTCAGATACTAACGAGTAACTTACTCTAAGTTTTAGCAACCTCAGTGTCCAATTTTTGTTCTTTGCTTCTTAAGTCAAGAGCTTTCACCTTTCCCCTCAGAGGAAGCTCCTCTGGGCTTCTCTTGTCACGTCCAGGTTGCCAGCATCAACACTGTTGCACCTGGGGGTCGTGATCAGGTAACATAAGGGTTCCTTGCACACAAACACTGCAGCACGGTCACAGCCGCTCGGTGGGTCTGACAGCGCCGGCGGCTGCTGGGTGACTGGTGGGTGGCTGGTGTGTGCAGCCCACAGACGACGACAAAGGGATGATTCATGGCCCAGGCAGGACAGAGTGGGACGGTGCCACATGTTGTCACACTGCTCAGAACAGCATGCGACCTAAAAAATTACAAACTGTTTACTTCTGAAATTTTCCATTGACTCTTTTCTTTTTTTTTTTTTTTTTTTTTTTTTTGACAGGCAGAGTTAGACAGTGAGAGAGAGAGAGACAGAGAGAAAGGTGTTCCTTCCGTTGGTTCACCCCACAAATGGCTGCTACAGTCGGCGTGCTGCGGCCAGTGCACCGCACCGATCCGAAGCCAGGAGCCAGGTGCTTCTCCTGGTCTCCCATGTGGGTGCAGGGCCCAAGCACTTGGGCCATCCTCCATTGCCTTCCCGGGCCACAGCAGAGAGCTGGCCTGGAAGAGGAGCAACCGGGACAGAATCTGGCACCCCAACTGGGACTAGAACCCGGAGTGCCGGCGCCACAGGTGGAGGGTTAGCATAGGGAGCTGCAGCGCCGGCCAGTTGACTCTTTTGGATCCATGGTTGCCCCAGCTGACTCAGAATGCGGAGTGAGCCCGGGTGAGGGAGGACTGCGGGTATCAGTGACTGTGTGGCCTGGCGCTGACACCTTAGGTGGGCTTCTTGGAAAGACTGACAGATCTGCCTGGTCACAGCAGAAGCTGCTTGCCTTTTGGTCTCGAGTCTTCACTGTTGCCTTTTTGCAGTCTTCAGATGCGTGCATTTGATTTAGCACCCTCTTCTGGCACGTTCTGAAACAGCTTCCATGTTATGTTTCATTAAACCACAGTTTGAAGACAGTCTAGGAGAATGAGGTGGCAGTGAGTTACAGAGTCATGTCTGGCCTGTCTCTCTGCCTGGCAGGCCACTAGGACACCCTGCGATGAGCCACTTTGCTCTGCTTCTTTCTGGTTAAGTCTCTGAGTTACTCTTACTCCCCACTCCCCATGCGTGGCTGGTGCTTGGTGCTGCTGTCAGTCAGGCCCAGTAGCCTTTGCTGCATGTTTCCGATGAGGAAGGCTTTCTCCCACCCAGTAATGCCTTCACCGTGTCTTCTGTATGCTTGATGTGAAATGCAGATTATCTAGAGAAAGGCACATTTTCTTCTGCCTTTCATGTAAGAGCATGTTTTCTCTGTTAGCTGTTAATAAAACTTTAAAATAAATAAAACGTTATGTGGCCTTTGTGTTGCCCCTTCGCTCATGGAAACTAGTGAATGTGGGGTCAAAAAAGGCATACAGGGAATGCTTTGCAACCTTTTCCTGCCCTTAGACTGTGTATCTTCCGGGCAGGACTCCCACAAGTAACTGTTCCTGGGATGAGGGGCCTGGGGTGGGGATGTGGGGGTGGGGTTGTTCTAAGGTACGACTCTGTATCTTAATGTGAACTGAATGTGTTAGCCTGCAAGGACCTTTCAGTATTTGCAAGACATCCCTTGGTTGCAAGGGCAGTGGTATGAGTTTAGTTTAGATATTCTGCGTCTTGTGCTGCCCCCTCGTGGTGCAGCCAGGCCCCCTCCAGAGCTGGGAGATGCAGCATTTCGGCAGCAGCAGTGCTGAGAGCTGGGGGAGACCCTCCTCCCAACCCTGCCCTTCAGGAGCTCGTCCTGGCTCCCCACTGTGGGTGGGCAGCACCTCATTCCCCAGAATACTTTCTCAGAGTTCAGACCTGGGAGCAGACATGCTGGATCGTCACTGGCATGTATCTTTACAGTGTTTTTTTTTTTTTTTTTTCCACTGATCAGTTTACAGAACATCAGATTTTCTTAGAAGTGGACATGGTCTTTTGAGTACAGAGATGTTTTCATTTGCAGTGGTATTTTTGTCTTGTGATTTCTTATCTGTACCAGGAGAAGACCGATTTGTTAAGAACTTCAGTAACTTGGGGCAGGCACCATGGCTCACTTGGCTAATCCTCCACCTGCGGCGCCGGCATCCCATATGGGCGCCGGGTTCTAGTCCTGGTTGCTCCTCTTCCAATCCAGCTCTCTGCTGTGGCCTGGGAAAGCAGTGGAGGATGGCCCAAGCGCTTGGGTGCCTGCACCTGCGTGGGAGACCAGGCGGAAGCACCTGGCTCTTGGCTTCGGATTGGCATAGCGCCGGCCATAGCGGCCATTTGGGGGGTGAACCAACGGAAGGAAGACCTTTCTCTCTGTTTCTCTCTCTCTCTCTCTCTCTCTCTCTCACTGGTTATCTCTATCTGTCAAAAAAAAAAAAAAAAGAACTTCAGTAACTTAAGAGTTACTGCTTACTGTGGTCCCAAAGGTTCCTATGCTGGGAATTGGAGAGGGATTTTTGTGTTGAATAAATGAGTATGGTTATGAGAATAATTCGTAGGAAAATATGAATTAGTCACAAGGCTGAACTCCTTTTTCCGCTGAAGAACTCTGAAGTGTTAACCCCTTTAAGAACTCAAATGTATTATTTCAGTTTTCCTTTTTCACGGCGTGAGGACAGGACCACAGCAGCGTGCCTGAACTAAAATGGGAAGGGATATTTCTGTGTGGCTCCTTGCCGTGAGTGACAGCAGCAGCCCCAGCCAAGCTGGAAGCCAGGCAGCTTGCAAGGATAATTGGCCCTGTGGTTTTCCTTTAGTCATCCTACCCCAGCCACAAAAGATTATGCAAAGGAAATCAACACCTTCTGGACCCTACAATTACATTGAGCAATAGGATTTAAAAAATTAAACGAATTTTGAAGCGAAAAGTTTCCCAAGGAAGGGAAGATGGAGGTGCTGATAGGAATCTGAAAGATGAATGGCCTGAGAGACCCACCAGCCAGTGAGAGGCTTAGGGCTGCTCCCCCGAGGCCCTTGTCTCAGCCCAGCCGGGAGCTCTGTTCCCTCAGAGCCTCTCCTGCGACAGACGCTGGAGCGATGTTGGCGGGGCGGCCTGCGGTGGATTTGGGAGGGTGATGGAGGCCCTGAGACACAGGAAGACAGGGCAGTAGGTAGCTCCCACGAGCAAGGCGTGCAGCTTCCACGAACGTGAGGGAATAGCAGGAGTGCTCTCCAGGGCAACCAGGATCTCTCAGAGAACAAACTTATTTTAATTTCTTTTGAAAGTTAGATTTACAGAGAGAGAATCTTTACCCACTGGTTCACTCCCCAAATGGCTACAACAGCCAGGCCAGGCCAAAGCCAGGATCCAGGAACCCATGCTGGTCTCCCACTGGGGTGGCAGGGGTCCAAGCACTTTGACCGTCTTCTGCTCCCTTCCCCGGGCACAGTAGCAGGGAGCTGGATCGGAAGTAGAGCAGCCAGAACTCAAACCAGTGTTCAGATACAGTACCCACTGCACCACCATGCTGGCACCCAGTTTAAGAGAATTTTGCCCTGGTAGAATAAGCAGCATGTGTCTGACTGTGCTCCATGGGATTTTTTTTTTTAAGATATGTATTTATTTATCTGAAAGAGTTACACAGAGAGGGAAGGAGAGGCAGGGAGAGAGAGAGAAGTCTTCCATCACTGGTTCACTCCCCAGTTGGCCGCAGCGGTCAGAGCTGAGCTAATCTGAAGCCAGGAGCCAGGAGCTTCCTCTGGGTCTGCCACATGGGTGCAGGGGCCCAAGGACCTGGGCCATCTTCCACTGCTTTCCCAAGCCATAGCAGAGAGCTGGATCAGAAGTGGAGCAGCTGGGACTCGAACCACACCCACATGGGATGCTGGCACTGCAGGTGGTGGCTTCACCTGCTATGCCACAGTGCCAGCCCCGCTCCATGGGATTTTAATTGGTGTCAGAGGGTGGTGGAAGGAGACACGGAGAGCTCCGTGCTTCCAAGAAACACAAACCCAGGTCAGGTCAGGTGCTTTCCTTCCTCCAGGCTTCTCAGAGCCCTTATCTGCCGTGGGAGTCTCCAGGTCTGGGTGGAAGTGGGCCCTGGGTATAGAATAGAAGTACGAGGTGAAGGTGCAGAGCACTAATGAGGCGCGCTCAGGAGCTGCTGGAATGGGAGTGAGAGATCCCCAGGCAGGGGTTAGGAAGAGGGCAGCAGTGAAGGGTGCAGTCAGGGCTGGGTGAACGCTGAATGGCTAAGGTCGAGCTTGAAGGGTGGAGGAGAAGGCAGCTTCCCAGAGGGCCCGTCACCTCTGACTGTGATCCGCATCCAGGCGCACAGTGACGGCGTCGAGAGGCTGAGCAGAGGGACGTGATCAGGATGGGGAACAGAGTGGACATCCTGTCCTTAGAGCTTCAGGTCCCAAGCAAGTGCAGTGAGAGGTGTGCGCAGGTACACTGGCCTCTCCTGCTTCAGCACAGAGCCCTCCCGACGCTCACCCTGCCCCAGTTAGGAGTCTGTCTGCCTCTCCCTCTCCCTCTCCCTCTCCCTCTCCCTCTCCCTCTCCCTCTCCCTCTCCCTCTCCCTCCCCCGCCCCCTCCCCTTCTCCCTCTCCCCGCCCCCCCCCCCCACTTCCCGACACACTTCCCATCACAGCAGAAGTTGAGGTGTTTGGGGCCAGGGTTGAAGCTGTTGCAGAAGCGCCTGTACCGGAAGCCAGTGCTTGCCTCTGAGGTTCTCTAGCAAGAGTCCTAGGTGCTGAGGGCGATGGGGAGCCCACGGCGGCAGCAGCCGGGCATTCAGGACCGCAGAGCTCTCTGAGGAAGGAGTGGACTGGAAACTTCCCACTGCAGCCTTTGTAAGGACGCCTGCCTTACGTGTCTTTAATCTCCCCTCCTTCATTAAACTCAGTGTTTTGCTTGCCTTAAGATTGTCCCAAAGCAGTCGGATGGGAAAAGAACCAGAAAGGAGGCATGGGCCCAAGGATGGTCAACGTCAGCGGGTGCATGGACCCTAAAAGGTACACGTGCTTTGGAAGTGTGGCTTTTCATCACCAGGATGCACACCTGGTCACGTGAGGCCAGCTCTGTGCGGCACAGGTCCATCCCAGAGGGGCCATTCACAGCGACTGTGAGTGTCCTGCACACGGCTCACCGGCTCTTCCCAGCAGTATAGATCTTGTCCTTGCTTCAAGCTGTGCGTCCCTGTGTCAGCTTTGGTCCTCTGTTCACCTCCCATTGGCATTGTCCTGTTGGCCCGTGTTACAGAAACACTCATGGACGCCAGCACTGGGTGGAAGGGTGGCTGGAAGTGCACCTCTGTTAAGGAGACATGGAAGAAGTTTCTGTTCTCAGTACCAGGGAAGACTTCCTCTCAGCCAGTAGGTGTGTGGTTGTCTTGACTGCTGGCCATGCGTCCCTTTTCTCCTGGGCTGCTGGGAGCTCCGTATCAGCAGAGCCGCCCAGGTCTGCGCTCTCGCAGCAGCCTTTCCCCTCCCTGCCCACTGTGAGGTCTCCTTGTTTCCCTTTGGTTCCCATTTCCCCCTTTATTTGCTGCTTGTTTTCTCCCATACTTATTTTATGTGGGCATTTAACACAAATTCTTAGAAAATAAAATGGAAAGATAAGTTTATTTTGGTGGAAATGAACTTTGAAATCCCTGTACATGAGAAGCCTTCAAAAAGCTCATGAAAACTGCATGTCATGAAAAACCTGTGCATGGATTTCGAAATTTTCTTGTACCAAAATAAGCTTATTTAATTCCATTTTCCGTGAAAAAGTGCCCTGGTTTATCCTTCAGGCAAAGTCGGCGTACCAGTCGGTGGCTGAGTAACTGAGCTCTCGTCTTCCAGGCTGGCTGAGTCGTCGGTGGATCTCAACCTCAAGCTGATGTGCTGGAGACTGGCCCCTACTCTGGATTTGGACAAGGTGGTGTCGGCCAAGTGTCTGCTGCTGGGAGCCGGAACCCTGGGCTGCAATGTGGCCAGGACCCTGATGGTGAGTGGGCGGGGGCTGCTGGCCCCTCAAAGCCAGGGCCTCTCTAGTTCTGCCATCTCCCAGGTGCCCCTCTCGCTTCTCCTCTCTCTTTCCTTTTGTGGGTCTCTTGTGCTCCTTGCGCATGGGGGAATGGACATGCTGTTTCAGCCCATGCCAGTCCCATTCCTGGCGTGCAGCGGCATCACAGGTGAGCACACCATGCGTGTGTCCTGGATGCTGCCCTGGGCCCCCGAGCGCACAGACGTCCCTGTCGTCTTTGCTGTGGCTTACTTATTTAGATTGACAAAAATCATAACACTCCGATCGTTTTGAGGAACTAAATGATTGGTTTAGCTGTTCGTCCTGTAGTTTTTATAGCAAAACCAACAAACAAACAAATTCTGCTTTCAGATTCATTGAGATCTATTTTTAAAAGGCCATGTGTGATTTATTTTTTAAAATATTTATTTATTTGAGAGAGATGGAAATCTTAAGTCTACTGGTTCACTCTCCAAATACCCAGAATGACTAGGGCTGGTCTGGGGCTAAAGGCGGAATCCTGAAACTCAGTCCAGATTTCCCATGTGAGTGACAGGAATTCAACCACTGGAGCCGTCCTCTGCCGCCTCTCAGGGTCTGCATTCACAGGAAGCTGGGGTCAGACCTGGGCGTTGAACCCAGGCACTGTAACGCGAGGCGCAGGCATCTTAGCTGCCAGGCTAAACACCACCCCAAAGTCCACTTTTGTCTTTACTGACCTCTTCCCAATTTTGTGGAATTTTTTATTTTATTTTTTCGAGCTTCTAGAACTATCAGGTGCTTAAATTTTCTTTACATTTTTCCAAGTTATCCAGTTAGTGTAGACCCACTATAGAAAAATCTGCAGTCATAAAGCAGGGTAGAGAGACACCCATGTTCCCACCGCTTTTTCACTTATTTCCTTTAGTGTTTGTTTATTATGCTTTAAAATATTATTTTATATGTAATAATGTTCCTTGCAGCATTGTAAATACTTTCCTATGCTGCTGAAAGCGGTGACTTCAGCGTCTCTCTAATGGCCGTAGAATGTGTCTCTCTATGTGCTGAAGCATTGATCACGTCGCACAGTCGTCTGAGACAGTCGTCTGATGTTGGCATTAGTGTCATTTCCAGTTTCGTACTCTTATCAACTCTGTTGCAGAGAACAGCTTAGCGATCACATCTTTCCAGCGTTTCAGATTACTTCATAAGCTAGATTCCTGGAAGTACATCAAAGCATATGAGCATTTCTTTGTTTGTTTGTTTTATTCTAAGCATTTATTATTTATTTGAAAGGCAAAGTCACCAAGAGAGGAGGAAAGACAGAGAGAGAGGTCTTCCATCCACTGATTCACTCCCCAAATGGCCACAACAGCCGGAGCCGGGCTGATCCGAAGCCAGGAGCCAGGAGCTGCTTCTGAGTCTCACACGTGTGTTGGGGCCCAAGCGCTTGGGCCATCTTCCACTGCTTTCCCAGGCTATTAGCAGGGAGCTGGATTGCAAGTAGAGCAGCCGGAATTCAAACTGGTGTCCATATGGGATGTCCGCACCACAGGCAGTAGTTGTACCTGGTATGCCTTAGTGCGGGCCGTAGATGTGAGCATTTCTAAGACCCTAGAAACATGTTGCCAGTTTGCCTTCCATGATGTGATCCCATTTTCAGTCTTGCCACCACATCCTCACCAGCACCGAGTCCTGGATTTTCTTTCACTGGACAGTTAGTCTGGGAAGCATTCCACAGCAGTGCAAAGGGAAAGCCCATTGGTGGGTGGCTCCCGGGGGCATGTTTGCAGCTTATCTGGCCTTCTTCCCACTGCCCAGCACATTCCTGGCTTCCCGCTTGGCACTTGCTCCAGGGAATGCAAGAATATTTCAGAAATAAATATCCCCAAGCCAAGCACACGTGACTTGGGAAGTTCTCATACAGTTGTTCCCTCTCCATGGTGGATTGCCTAACCTTAGGAGTGGGTAGGAAACCAAAAAGGTAGCAGTGGGTTCAGCCTTAGCCAGGCTTCCGAAGGGGGTTCTGGTCTGCCAATCCCAGCACTGGAACAAATCCTGGTCCCTGCTGACGGTCACCCTGACGCCTTCAGTCCATTCGAGCCCCAGAGTCCCGACTGGAAAGAGAGTGGGAGCAGGATCTGAGCTCTTGCTCGGCTGCTGTTCCCCTGAAATGTGCCTGCCCCGTCCCCGAGCAGTGGCCCCTTCAGTCGGTGGCGGCACTGTCGGCCAGGCGTGTGGCCTTAGACGGGTCTGCTGCATTTCTTGAACTTCCATTTCCTTTTCTGTGAGATAAGTGACGGGACTGAGGACTGCAGCAGTAGTGTGCACCTGTCCAGTCTCTGGGAGCAGTGGCTGCAGTCTGCAAGATCCCGAAACCCCAGAGAGGATGTAGAACCGTCCCCTAAATGCCCGATGATTACGAGACTGTTTCTGTCTGGAGGAAGGGTGCACGGTCGTCCCCCATCCCTCACAAGGCAGAGGACTGGTGAGCCAGCACCCAGATCATGCATTCGGGGTTTTCTTGAGTTGTAAGACAAGTGTTGCGTGTACTCATTGTTCATGAAGGAGAACCAGGACGTTGTGGGTAGGGGGTGGGGCGTTGCTAATCCTTTTAAGACAGCACCATGGACTGCTTATGGGGTTCACCTCTAAATCTTTCTCCAGTGCCTGCTCTGACAGTACGTGTTCTCATTGCTGCAGGAAGCCAGGCACTGAGTGCATAAGTATATTGTCTTTTAAAGGAAGTTGACATTCTTTTGATCAGAATACAAATTTGTGTAATTCAGCTTCTGCCGTGCCCTGGGTTGTGAGATTCCTGAGCTGCGCCCAACCAAAACCCCTTTAAGAGCTTGCGAGAGAGACCCTGTGAAGTGGCCCTCAGAAACCCACCCTGGTCTCCTGTTCCCACACAGGGTTGGGGCGTCAGGCACATCACGTTTGTGGACAACGCCAAGATCTCCTACTCCAACCCCGTGAGACAGCCCCTCTATGAGTTTGAAGACTGCCTCGGGAGCGGGAAGCCCAAGGCCCTCGCCGCAGCGGATCGGCTCCAGAAGATATTCCCCGGAGTGGTGCGTGGATGCTGTAGGGGTGTCACGGGCTTCCCCTCCGTGTGTTCTTAAGTATTCAGATCCTGGCTTTGCTTCCTGCTGGGCACTCCCCACATGGCTGGTCAGCACTCTCACATATTCTCATGAAAATGAAATGAAGAATTCATGACCACATGTTCTGTCGGTCGCCACGTGTTGTGTGAGGTCGTGCTGTGAGATCTTGGCACCTGTGGGTTTTGGTGTCCTGCACGGCCCGGAAGGGAACTGTGGTGGTGCTGATGGATGTTGTTACGTTGTCCTGCGTGAGCGGAGCGCTTGGTTGTTAGTTAGTACAGTTTTAGGAAATTAAATTAAATGCAAGTCTCTGCACAGGAGAAAGACTGGATGTAAGTTTAAATTTGTGCTCCAGCGGCTGTTTATTTTTTGAGTTATGTCATTTACTTCAGAAACTCCAAAATAATGAGAGAGAAGTCGTTCAGTTCATTGCATTCAGTATGTTGAGGGTTTGTTTTGAGGTCATCCAGCGAAAGGAATTTTGCATTCTGAATGCTCCATCAGTTTATCTGACAGGAGGCAGCTGACGCATCTCAGAAGCATCTGCCTCTGTGGAAAGCGCCAGAAGAGGCGCCTAGACCTCCGCAAGCACAAGCCCGCCCTGAGCTCCTCTCCCGTGGCCCAGCATGGCTCCCACAGGTTGAGAAGGCTTTGCTGTAGAAGCAGTGGTGTCCATCTCACCTTTCGTCCCTGAGGCACGTCATGCATTGGGTTTGTTCATCAGTACTGATGGAGTGTCCAGTCTGCACCCAGCCGTGTCCTGGATGCCTAAAGAAATAAGCATAAATCAGTCCTGTCGTCGGGCAGGCACCTCCGGTCTCTGTGGCGACGACATTGCCTATCACACAGTCCCCAAATCTCGGTGGCTTCCAGTGTCAAACGTTTGTTCCACACTCATGGGTGTGTGGGTTGGCTGTGTTTCAGCCGCAGGGCTAGGCTGACTCTAGCCTTTTGTCAGATTCTGGTCTGTTCTGTCTGTCTGTGCTTAGGGAAGAGCAATCGTCAGGGACCTGCTGTTCTTACCATAGAAGGTAGACGCTTAGAAGGGCTGGCGATTTTCATGGCTGTTCAGGTTCCAGCTCCACCATGGCACAGTGCAGTGTCTTCCGTTTCCATGACCAGAGCTAATCTAGGGCCACACCCAAGTCAGCGTGGTTTGTTAGTATACTCTGCTGTCCTGGGGGAGGTGCTGTAGAGTCGTGTGACAAAGGGCATGACCGTCAACGTCAGCTCAAGGGAGGAGAGATACAGTTGAGAGAATAATTAGTCTGTCACTGGAGAATATTACAAACTCCCCTTGAAATTTTTTTTTTAAGATTTATTTTATTTATTTTAACTACAGAGTTAGAGAGAGAGAGAGAGAGAGAGAGAGAGAGAGAGATCTTCCATTCACTAATTCACTCCCCCAAATGGCTGCAATAGCCAGGTTGAGGTGAGACCAAAGCCAGGAGTCAGGAGCTCCTTCCCAGTCTTCCATCTGGATGAGAGGGGTCCACGTAGTTGGGTCGTTTTCTGCAGCTTTCCCAGGCACATTAGCAGGGAGCTGGGTTGGAAGTGGAGCAGGCAGGACTTGAACCAGTGCTCATTTTGGATGTCAGCATCATAGGCGACACAATGCTGGCCTGAACTCCCCTGAATCGCAGACAGACCCGGCTTTGAATCTGAGTTCTGGCGTTTATTAGTTACACACAACTTTTACTTTTCCACATTGTGCTGTTGTCTGTGGCCCAATGAAGTTCACTGTATGTAGTCATTCAGTTTTTCTGTTACTTACTCATTAACATGTTCACTTAGTTCCTACAAGTACTTAACAGTTGTGGCAGCTCCATGGAGCAGGAGCTCAGTTGCCAAGAGAAGGTGTCAGAGATAGGCCTGGCCTTGACCAGGAGGGGAGCCGGGAAGATCCTGACACAGGAGTGGGCGTGAGCTCGACTCAGGGTGATGGAGCTGTCTCTGCGGCTCCTGAGGTGGTGCCTTGTGGACTCAGGGAAGATAAGGATGGCGAAAGCGTGGAGGTCATGGGGACTGAAAGGAAAGCGGGGCCAGCGAGGCCAAGTGCAAGTTTTCAAGGAAACCTCAGTCCACAGGGTCGAGCCTGTTCCTTCGCACTCACATGCCATGCCTGTTTTCCCTAAGGAATTATTAAGTCCTGAGGCCGGGAGTCAAGTCTGGTATGCTTGTATCCCTCACGCTTTGTCTATATTTAATAATAGGTATTGTGCAGAACTCACCGAAGTCCTGGTGTAGTCCATGAAATTCCTGAGAGATGCTTGTGAAACTGTTGAACTAACTGCTATCCAGGCTTAAGGGGTTTTCCTTCTGTTTGACTTCATTTAGTCCTTTCTTTTTTTTAAAGACTGTACTTACTTATTTGAGAGACAGTTACAGTCAGAGAGAGAGAGAGGTCTTCATCTACTAGTTCGTTCCCCAAATGACTGCAATGGCCAGAGCTGGGCCAATACAAAGCCAGGACCTAGGAGCCCCCTCCGGGTCTTCCATGTGGCTTCAAGGGCCCAAGGGCTTGGGCCATCTTCCACTGCTTTCCTGGGTCATTAGCAGAGAGCTGGAGGAAAAGTGGATCAGCCGGGACTCGACTAGTGCCCACATGGGATGCCGGTGACAGAGATGGAGGCTTAACCTACGCCACAGCACCAGCCCCTAGTATTTTCATTCAACAGGTGTTTCTTCACTGTCTTCCTTAGGCCAGGCCACAGGACAAAAGCTGGGCCTGGTCAGCATGGCATCCGCGGCTCTGCCCTCCGAGAGCTCATGCTGGTTGAGGAGGTACACGGCGAGTAGTTGGATTAGTTGTTTAATTCCAGTAACTAGAAGGTGCTGAGGACATGTCTGAGAGCGGGCGTATGCAGGCCTGGGCTGTCGGGGGAGCTTTGTTGAGGAAGTGACACTGGCCCTGAGCCCTCCAGGGATTCATTAGGAGAAGGGATGGAAAGAGGAGCCAAAGAGCAGAGAGCTGGGCACAGGCCAGGGCCAGGAAGGGTGTTTCAAGCCAGAGAAGCTGGGCGAAGTGTGCGGTGCAGATTCCCCACACACATTTTCTAACTGAGTGGAAGTTAGAAAGATTGATTCTTTTATAATGCAAGATTATGTAAATTGTGCTTTTCTTGTTCAGTTATTGCAAACTCCTAATCTTCCTGCCTGAAGTCTTGTGACATTTGTCTTGGAAAAAAATAATTGGATGATAGACTTCTTTTAATTTCTAATTTTGAAATAATGTATTCACAGGAAAGTTCAAAGAAATGTCCCAAAAGGTCGCAAGAACCCTCCACGCAGCCTCCCCTGGGAGACAGACTTCAGGGGTCAGAGTGGTTTCGTTTGCACAGCTGAGCTGGACAGCCATTAGCGCTCCTTCAGAACCACAAAGTCAAGCTTTTGGCTTTGCTGCAAAACACTTGACCCTTGCTAAGTATGTTGTGGCCACAGACCTTGCAGTAGCTCAGAGGCCAGCTCCTGAGAGACTCTTGATTCCTGTCTGCCTGACGTTCCTGGCTGGGCTCCTCTCTTCCACTCCAGAATGGACGCGTCACATTGATCCTTTTTTTTTTTTTTTTTTTTAAGATTTATTTATTTACTTGAAAGTCAGAGTTACATAGAAGGAGAAGCAGAGAAAGAGAGAGAGAGAGAGAGAGGTCTTCCATCTGCTGGTTTCCTCCCCAGATGACCACAACGGCTGGAGTTGTGCTGATCTGGAGCCAGGAGCTTCTTCCAGGTCTCCCACACAGGTGCAGGGGCCCAAGGACTTAGACTGTCCTCTACTGCTTTCCCAGGCCATAGCAGAGAGCTGGATCAGAAGTGGAGCAGCCAGCACTCAAACCTGCACCCATATAGGATGCCAGCACTGCAGGCAGCGACTTTACCCACTAACCCACAGTGCAGGCCCCTCCTTTTTATTTATTTGAAAGACAGTTACAGAGAGAGGTAGAGACAGGTAGAGAGAGAAAGGTATACCATCTCCTGGTTCACTCCCCAAATGACTTCAATGATCAGAGCTGAGCCAATCAGAAGCCAGGAGCCAGAAGTCTCTTCTGGGTCTCCCATGCGGGTGCAGGAGCCCACGTACTTGGGCCATCTTCTACTGCTTTCCCAAACACATTAGCAGGGAACCCTGCTCCCTTTAAAAGGGCTCCAATGCAGTTACCTGAAAAGAACTGCTCTGCTGTGAATGCAGAACCCAAGGCTGAGGCTGAGTTAGCAGAATACAAAAACAGCTGATCATTTATGAGTGAAATGACTATTTGAGGGAACCTTTTTTTTTATGGTGAGGCAATAAAATGTAGGATTAGGGAGCCACACTCGAGGTTTTAAAGCCCAACTTTAGGCACCTGCTTCTGACATTAATGAATAGCTGATGCTGGGCTAGCTCCCCAACCATGAACAGTTATGCACCTGGATGAAGTACATCCCAAGACTGTAGGCAGTGAGCAATAGGCAGTGAAAGGCTTTGCTCTCAGGTGGACGGGAAAGAAGGGATGTTTGTCCCAGGTTAGCGCCCGCGGGCACTTCCTGGCCCACACCGGATTCCCGGAGGAGCTTGGTCTTGGTGAACTGAGAAGATGATGAGAGTTCAGAGCCGCTGCGTTGGCCAGAATCTGCAGGGTGTCGTGTCAGACCTGGGGGTGCTGTGCAGAGAAGGGGGTCCCAGGAAACTCACGGGCAGCACCTTGAGTCTTCGGCCAGATAACCAGCTGCACAGATAACCACGGCACAGCTCTGTAATGCGGGCCGGAAGCACCTTCAGGGAGCTCACGAAGGCCCATGATGCTGCAGTCCGCATGCACCAAAGAAAAGCAGAAACACCCTGGCAGGACTGTCAGGAGAACCCTTGAGTGACAGCCCAGAAAGCCATGGACTAAGGATCTAAGACAGAGCCTTCTAGAAGAAAGAGTCTTAGGGTCTTGGGAGAGGTGAAGTTTTCCTAGGACCAGTAAATACTGACACTGCCAAAACGTGAACGTTTGCCTTCTCGACAGATGCCATTAAGAGAATGGGAAAACATTCGCAGTACACGTGTTTGGCAAGCAGCTTTTATCCAGCATACATAAACTCCACCACTCAGGAAGAAGAAGAGAGATGGACTGACTGTCCTTCAAGGGGAGTGAAGATCGAGGAGTGGCAGTGAATTCATGAAAGTGCCAGCGTTGGCAGTCAGGGAACTATCAATTAAAACCATGCAGATAGATCATGACGGCTCCTCAGACAGCTGAGACTGAGAGGACTGACAGTGCTAAATGCCGTCAGGCTGTGGGACTCTCACAGCTCTCACACTTTATGGTTGACACAACCACGAGACAGAAAGTACTCTTCCCCGATGACCCAGAAATTGTGCCTCCAGGTATCTCCCTAAGAGAAATGAAAGCGTATACACACTAAATACTTAGGCAGAGATGGCCAGTGCAGCCTTATTCATGATGGCCCAAACCTGGAAAGAAATCGCTGTCAGTGGAGGAATGAGTAGTAAAAAATTGTGCAACAGGCAGGCAAAGGAAAAGGGATGCGCTATTGGGGGTGCGCTGTTGACACTTAAGCGTGTGGACGGATCTGCACAGCCTGTGCCGAGCACAAGACATGCAAACGAGTGAATATTCTAGGATTTGATTTCACTGAGTTCTAGAATAGTCAGAGCAGGGTTGTCTGAGGTGATGGGGATTGGCTGGGGAGGGACACAAGAGCATGCTCTGGGGCCTGTGTCTTGGTGGGCGTGTGCAGGCGTTCATCAGCACCATGCAGAGTTCAGAGTATGTTGACGTGTACGTGCGAGATCTGCATATGGCACTTGATGCCCATTGTCCCTCACCCTCACTGTACCTCTGGATCAGCTGGGGAGGTTAGACGATGTCCATGCCCACAGCCGCTCTCGGGGATTGCAGTTACAGTGGCCTGCAGGGAAGCCTGGGTGCTGGGAATCGTGAAACTGTCCGAACGGTTCTGATGCTCAGTTCTGATGTCGGAGCTCCCTGAATCCAAGCCCTTGGAGTGCAGTCCCCTCTCAAGAGGGCCCCTCTGTCGGCTTCCAGGCCAAAACTTTATCAAGTATAGATTCATTTAAGTTATCAAAGCTAAGTGGGCAGGGACCACTTACTTTATTAGTGGGAAAGTCAGGGCTGGCATTGCGTATTTATGCTTCAGTCTTGGCGTCACTGAAATCCCCTCCTAATGGCTGCGTGGCTCAGGCCGGCGCGTGCTCCATCAGCTGTGTGGTGCCAGCAAGGTGCCGTTGCTCCAGGGACCACAGTTGCTGCTTCTGTTGCTGTCTAGTACAGCGTTGGTACATGGGAGGTGCACGTGTTTTCCCAGAATGCCAGAGGGTACAACATGAGTATCCCCATGCCTGGACATCCAGTGGACTTCTCCAGCGTCACCCTGGAGCAGGCCCGCAGCGACGTGGAGCAGCTGGAGCAGCTCGTCGGGAGCCACGATGTCGTCTTCCTGCTCATGGACACCAGGGAGAGCCGGTGGCTGCCTACCGTCATCGCTGCGAGCAAGAGGAAGGTAGAGAGGGGGCCGCGGGGTGCGCGGCTCTGATCGTGCCTGCATGCCCCACCACCCCGAAGGGACACGCCCCCGCCTTCCCTCCCCTCCCCCGGCGTGCGGCCTCGTGGCGTGGAGCCAGAGGGCTTCCACTCAGACTCGCACGTGTGGCGCCTGCTGCTGAGGTTCCCTGAGAGCCCTCTGGGTCCCCGCGGCAGAAGGCATCTGCCCTCAGGTGGAGGTGTGGCTTTGCTGCACTCAGCCTGTTTGGTCCCCGAGGACGCGGAGGGTCAGCAGTGCTGAGCGGGTCACCTCATCGTGGTGGTGTCCGGGTGTGGTTGCAAGTTGTCTATTTTCTAGTGTGGTCTTTCTTTACTTATTAAACTTTATGTGGTCAAAATTTTAGGAAAATAAGTTAATTTACAACAAAGAAAATTTCTTATGCTATAAATAGAAAAACTAGTCCTGATAAATCTGTGTGGAGGGTAGATTTTATTTCAGTAAAGCAGTTATGGAGAAAGGTCTCTGGCCGTGGCAGGGTCTGAGAACGGTGGAGGTGGGGTCTGCCGCGCCTGCCTCTGTCAGCTGCAAGCCCTTAGGCAGGCTGCAGAAGTAACCTCTCTGACTTTCAGAATCTTCACTAGAAATGGGAAACGTTTGTAGAGTTTTAAATAAAATTAAAAAGACAGTTTATGTCAATCACTTGTCACATCTTTGGAGCCTAATAAACCGTCAGTGTTGGCTGGCTTTTATCATCATTAGCTTTCAGCGTCTGATCGTGCTCACAGGCGAAAAATAATTTGGAAAGTTGACCCAGTAGTAAATTAGCCGTGGCTCGGAGTCAGATGTCTGCTAACCTTGCCCTTTTGTTCCTCGACCCCACAGCTGGTCATCAACGCTGCCCTGGGGTTCGACACCTTTGTGGTCATGAGGCATGGCCTGAAGAGACCGAAGCAGCAGGGGGCCGGCGACTTGTGTCCCAGTCACCCGGGGGGGCCTGCAGACCTGCTGGGCTCATCCCTGTTTGCCAACATCCCTGGGTATAAGCTCGGCTGCTACTTCTGCAACGATGTGGTGGCCCCGGGAGATGTGAGTGGATTTCTTTGTGGTCCCTAATGTTTCCTGCGACCTTCTTGGGCACTTTTGTTCATGACTCTTCAGATGCTGGCTTTTAACAAAGAGTTCTGGTTGGGGCGCTGGATTCTGTCCCGGTTGCTCCTCCTCCAGTCCGGCTCTCTGCTGTGGCCCAGGAGGGCAGTGGAGGACAGCCGAAGTGCTTGGGCCCTGCACCCGCACAGGAGACCAGGAAGAAGCACCTGGCTCCTGGCTTTGCATCAGTGCAGTGCGCCGGCCGTGGTGGCCACTTGGGGGGCGAACCAACAGAAAAAGGAGGACCTTTCTCTCTGTCTCTCTCTCTCTCATTGTCTAACTCTGCCTGTCAAAAAAAAAAAAAAAAAAAAAGAGAGAGACCAACTGGGGCGGGGTCAGGTAGAATGTTGTCATCCCGCCGTGAGCTTGGATTGGCACTGTCAGCTATGCAGCTGCACACCACTGCTGTGGAAAGCCCGGCGAGGAACCAGCGCCGACTGGCTCCTGACAGCGCTCAGCATTGTCTCAGGGCGTGGCTGGTGAAGATCGCATTGCGCCTGAGGAGTCTAAAGACCCAGGTTGCACTCAGGCCCTGACGTTCCCCGTGGGGCATTCCCAGGAGGTCTCTTAGGCCCCTCCACACCCTTGCCCTGCACAGAGGGAGCGGGGCGTGGGCGTGGGTGTGGGAGCCTGAGCAGGCAGGAGCGCCGTGTGTTGCAGGTGGATGTGGAGCAGTCCTGTGGTGCAAGTGTCCCATGCGGTGCACCACGCGGCCGAACTCCGCTGGGACGCTGCGTCTGGTGTTCTACCTGGCGGCACGGCAGAGAGGGAGGCACTCTTGCCCTTCAGCTCAGCGCACAGTGGGCCGGCGGGAGAGAGCAGGGCCACGCCGAGTGGGTGGGACGGCCCCCGGCTTTCATGGCACCCCTCGCGTCAGTCCGCGGGAGGGGCCGTTTATCAGAACAGAGAATAGTTTCCAGGGAAGCAAACAGAGACGTTGTACCCTGCCCTCCGTTGTCTCCTCCTTTTAAAACGCATTCCTTAATAAGCCAAACCCTTGCGAATGACTGGCTTTTATATCCTGTCCATAGAGAGAAGCTGGGGGCATGTGTACCCCCTCTTGGCGGGTGGGGGCAGGACACAGCTGGCCCTGTTATTTCTTTGTTGCCAACAAGTAGGATGAGACTTTTGCAACAAAGTCACATCTGTTCATGAAAGTGAAAGTCATCCCATCAACCCCTAAATTTTCCCAGAATCAGAATGTTATGGTCTCTTAAGTTGACCCAGTGAAGGCTTGGGTTTGGAGCTCTGGACCCCTCTCAGGGTGGTGAGAGGCACGCGGGAAGCCAGGACTGCAGGTAGCAAATTCTCGTTGCTGAGTTGAGGCCCAGCCGAGGGCGGCAGGCAGGATCCCTTGCACCAGTGAGGTCGCGGCTCCTCCTCTGCCTCTGTGTCTGAACTAGCAGGCACAGAGGAGCTGAGTCAGCGAAGGAGCCCGTGAGCAGCTCAGCCCTCCTTTTTGGTTGCTAGTCCCCAGTCTGCCGTGTGCTTAAGCTACTAATCCTTTTTAGAATGTTGTCTCATTTGGTTACCTAAGTTCTATATTCTGTTTACCTTTTTAAGAAGTGTTTGTTTATTGGGGCAGGCATAGTGGCGCAGAGGGTTAGGCCACCACTCAAGATACTTGCCCCCCATGTCAGAGTGCCATTTCGGTCCCAGCTACTTTGCTTCCAGTCTGGCTCGCCGTGTGTGTGCTGGGAGGCAGCAGACAATGGCTCAAGTACTTGAGTCCCCACCACCCACAAGGGAGACCCAGGTGGAGTTCCTGGCTGCTGACTCAGCCTCATCCAGCCGAGTCGTTGCAGCCATGTAGGGAGTAAACCAGCAGATGGAAGATCTCCCTATCTTTTTCTTTCTATCACTCTGATTTTCAAATAAATAAATAGATACATACATCCTGAAAATGTTATTTATTTAAGAGAGTATGTACTCCTCTCCATTGGTTCACTCCCCAAGGTTGGGCTAGACAAAAGCCAGGTCTCTCACCTGGATGGCGGGAGCCCAGGTCCTTGAGGTATGACCTGCTGTGTCCCGGGGTGTGCATCAGCAGGAAGCTGGAATCCAGACGGAGCCAGGACTCAGACCCAGACTCTCCTGACATGGATGCAGGCGTCTTAGCTGCCAGGCTAAATGCCCGCTCGGCCTTCTGTCTTCATCCTCCCGAGCAGGGACTCTGCGGCTGGATCTGCTTTGTGGACCCTGAGCGCCTGGTTACACAGCACAGCTCTGTCAGGGCGGGGGATTGGGGGCTGGAAGTGCGTGGCCTGGAACTCCCTGCACACACCACTGCGTGTCTTTCCGCAGTCTACCCGAGACCGGACCTTGGACCAGCAGTGCACCGTGAGTCGCCCGGGACTGGCCATGCTTGCCGGAGCGCTGGCGGTGGAGCTGATGGTTTCCGTTCTGCAGCATCCGGAAGGGTGAGTCTGCCGCTCGGAGACAGCGGTTACACAGGGGACGCGTGGGGGTGCTTGCAGGTCCGTGTCCCCCGTGGTCCTTCCTCAGAGGCCTCCAGGGTTTTAGCACTCTTTTTTGTCCTCAGAAAAATATGACTAAGAAATCCTGGTCTGCTTCTTGGGCCTGAAGGAACTTCCCACGGGGACCCTGAGGCTCCAGCTCCATGTCCTCCCGGAGCTGAATCCTCCTAGGGTTACTTGGCAGCTCAGAACAGGAAGTAGAAAAAGGTCGGAGGGAGCTTTAGGACTTTCCTGTGTTTGTTCTCAGACAGTCTGGATGTTCTTGATCCTGAACTTCGGTCCGGCAGTCCTTGAATCAGTATATTAGAAATGTGTGCAGGTGTCTCAGAGATGAATCTCCAGAGACCTCACACCTGAGGCTCTCTCGTTTGCTGGAAGTTTAGAGGCAGGCAGTCCAGGACTGGTACTGAGCTCTGTTATGCCTTCTGGGCCTTGAGTTCTTTCTTAGTGTCCACTCATCCACTCTCAGCTTTCTTACTTACGAGCGCGGTCACGAGGTGGCTGCCGTGCCTCCATTGTTGCATCTGTGTTCCAGTTGAGAAGAAAAGAATGACCAACAGATCAAAGGTGTGGGCAAGGACCACTTATTCCTTCCCTGCTTCTTAAAAAAAATTATTTATTATTTGAGAGGCAGAGAAAGAGGAGAGAGAGAGAGACCCTATCCACTAGTTCACTCCTCAGATGCCTGCAGTGGCTAGGGCTGAAGGTGGGAGCCAGGAGCACCGTCTCTCACGTGCACAGCAGGAGCCCAGTTACTCGAGCCATCACCACTGCTTCCCAGGACTTACATTAGCAGGAAACTGGAGTCAAGAGCTGGAGTTGGGGATCAAACCCCAGTTCTCTGATACGGGGTGCCAGCCTCTTCACTGCGAGGCTAAATGCCCCCTCCAAGTCTGCCTCCCTTTAAAGAACTTTCCAGAAAGACACAACCATCGATTGCCAGAAAGAGTAGCAAAAAACACTGGGAGTGGGGGGCCGTGACACGGCGCCTCTCTGAAAACAGCTGTGAGAGGACAGAAGAGAGTGGACCGTGGGGAGGCCACCACCAACGCCCACACAGTTCTTCTGAAATTCCTCCAGTTACCTTCACTTTCACATGGTCTGTCGGTATTCACTTGGTTTCTAGCACTTTCTGGTTTTGCTACTTTTCGTTTCTTTCCAGATCTGTGAGTTGTCAACCCGCAGGGCATTTTCCTTCCTCCTGGAGAATCCCCCGGGTATTTCCTTGACAAACACTAGCGGCAGATTGTTTCCGTCTCTGTTTCTCTGAAACTGTCTTTGTGTCTGACAGCAGTTTCCCCGTTTGACGGGAGTGTGGATGGAGAGTGATTGTCCTCCAGCGCTCCGAGAGTCGAGTGCAGTGCATCCGGCTACCCCCCTGAAGCAGTTTGCTTTTGCCCTCCTGCCTCCTCGCAGTAGCCTTTTGGGATGAGCTCATGGCCATGGTTTTCAGCGCCTGCGCTGTGCCTACTCCAGTATTTGTGCCGAGTGTGCTTGCCACTGCCCGTTCCGTGCACAGCTCGACGCTGCCCATCTGTGTGCAACGTCCTCAGCCGTCCTCTGAAAACACCGTGTCCACCCTGTTCTCTCCCCCTCCTTTCTTCTTCAGCTTCAGTTGCGTGGTGGTTAGAATCGACCTGTGTGGTGGTCCTGTTATTTTCTGTTGTGTTTTTTTTTTTTTTAATTTTAATTGAGTTTAGTTTTATTTGCAAGGCGGAGAGACAGAGGCAGACAGAGGTCTTTTATCCGTATGTTTACTCTCAAAATACTCACAAAAGCAAGGGCTGGCCATGCTAAACCAGGAGCCCTGAATACAATGTGTGTCTCTAACATGGACAGCAGCGCTCCTCAGGAACCTCCCAGGGTGCATCAGAAGTGGAGGAGCTGGGACTCGAAGCAGCTCTCCCAGATGGGATGCAGACATCCCAACAGCCGCCCAGCCGCTGTGCCCGACGCCCACCCCCCATTCCCATGTTGTTTTCCTGTTCTTATTGTTCTTGGCTTTTAGTCATGTCTTATGTCCTCTGGGGCCTGTTATTATTTTTGTTTCATTTTTATTGTAGAAAAATTCATATAAATATTATGAATTTATATTTACATGATTTATTATATATATGACATGTGTAAAATAAGTATATATGTGTGTTTTCAGTCAGTTTGTCTCTGCTTACTTCACTATGATGGTTTGCTTTTGGCTTATCTTCTAGTTTGCTAATTTTTTTCTCTTGTGTATCTAATACTTATATGTGTTAAAACCATTAATTAAGTTTTAAATTGCATTGTATATGTTACATCTGCAATTTTCATTTAATCTTTTCTACGTTTGCTGTTCTCTTCTGAAATTGTCATTTTGGTCTTTTTGATTCTTTGACAACATTTGGTCTTGTCTCTTTAGTAAGTCCTTATCAGTTATCTCCATTATCTGGGTCTCCCATGGGTATTTTCCTATTGTCCTTGTATTTCTTGGCTTTTAGTCACGTCTTGTCTGTTTATACGCCTGTTATTTTTCTTTAATTTCTTATTATGGAAAAAGTCATATAAATATTACAAGACTATGTATATCTGTAACATACTTATATATTAAGTTAGTGTGTGTGTGTGTGTGTGTGTGTGCACCACCAGCCTTAGCAGTTACTAACACGTGGTCGGTCATCAGTTATCTATACTGCTGTCCACACTTTGTTTCTCCTCATACTGGCTTGTTTGAAAGCAAATCCCAAGCATAGCATTTTATTTATAAAAATGTATCCTTTAGTCTGAAGCTCTGCTATGTTTACTTTAAAAACTGGAGGTGGTTCCTTAATACCGTCACACGTCCAGTTAGCATTTGCATTTCCCCAGTTGCTTGAGCGTGCTTGGCTATTTCTGGCTGAGTGCTGGACATTCCACACAAAAAATCGTGCAGGTGACGAGGCTGACATTCTGTTCTTCAGGCTGCTGGGCCGAGGGCCCCGGCAGCCCTCGAACACCGCGACGCAGCGGGGCCGCTCTGCTTCTGGTCCTCCCTTACTCTGAGAACGCGGCCCCAGGGCCCAGTGCAAATCCTGGGCTGTTTGCCATGAGTCCAGTGTTCCGCTCCGTCAGTGGTCAGCAGCCGCCGGAGGGGAAGCTCCCCTTCACGGTGTCAGGTTCACCTCGTGAGCTCCTCTTGGCTCGCAGGTCTGGGCTCGGCCGTTCTTCCCTCTCTCGGTAGCTCTCTGCTGCTGCCAAGCAAAAGTGTTCACACTCTGTCTAAATTTTTTATTTATCCCCGGTGGGAGGGTCGGTCCTGACCACACAAGCTTTTAAGATGTGGTATGATTCTCCGAGCGCTCACGGCGTACTAGGCTTTCCTGAGAGAAGAAACCTGAGCAGGCTGGTGCTGTTTGTTTCAGGGGGGCCCTTGGCGTTCTCATAGCCTGCGTGTGGAACACTTTACATGTACTGCATTCCAGATAAAAATCAGCCCAGTGTGGACTGGACAAGCAGGACAAAATTTAATTTAATTTCAAAAACAGAGTCAATGATTTGTTTACTTATTTATTTTTAAAGATTGATTTGTTAACTTGAGAAGCAGAGTCTCAGACAGAGGGATAGAGAGGTCTTCCATCCGATGGTTCACTCCCCAGATGGCCGCAACAGCTAGAGCTGGGCCGATCCAAAACCAGGAGCCAGGAGCTTCTTCTGGGTCTCCCACGTGGGTGCAGGGGCCCAAGGATTTGGGCCATCTTCTACTGCTTTCCCAGGCCATAGCAGAGAGCTGGATCGAGGAGGAGCAGCCAGGACTAGAACCGGTGCCCGGGTGGGATGCTGGCAATGCAGGTGGAGGCTTAGGCTACTACACCACAGCACTGGCCCCGTAGTCAATGATTTAAAAAAGAAGAAGAGAGAAAAGAAAGGAAGAAAGAAGAAAGAAGAGAATGTGGTGCCTTCAGATTCTCGCTCTCTGGCCCTGACTCTGCTGTCAGGTGTCCGATAGTCAAGCCACACCTGGCTGTGTCGCTCATGTGCCGTGATTTATTTCATTTTCCAAGTGCTTTCCACAGTGCTCTCTCTGTGCCAGGTCCCATTCTAACACTTTACAAATATCAATTCATGTAACTCTGGAGCTTAGCAAACCTATTAGGAAATAACTGTTATTACTGACACTTAAAAACAAATGTATGTGAGGGGCAGAGAGAGAGAGAGTAAATCCCATTTGTGGTTTGCTTCCTGAGTATCTGATACTGGGAACTGAGAGCAGTCCAGGTGTCCCACAGTGGCAGGAGCCTAATTACTTTTTTAAATTTATTTATTAATTTGAAAGGCAGAGAGAGGGAGAGGTATCTTCCATCCGCTGGGTCACTCCTCAGATGGCTGTGACAGCCAGAGCTGGGCCAGGCCAAAGCCGGGAACTTCTTCCAGGTCTCCCACATGGGTGCAGAGGCCCAGCTCCCGCTTTCCCAGGCCATTAGCAGGGAGCTGGATAGGACATGGAGCAGCCGGGACTCAAACCTGCACCCTATGGGGCGCTGGCACTGCAGGTGGACGCTTAACCTTCCACGCCACAGCACGGGCACTTGAGCTATCAGCCTGTCTCCCAGAGTGTTAACAGGCATGTTAACTGCTAGACCAAATGCTCCCTACTCCTGCTGTTAGTCCCATTTTTGGTGGGGAAACTGAGGCATGGTAACGGTAACCAAGTAGCCAGGATTCACGGTGTTGCTCAGTGGAAAGGCTGGGATGTAGCTTGGCCAGTGTGACGCCAGGCTGTTTGGATCACTGTGCTGTGCTGTTGATAATACAGGCAGGGAGAATCATGTTTTTGAAAGATTTGCTTTCCTGATTCTCAAAAAGTCAGTGTGCAAACTCTCAAGAATACCATGGTTATTGTGCAGCTCAGAACTTTTCTAGATGGTTAGAATATGGCCTCTGTACACTTGTGGTCACGTATGTAACCAGTGTAGACACTCCAGCAGCAGTTTGTCCGCTTCTCGTCTTGGTCGTCTGCCGTAGCTGCCCCTGCCATGTGGTCTCTTACCAGCTCCTGACAGGAAGTCTTTGGGGTGCAGGTTCTGAGAGCTGATTCTGGGCTTCCTTGACCAAGCCCTCTGCCTGCCTCTTCTGTGGCACAGGTAGATGGCACCTTCGCTCAGGGAGGGCTACGTTAATTAATTCTTCCTCTGCTTCTGTGGTCTTTGTATCAGTTCAGGAAACTCAGAAAGTTTTCTGCTTCAAAGTTGCAATACAAAAATATGCAGTGGTGTTGTGCAAGACTGTCCCAGGTTGAGAGAGTTAGTGTCTGTTGGCTTACCATGCACCACACATTGTTCTGGGCCGTTTGTTAACACACTCCTGACTGGCTGGTCCCAGCCGCCGTGTTCCTGTCTTGCACATGGCGGGCGGACGCCCAGAGGAGTGAAGCTGCTTGCCGAGCGTCGCAGCTCTGGTCTAACTCCAGTCCACGCATTTTTTTTCTTGCTCCTGTGCCCTCCCTCCCAGGGACGTTCAGGTTTGCCAGCTTACGCTGCTAGGCAAGGGCTTTTTGGTCGTCTGCCTTCGTGCTTGGTGGCAGCCCCAGGCGCCTGGTCCTCCTCACAGGGGTTCTACGTAGCGTGAAGAAGCCAGCAGCGCTAACTGTTTCCTCTCCCCAGGGGCTACGCCATTGCCAGCAGCAGTGATGACCGCATGAATGAGCCTCCGACCTCCCTTGGGCTTGTGCCTCACCAGGTTAGTGCTGTGTACGTGAAGTCCCAGCTCTGGACGTCATCCCTTCAGCACACGGGGAAAGCGGGGGGCATCCCTCTCCCGTCAGCAGTGCAGGCCACCTCCCGTCCACCCCACTGACACCCTCCAGCTGGAGGCCAGAGGCGCTCCATGCTGCAGGCTGGGGACGAGAAGACCTCATGGACACAGGGATGGGAGCAGCTTGCACGTCTTCCTTGTGCTCAGCATGCTGCTTAGAGGCCTCGTCATGGACACGAGTGGGAGAGCAGGCAGGCACGGACCCCGCCAGCCTGTGGCTAAAGTGCCAGGCTGGTAGTTACGGTGGCCTTCCTTGGCCAGGCCACTAGCCTTCCCTGAGTCTTAGTCTTCATGGCTGTAAATGATAATGATCTCATCCGGTGGCTGGAGAAGTGCGTGTAGTGGGTCCGCACGAGATGATGCCTGCTCTGTCTTTGCTGTTGTTACTAATTCTGCCCACATAGAAAGGCTTCGCAGGGGAGCATGGGAAAACCCTGGGAAGTGTGCAGTGCCACCACAAAGCAGGTGGCGTATTCAGGAAGCTCCATCCCCTAAGGAATGAAAAAAGAGCAACAGTAGGGCAAAATGTGGACTTCATGCTGCCTCTTTTTTTTTTTTTTTTTTAAGATTTATTTATTTATTTGAAAGGCAGAGTTAGAAAGAGGTGGAGGCAGAGAGAGAGGTCTTCCATCCACTGGTTCACTCCCCAGATGGCCGAAATGGCTGGAGCTGGGCTGATCTAAAGCCAGGAGCCAGGAGCCAGGAGCTTCTTCCCGGTCTCCCAAACGGGTACAGGGGCCCAAGGACTTGGGCAATTTCTTCTACCGCTTTCCTAGGCCATAGCAGAGAGCTGGATTGGAAGTGGAGCAGCTGGGACTTGAACCAGCACCCATATGGGATGCTGGTGCTGCAGGCTGGGGCTTTAACCCGCTGCATCACAGCACCGGTCCCTCGCACTGCCTCTTCAAGGGACTGTATTTCTGGAGGAATAAAGAGCAGTTCCAGTCTCGTGTCCAGGTTCTGGGTGTGTGTTTCTGCTCAAAACATGAGCGCTGGCCCCATCAGCACAGTTGTGACTGGGCCACCAGTCCCATCTGGGGACGCTCGAGGGCGCACTCAGAGCGGAGTGGCTGACCCCACTCACACTTGCCTCTCTTCCTCCCCACTGCCCGCCCCCTGTGCCTGGGTCTGCCCTTTCATTCTCCATACCAGATGGCCATCAGAAAAAGGGAATGAGTTGTCCCAGGTCACACAAAAAGCTGGGGATGAGGCCCAATCCCAAACCAAACCTGACCTTAAAAAAAAAAAATTGGGGGCTGGTGCTGTGGTGTAGCGGATAAAGCTGCCGCATGCAGTGCTGGCATCCCATATGGGCTCCGGTTCGAGTCCCAGCTGCTCCACTTCCAATCCAGCTCCCTGCTATGGTCTGGGAAAGCGGTAGAAGATGGCCCAAGTCCTTGGGTCCCTGCACCCATGTGGGAGACCTGGAAGAAGCTCCTGGCTCCTGGCTTCAGATCGGCTCTTCTCCAGCCATTGTGACCAGTTGGGGAGTGAAATAGCAGATAGAAAACCTCTCTCTCTCTCTCGCTCTCTCTCTCTCTCTCTCTCTCTCTGTCTTTCTGTCTCTCCTTCTCTCTGTGTGTAACTCCAATGTTCAAATAAATAAATGAATCTTTTAAAAAAAAATTGGGATTTATTTACTTATTTGGAAGGCAGATCACCAAGAGAGGAAGCAGAGAAAGAGAGAAATCGTCCATCCCCCGGTTCACCCCCACATGGCTGAAACAGCTGGGGTTGGGCCAGGCTAAAGCCAGGCTGAAGGACTCTGGAACTCCTTGTGAGTCTCCCACGTGGGTGGCAGGAGCCCAGGCACTGGGGCTGTCTTCTGCTGCCGTCCCAAGCACATTAGCAGGGAGCTTGACCTGAAGTGGAGCAGCCATGTGGGATGTCAGCCTGGCAGGCGGGGGCTGTCTAACCTGCTGTGCCGCAGCACAGCCCCACACTCGGCCCTTCGACTGGTGTTCTCTAGAGCTTCTCTGAGTGGCAAGAGCCCTGCCTGCGTGTTGGGAGGCTTGGCTTCCAGGCACTGCCCTTGCCCCTTGTGCTCAGCCCCCCAGAGCGGACCTTCCGCTTGCATCTCAGTAAAAGCAGGTGCTTTTCTTTGTGTCCAGAGTGATGTAGACCACAGGACCCTCTGCAAATGTGACCCTTCCCCGAGCCTCACACAGACTGGCATCTGTTAGACACGTGTGTGTAAATCCTTCCTACGGGGGCGTGTGCAGTAGGACCTGGCAGACCCTGCAGTGACAGGCAGCTCCCACGAGGCAGCTCACTCCCGAGCCGACCTCTGCGCTTCCTGCTCCCGATCTCCTCCACATCCTGTG
Organism: Oryctolagus cuniculus; assembly: GCF_964237555.1. Taxonomy (NCBI): domain Eukaryota; kingdom Metazoa; phylum Chordata; class Mammalia; order Lagomorpha; family Leporidae; genus Oryctolagus; species Oryctolagus cuniculus. The sequence continues at coordinate 115,751,239 of NC_091441.1, read as the reverse complement.
CCGGGCTCCCTGCCTTCCTCCTGGCCTGCAGGTGCGCCCACCCACTCTGAAAAGGGTCGGAAGTCCCTTGGCAGCCCCTGTCCTGCGCTGCCTCCCCTCCCTAAGTCCTCCACACTCAACTGCTGCAGCTGTGGTTCCTCCATGCCCGAGCCGGGGACAGGACGGTCCCCGAGGAGGGACCAGTGTTAAATGCGTGCACCCATGTTTTCACACTGCCATGGCAACCACACCCTCCCGGCGAGTGTTTCTCATTCACCAGCCCCTCAAGTTCCCTTCCCTCCCTCTCAGATGTCTGAAGGATTATTTTAGTGGTTGGCCATGTCTTCATCTGGCCTCTCAGAGACTGAAGAATAGCACGGCCATAAATGGGAAAAGCCCAGTTTTGTGCCTGTGTGTATGTCATTACATTATTTCAAGTTTCAAGCCTTTATTTTTAGCTTCTTTCTAAAAAAGAAAGTGGAGAAAGAACTTGACAGATCAGAGTTGGGTGGTTCTCATTCGTAGGCTTCAGACAGCCTTTTGTGGCCTGACGTGGAGTGAGTCCATCAGCGCCTCTGTGTTCTGATGAAGGGGGCGTTGTCTCCGCTGAAACACCGGGCTGTGTGGCATCGCCCACTGCAGACACCTGAGGTGGGCCGTTTCCTGTCGGCGCAGCCTGGGCAAGCCCCTTCGTGTTCTTGGTACGCGGAGAACAGCCAGTGAAGTGCCTGGGCTCATTTCTCTCAGCTCCCTGAAGGAGAAGACTTGTTCACTGGCCCCTGTGCCTGAGGAAGAGTGGAGCAGTGGCCATCCCTGCCCTGAGACCCGCAGGCCCCACGTCCACTCACTGTGTGACAGGGATACGGCTCCCTGCTGGGGGACTCACTAGCTGTCCTCTGCGTGGGGCCCCAGGCAGAATTTGGCCACGTACAAAAGAAGATGTGATTGGGCCCTGAAATTCAGTGAATTTCTGCCTGAAACAGCCTCTTCCTGAATTTGAAAACGGTGAAAAGCTGTTTTAGGTGAGGAAATCGCTTAGGGGCTCTCGACTTCCTGTCCTCGTTTTTTCACTCTGGCCCAGTGTATGGGGAGCAGATTCTGCAGGCGGCAGCCGTGAGGACGAGCTCCTTCCTGCCTGCAAAGAGATTTTTGAAAAAGCCACTTGACTGATGCACGAAGTACATGCAGATAAGCACACAGACCATGAGCGGTTCAGCTCGGTGAACAGGCACAGAATGATCGCCTCGTCTTCCCAGCGCCCAGATGGCAGTAAGATGGCACCAAGCATCCTCAGCCCCTCAGGCCCACCCCCACCCCTCGTGGTGAGCAGCCCCAGGGAGATGGTGTTCTGCTTCGGAACCTCCTGTAAACGGAGTCCTGTGGTGTGCGCTCTGGGGTCTGGCTGCTTTTGTGGAGAGAACTTTGTCATTGTGGAGCTTAGCATGGTCCTGTTGTTTTCTCTGCTTCAGCCAGGATCTTTTATGTAAACGAGGCTGCTGATGGCACGTGAGCCCTGCCAGGCTGGATCCTGTTTCCTCCGTCTTTCTGGTTCTTTGTTGTGAGCATCCAGGCCACTGCTGGTGTCTCCAGGAAGGTGGTTCACAGCCTGGTGAGAAATCTTGACTGAGACAGAAATTCATAGCCCCATGCCTAATGGTAAAAAAACAGGCAGCCTGACTGCCACAACCCACACATCATGGGCCCCCCCCCCCGGCACAGTTTTTGTCTTGCAGTAAATGTACTCTTGGTTCTAACGTCCTGATGAAGAAAGAACCGGAGTGTGTGTGTCCTTCCTCTGGGTTTGGACCTGCCAACTTCCTGGTTCTCACAGGGTCTTGAATTCTTTTTCTAAGTTAGTTACGGGAAAGTAGAACAAAGGCAGAACTAGGGCAGGACCCTGGGAGGACCGTGGCCTGGCAAAGCTGTAAGGGAGGCAGCGCCGAGACGGAGCTGCGGGCTCCTGTGCATCTCAGCCTGCTGTTTGCTTGGCCTGTCTCGGGCTGCACCCCTGTATCCTCAGGCCTTTAGCTTTCAACAGAGGTCTTTTCACTCTGCTCAGAAATGGATTCCTCGGGGTGCCCCAGGGTGAGGTCAGCCCGATGCCCAGGAGGGAGGTTTAGAAGAGGAGCAGCAGGGTGGGTTTCCCAGGAACGGGCTCTCCCTCCCCTTCTAGTGTTGGACCCCTCAGGGTGATGACAGGGTAAACAGCCAGGAAAGTGGGCATTCCTCACGTGATTCCGCACGGCAGCCATTGTGGCTGTGACCCATCCATCCCATGTCCCTCCCCGCCTCCGGCCATCCCTTCCTCAGACAGTTCCCAGACCCTCTCTGTGCAGAGCGCTGTCAGGTTCAGGGAAGTTAAGTGGCTGGCATGGGACGCTTTTCCTTCTGGAGCCACCTAAGGTGGTTGATGGCCCTCTAGTCACTCAGATGCGGTGATTCTCATGCTATTGGGGGCCCTAAGTCCCTGTTTCCTGTTGCTGTAACAAGATACCCAAGGCTGGATGCTTTCTAAAGCAAAGAGGTTTCTTTAGCTCAGTTTTGGAGGCTGAAAGACCAATAGTGGGCAGCTTCGTTGATTCCGCCCCTGGTGAGGGCCCCATAGCTGGATCACAACTGCCCTTGGGCAGGAAGGGCCATGGGCGTGGGGTAGCCTTGCTTTGTAACAACCCCCGGCTGCCAGGACTTCCTGAGTCCCTGCAGGAGCCACAATAATCCCTTCTAAGGGTCGCACCCCAGTGGCCTAACCACCTTGCAGAAGGTCCCCCACTCTGGGGACCAGGCCTCTCCCGTGTGGCCTGGGTATCAGGTCTGGCAAGGCCCGGGCTTCCTCTGTGAAGCACTGGAAGAAGCTGGGCTCTACAGGTAAGGGGATGTGTCAGAGGTCGAAAGCCTGTCAGATTGCAGCCCCTGTTTGAGTAGGAGTGGGACCCAGCTCTCTCAGGAGGTGGTGTCCCTTGGCCCAGCACTCTTGGTACCCAAGTGGGGCTGCCCCCTGTCAGGTGGCACCATGCAGGAGCAGCCTGAAGGCTTTGTGACCATGTACATCGATTGGAACCCCGGCTCCGCTTTCAGGCTCATATCCATCCCTGTATTCTTGATCTCCCTTTACAGAAGGATCTGAGGCAGCTCTTGGCACTCGTCACTCTGAATTGGGGCAGGGTCCGTATCTTGTTCACAACGTGATAAGCTCCTGGAATTAACATCCAGGCCAAATTACAGTCCATTTACGGAGCCCTAGCATTGTCTACACACAGATGAGCCACTTGAAAACATTGGTCTTTGTCGCTCCCCGTCTTCGTGGAGGAACGACACAGGACCCTGCACTGTTCTTTTGTCTGCTCGGCCCTCCCCGGGTTTGCTGATGGTTCTTCCCGGGTTGGCTACTGTCCCTTCCACCTCCATGGAAGGGCGGTTCCCCCTGGCCACTTTCCCCACTTCCGCAGGGGAGCGGCACACCGCCGGCCGGCTCTCTCGGGGGCTGCACAGGTGTTCCTTCAGATAGATGTTCCCCTTAGATGTTCCTCGTGCATGTTGTCTCTCTCCTCCTTTATAGTCCTCTTCCACCAATCCCAACTCTGCTACCCACAAGCCGAGTACGCTGCTCTCCTCCAATCAGGAGCAGGTCCTACAGTTTATTGGTTGAACTGGAGGCAGCTGCGTAGAAGCTGTTTCTCCCTTCTCAGCGCCATATTGTGGGAGAGCAGATGCATAGAATAAGTCTTAATTCCAGCAACAGTCTAGTCCGAGTTGCTCCCCACAGGTCTTATGTCTCACTCTCACTTTGTTTTTTTGTTTTATTTGACACTGATTTTTTATTTTATTATTTATTTTATTATAGACATTGAGAGAGAGAGAGAGAGACAGAGAGAAAGGTCTTCCTTCTGTTGGTTCACTCCCCAAATGGCTGCTGGCACACTGCGCCGATCCGAAGCCAGGAGTCAGATGCTTCCTCCTGGTCTCCCATGTGGGTGCAGGGGCCCAAGCACCTGGGCCATCCTCCACTGCCTTCCCGGGCCACAGCAGAGAGCTGGACTGGAAGAGGAGCAACTGGGACTAGAACCCAGCACCCAAACGGGATGCCGGTGCTGCAGGCGGAGGATTAACCAAGTGAACCACAGCACCGGCCCATCACTTTTTTTTTTTTAATTTATTTATTTGAAAGTCAGATTTACACACAGAAAGAAAGAGAGGCAGAGAGACAAAGAGGTCTTCCATCCGCTGGTTCACTCCCCAGTTGGTCACAACAGCCAGAGCTGCACCGATCCGGGACCAGGAGCCAGGGCCTTTTTCCAAATCTCCCACGCGGGTGCAGGGGCCCAAGGACTTGGTCCATTTTCCACTGGCCATGGCAGAGAGCTGGACTGGAAGTGGAGCATCCGGGACTCAAACCGGCACCCATATGGCATGCCAGCACTCCAGGTGGCGGCTTTACCCACTACATCACAGCGCCGGCCCCTCTCTATCACTTTTAATGAAAAGGGATGCTTATCTCCATCCTAACAGAAACTCCTGAAACTCCGGGAGCAGTGAGTGAGTAGGGGCCGGTTGGGAGGCTTCCCTGCCCTCTGCACTGTTTTCCTAAAGATAACACCAGCTCATCCCCAGCTCAGTTCTTGCACCCCTCGATGACTCCTGTTCTGTAAGGAGAGGCTGGTCGGTGGTGTTGGCCAGAGCTGTTACAGAAGCAGAGAGCACTGTGGTGTGCCTGGGGTTTTGCCGTACTGAACTCCGTCTTGGCATTGCGTTTGATTAAGACTCATGTCATCATCCAACGCCCACGTGGAGCTTGGATTCAAGCCTGATTTCTGTAGACCCTAAGCTCTGGAAACCTCGCAGGGCAGTTGGAAGCTGCTGTGAAGTGCCAGGCGGCAGTTTCACGTTGCAGCTGCGCCTGTGCCTTCCAGAATGGCCGTTCGCCTGTGGCTCTTAGCTTAGGTGAGGTCGGCTCGGTGCTCAAGCTGACTTTCCCGAAAAGATAGCAGGTGAGGCGGCCGCTTTCTGCACCTGACCCATTGGTTTTGCGGTCACCTGGCAGAACTGACTGAAGATGCGTGAGTCCAGCTGCTGGGGTGCAGCCCCCAGGCACTGAGTTCTGTGGTCGGAGGTGTGTTCTCAAGTTCCTGTCATTTCTCCCTTCCTTTTCTTCTTACTTCCTCCTGGTGTTTCAGCATTTGTACCCAGGCTTTAGAGCTAGCAAGAACAGAATGCAGATTCCTGGCGTTGTGGCTCGGTCGTGGTGAAGCCTCAGGCAGGCCCTGTCCCTTGCCTGAGCCCTGACTGCCTCCTGTGGAGAATGCGCAGGTCACAGGCCGGAAGGGAGGAGAGAGGAGCCTGCCTGCTCTGCCCCCACCCCTGCCCCCTGCTCAGCGGCCACGCTCAGGCTGCAGCGGTGCTTTCTGTGGGAGGGAAAAGGCGGAGGGGTAGGTGCTTTAGGGAAGGCACAGGACAGAGGCCGAGACCCAGCTGGGAAGCAGCTCTGAGAGAACCGGAAGGCCAGTGAGCCTGCGGCACAGAGGTTGAGGGGCCTGGCGGAGGCTGCAGGGCCGCACAGGCCGTGTGAAAGGTCTGGAGTTCCAGCTCAGGGGCAGCAGAAAACCCTTCAAGGCCGAGGCCACCGTGTAAACTTTGGCTGCCGGAGATCGGATGGCTCTGGGTGGAACACTGCACTTGTTCAGGCCTCAGCTGAAAGGCAGCCTGGTCTAGGGGTTCTTGAGCCTGACCTTCTCTCGGAACTACCTCGGGAGCTGTTTCTAATTACACTGGGCCAGGCCGCTCCAGAGCCCTGAGTGACTGTCGCTTCTGTCTGTGCCAGCGTGCTCCACAGTGGATCCCGGGGCACAGCGTGCATCACAGCTCAAGGTCTGTGAACGTGTCTTTGAGTCTTGTGCGCCCACCAGCTGCTTGTGTTTGCAAAAAGGACTGGTAACACCACATCCCTGACACCCTCCCTTAGCCAAACAGGTGTTGCTTCCCCGTAGCCTTCTGCCATTGGTTAGACAATGCACAGGTGTGCCTGATGGAGTCCGTCCGCACATGTGCAGGCCTGCGTCTACAAAGGCCCAGCTGAGGCCACTGCTCCCGTCTTCCCTCCTTACAGTGAGGCAGGGTCCTGTCTTCTAAGGCCCTGTTAGCCAAGCTCAGGCACAAGCAAGGGCCACACATTCCCTGGGCTCCTGGCTCAGGCTGCTGGGCCCTCTGTGGGGCCTGGGACCCCGGCATCACAGTTGTGCTTCCAAGGTGCTGTCGTGGCCAGGTGGGTTTTTTAATACTCGGGGCAGCACAGATAGGCTTACTTTCAGGCTGGTTTATGCATAAAGGCTTCTTTTTGTCCCTGGGAGGCTACACAGGACACTGATTCTGAGGACGATTTTGGGGGAGAGGGATGAGGGCAAGAGGGACCTACACTTTGTACTCTGCTTTTGCATTGTTTTGGCATCAAGCTAATCAAGGTCAGTAAACTTTATCGCCATCACCCCTTCCGAGGACTAATGTATATGAGTGAGACGAACCTGTTTTCAAGCGTGGGCCTTTATTATTTCTTCCTTATGTTTTTCTGAATTGGGTGGCAAAAAAACTTCATCCAAGTTTCTAAGGTTAAAAAAAATGCAGGCCAGTGCCGCGGCTCAATAGGCTAATCTTCCGCCTGTGGTGCCAGCACCCCAGGTTCTAGTCCCGGTCAGGGCGCCGGATTGTTTCCTGGTTTCTCCTCTTGGAGTCCAGCTCTCTGCTGTGGCCCGGGAGGGCAGTGGAGGATGGCCCTAGTGCTTGGGCCCTGCACCCGTGTGGGAGACCAGGAGGAGGCACCCAGCTCCTGACTTCAGATCAGCATGGTGTGCCGGCTGCAGCAGCCATTGGGGGGTGAACCCCCGGAAAAGGAAGACCTTTCTCTCTGTCTCTCTCTCTCACTGTCCACTCTGCCTGTCAAAAAAAAAAATCAAGGACAGGAGGCTGGCAAGGTTTGATCCTCACAAGAAGTCCATCTTCCTGCGACCAAGCTCTGTAGGAGGGAGTGAAGTGGAGCAGAGGAAAGGGGTTTAGAGGAGGCTGTTGGAACAGAGGTCAGTTAACTAAAAACTTCAACAGAGCGGAAGCATGGCGGTGGGGATTATTTGCTCTTTTGTCTCCTGTCTTAAGCTGTCTTGAATGCACCCTGCTCTTAGGAGAGCCTGTCAGTTATGAGTGGTAGAACAGGAGTTGAGAGGATGTACCCTGAGCTGTGTTGAGCACCCATGTGGATGGAGAAAAGACTGGGGACATCACTCCATGAAGCCTCTAAGCGTAAATGCTAGCTTAACCCGGGCTCGGCCCGGTGGCCCCCTGGCGGGCTCGTTGTCCTGAAGCGGTGTGGAAAGGGCTCGAGGCTCTTAGCATGTTTCTCGATCCAATTTTCTACCTCGAACAGGTGAGGTGGGTATTGCAGAGCAAACGGCTGGTGATGCAAATAAGGTTCCTAACTGCAGGTGTCCTGTTCCACCTGTTGCAGTTCACCTGCTGGGAACCGCCTGTGGCTCTCTCAGACCCACAGAGACCTTCTGAGTCCGGTTCTAGGGCTTTCTTGTGCATGTTGCTAGGGCATATTGCTTCATGTGCCTTGCACACTTCTGAGTAAAAGGGCTTGGTGAGTGTGTGTTCACCGAAGCCGAGGACACGTTTTTCCCCCTGCTGGAACGCGAGCTGGAGCCTGGCCTAAAGATGTGAATATACTTGTTAGGACTCGGATGAATTTAGACTGCACGGATTTTAGATTGTTCTGAGGTTTCGGTGTGTGTCTCGAATAAAGTGCTAAAGCTTGATGAGCCTGTGCTCTTGCCGTTTTGTCCATTTTCTGAAGGACCTGGGGAGGGCACAGCCTGTGGAAGCTCAGTGTGTGTGTGACCCGGGGGGTTTAGAGCATCGGCAGTGGGACGGGAAAGGCTCCAAATGGCCTGGAAAACAGGAGTGATCCTGAGCAAGCATTCTCAGTGCATGTGGGCACCGGTTCCTGTCCCAGGTGCTCCACTTCCAATCCAGCTTCCTGCTAATGGCTTGAAAAAAGCAGCAGAAAATGGCCTAAGTGCCCGGGCCCTGCACCCATGTGGGAGACCCAGAAGAAGCTCCTGGCTTTGGCTTAACCCAGAAGTGAACCAGCAGGTGGAAGATCTCTGTTTCTCTCTTTCAAATAAGTAAATCTTAAAAAAAAGTACTTAAAATCAACAATGTAAGACAGGCCTCTGGACAGATATATAGACCAATGGAATGAACACTGCAAAAATGAACCCATACACTTATGGTCAGCTGTTGAGATTCAATGGGAAAAGTCTTTTTGACTAGAGTCCCCCAAAGCATGACATTAGATCCTTATATTCATCGAACATACAAGAACTAACTCAAAATAGACCATAGACTTCACGCCAGAGCTGAACTGTGAAACCCTTAGAAGGAAACATCACAAATCTGAATGACCCTGCAACGCTTTTGTATATGACCCCAAGCAACGAAGCAACAAATGAAACAAGAATTCAGCAATTAAAAAAAAATTCTATGCTTCAAGAAGGCGGAAAGATAAATGCAAGGATGATTTGCAAATCCTACATCTCAGAAGAAACTTGCATTGAGAATATATTCAGAATTTACAGTTGGACACTAGAAAGACAACAAGGCGGAGGAGGAGCTCAAGGAGCCCTGGCAGAACTGTGGGACTTGAGGGGTCAACAGATCAGTGCAGCCGGAAGCCACAGTGAGGCAGGGCATCCCGCCCAGCAGGGGGGACCTGGACACTGTCAGAAACAGTGGCAAGTGTTGACAGGGGTGGAGACGTTGAAGCCCCTCCCTTGCTGCCGGGAATGTAATGTAGTGCGGTCACTTAGGAAAGCAGTTGGGCAGTTCCTCCAATACCAGCTCTTTGAAAAGCTGTGGGAAAACGTATTATGTAAGAGCTGTGCGTCCGTTTCAGAAGACTTGCAGCCCCAAAAGCTTATCTCTGGATTCCGTTTTCCAGAGCTTTTTAAGTCCCCTCATATTCAGCCCGGCTACATATGACCCGGTGACTGCGCTCTTAGTGCACGCCCAAGAGGAAGGCGGCTCTGCCAAAGAAAGGCCACAGGAGTGGGGAGCCACAGGAGTGGGGTGCCGCCACCCCTCTGCGTGGTGCCTGACTGAGGGAAGCAGGGTCCTCGGGGCAAGCAGCCACTCACACCTGACCCCATTCATGGGAAACACACAGAAGGGAACGGCAGGTGATTGCCAAGGCGTGAGAAGCACAGTGGGGTCTCAGTGCTTTGGGGCTCAGGGTCTACTTTGGGATGGTGGACTTAGTGGTCATTGTTGGCTGCTCTGAGTCTACACTGAATTGTGGACTTCCGAGAAAGAGTTTTATGGGACGTGACTTGTATCAGAACTTACTGTAACAAACTTACTAAACTCTGTGTTCCAGAAGGTAGAGACGTTGTTTCTAGGTGGAGTGGTGCCGGCTTGATCAGGATGAAAGAGGAGTTTGTGAGCTGAGTGGCTTTGGAGGAAGCTGAGGGAGAGTTGGGAGTCATGGCACCCTGTACGGGCGGGATCAGAAACTCGAGAATGCACCCGAGGGAAGTTTGAGTTCAGCTTAGCAGGTGTTCAGAGCTTGTAGGATTCGGTCCCAAGTGGAGTTGGAAAGGCAGGTTGGACCCAGCTCTGGGAAGGGACAGAGAATGGAGGGCCTCAGAGCTGTGGGTTAGAAAAGTCAGCTCAGCAGAGCGTGGCGTGTGGCGTTCTCCGGGATCTGGACAGCCCACCCTGGGCGCTTTCCCGCGGGAGGCTGTTGGCCTGAGAAGAACCAGGATGTGTTTGGTGCGGTTCTGGGCGTTGCGATGCCAGCTTGGTGAATTCGGAAGTTCTCACACAGACTGTTCTGCTGAGAAAACGCAGCACCGTGCCTGCAGGAGCTGTCAGGGACGCCAGGGGCGGCCTGCAGGCCTCGTGCCTGCTCCTCACTGCCTGTGCTGTGTCTTCCCTTGCTGCGTCTGCCGCTCCCTTCTCTCAGCTCTGCTGCGTCTGCCTGTGTAAGACTGGAGCAGAGAGAACCGTCCACGCTGGAGGCGGGCAGCGCCGTCCCAGCGTGTCTGATGGGAGGTGGGCAAGATGTGCTGGCGCGTTTGCCGAGTGTGAGGCTCGGGGGGAGCGGGAGCGGTCTTCAGGCCTGTGGCTTCTGAGCACTTGGGCGTGTCAGCAGTCCCAACTGTGACTTTCCAGGAAGGTCCCTGTGCTGTTTGAGTGTTTAAAATCATGTATTCACGGCCGTGGCTCTGTTTGAGGTACTGGATTACGAAGCCATCGCCACATTCCTGAGATACAGGGAACCGAAAGATTGTCAGTGTTCGGAGGGTCTCATTTTCCCTCATTTCTGTGAGATTCCTTTGATCTTGGATTACGTTGAAACAACACGGCGTGGTGATAGAGACGTTCCCACAATTGCGATAGGCATTCCTTCCCTGGAGGCTGTGCAGAGGAAAAAGTGTGCACGTTTGGCAGAGAGACGGGCTGGCCACCCGGGGAAGGGTGCTGCTCTCCCGGAAGAGCCTATCAGGCCAGTCCTGGGCTTCCTGTGCTGTGGGCTGCTGCTGGTAGGGTGGCGGGGCGGGGGGGGGGGGGCTCTTCTGCTGCTCCGTTGAGGTTCAGGTTGTGAAGAGACCGAATATTAATGCTGGAAGCTGAGCTTTGCTACCCTGGGAGAGGGAGGAAGGGGGAGGGAGCCAGCCAGCTTTGGGGTCCGAGGCCTTTGAAGCTGGGCCCCGTCGCTGGTTGATTCCTCAGCCAAGTGCCTTCCCCTTTTTGAGGCTGTTTTATCAACATAAAATGGCAGGGTTGGGAAGGTGCAGTGAATTAACCCACAGGAGATGCATGTTTGTCTGAGTGCAGATGCTGAGTGCTGTGGAGTCTTGAGAAATTTTGCCATTCGGCTGGCTAATCTTCTGCCTTTGGCGCTGGCACCCCGGGTTCTAGTCCCGGTTGGGGCGCCGGATTCTGTCCTGCTTGCTCCTCTTCCAGTCCAGCTCTCTGCTGTGGCCAGGGAGTGCAGTGGAGGATGGCCAGGTCCTTGGGCCCTGCACCTGCATGGGAGACTGGGAGGAAGCGCCTGGCTCCTGGCTTCAGATCGGCGCAGTGCACCAGCTGCAGCGACCACTTGGGGGGTGAACTAACGGAAAAGGAAGACCTTTCTGTCTGTCTCTCTCTCACTGTCTAACTCTGCCTGTCCAAAAAAAATTTTTTTTTGCCATTTGTATTTTTAGTAAAACACTTTAATGCCATTCTATAGGTTTAAAAAGCACTTTGATGTAAATATAGTTGTCCAGGCATAATACTGTGAATAGATAATAGTGCTAGTACAGTTTTGTGAATAAAGAGAATGGTTAAAACTGATAGTGTCTGCATGTAAACCAGCTGTAGTACACAAGTGTGTGCACTAGGTGGTGCCATTTCCTCGTCAATATGTTGCTGTTGAAGTTTGCTCCAAGTCAACTGGATATGTATTTTGGACTGTCTCTGCCTTCCTTGGTCCCCAGCCCATCTCCCCTTGTGAGACCCCACCTAACATCAAATTGAATAAGTTTTCATTTATCCCACGTCCAACTCTCACATCTATGGGAGAGAAGCCATGTCCATCATGCCAGGACCCAGAAGTGCATTTCAGAGATGGGGCCTTCCCCAGCGTGATGTGAATTCTTCATTCTGTTTGTTTTTAGATTCGGGGATTTCTGTCCCGGTTTGATAACGTCCTTCCCGTCAGCCTGGCGTTCGACAAATGCACCGCTTGTTCTTCCAAAGTAAGTGGTCCTGCCTCTCAGCCCCAGAGCGAGCCCGGCCACCTCCCACCAGCCAGAGCCAAGAAAACCAACCCCGGCCTTTGTGTGGGGGAGGAGTGGGGTCCTAACACTGGAAAAGGACACTGTGCTCATTGTATTGTTCTCACCGAGAAGTGGCCTGTGGAGACTGCATGGGCAGTGGACAGAAGAAGCCGAGCCAGTGTGCTCTGTGCTGAAGCACGCACGGCAGGCATTTTGGCTTGACCTTGAACTTCGCTGGTCTCTGACCACCCCCTTCTCACAGAGTGGATGGGAGTGGACGGGGACAGGGGTTGTTTGCAGGCAGCCCCGCCATGCCTCCTTGGGAGACCAAGGCCTGACCGAGGAAGCATAGGCAGAGATTAGGGGCCTGGAGAGGGCCCCTTCGCCTTTGATCTTTGCAGAGGCTCTAAAAATAGCGCGAGCAGTAATGGGAACCGGCTGGTGTATCTCACAGCTACAGTGATGGCATCTCATTTTTTAATAGGCTTTGAGAAACTGTCGGAGTTATTTTTACATGTATACTCAGTATGATAGCTGATTTCCTTTTGGGTGTCCTTTTAAGCCTTCTAACACCCAGTGGTTTAACCTGGGCTTTAAAAACTCAGGAGTTTCTGTATAAGCACAGATAGTCGTGTTAGAGTTCTGTGCAAAACAGTGTCATGGTCCTGGGGCCAAACCGCGGCCTCCCTGTTAGAACCAGGGGTCTCGGTGCCCCGCACCCTGAATCTGGCAGGGTGGAAGGAATTCCGTCCTAGAGAAATGGTCTGAGTTGGCAGGCTTCTTCGGAAAACTCTTCTTGGGTCCTGTCTTAGGAGAACGGTCCTGACAAGTTTCAGTGAAAATTGAGCTCAGATTTGATGAACACTGTTGAGAAGTTTGGTTAAACTTAGATGCTCCAGAATTTATTTGTGCTTCAAAAGTAAGCTAAGCCCGTGTCGTCGTCATGGATCGCAAGCGCCCGCGCTGAGGTTTGGAGCTCACTGTCGGTCAGTGATTGCGTGTGAGAGTGAGTGTGTTCCTGCGCCTCTTGGCTCTTTGAGATACCGCACATCTGCGCACGGCAGGGTCTCGGGGAGTCCGGTGTGGCTCTGTCTTGAGAAATACAAGTTTGGGGGTTGTGTGCTCTTTAGAGGGGTGCTTTCTTTTCTTTTTTTTTCCTTGAATGGCTGAGTAGATTGGTCTCAGAATAACTTGACAGGATTGATTTTTGTATGGAAATCATTTGGCACAGGCGCCAGAAGTTTTTCTATGCATTTTGTAGGCCTGGCTGGCCAGTGAAATAAAGATAATCGGGTGCTGTGAGTGCAACGCAAAGACGCCTGGGTTCTCACTCTGAGCAGTTAGCGCTGGCAAGAGGCACGAGAGCACGCGGGTGAGGGGGCTCCCGATAATCTCCTAACAGAGTAGGTGAGGGGGCTCCTGATAATCTCCTAACAGAGTAGGTGAGGGGGCTCCCTGATAATCTCCTAACAGAGTAGGTGAGGGGGCTCCTGATAATCTCCTAACAGAGTAGGTGAGGGGGCTCCCTGATAATCTCCTAACAGAGGGTAGGTGAGGGGGCTCCTGGTAATCTCCTACAGAGTAAGTGAGGGGGCTCCCTGATAATCTCCTAACAGAGTAGGTGAGCAGGGCTCCCTGATAATCTCCTAACAGAGTAGGTGAGGGGGCTCCTGATAATCTCCTACAGAGTAGGTGAGCGGGGCTCCCTGATAATCTCCTAACAGAGTAGGTGAGGGGGGCTCCTGATAATCTCCTAACAGAGTAGGTGAGGGGGCTCCCGATAATCTCCTAACAGAGTAGGTGAGGGGGGCTCCTGATAATCTCCTAACAGAGTAGGTGAGGGGGCTCCCTGATAATCTCCTAACAGAGTAGGTGAGGGGACTCCTGGTAATCTCCTAACAGAGTAGGTGAGGGGGCTCCCTGATAATCTCCTAACAGAGTAGGTGAGGGGGCTCCCTGATAATCTCCTAACAGAGTAGGTGAGGGGGCTCCTGATAATCTCCTAACAGAGTAAGTGAGCGGGGCTCCTGATAATCTCCTAACAGAGTAGGTGAGGGGGCTCCCTGATAATCTCCTAACAGAGTAGGTGAGGGGGCTCCCGATAATCTCCTAACAGAGTAAGTGAGCGGGGCTCCCTGATAATCTCCTAACAGAGTAAGTGAGCGGGGCTCCTGATAATCTCCTAACAGAGTAGGTGAGGGGGCTCCTGATAATCTCCTAACAGAGTAAGTGAGCGGGGCTCCCTGATAATCTCCTAACAGAGTAGGTGAGGGGGCTCCTGATAATCTCCTAACAGAGTAAGTGAGCGGGGCTCCTGATAATCTCCTAACAGAGTAGGTGAGGGGGCTCCTGATAATCTCCTAACAGAGTAGGTGAGGGGGCTCCCTGATAATCTCCTAACAGAGTAGGTGAGGGGGCTCCCTGATAATCTCCTAACAGAGTAGGTGAGGGGGCTCCCTGATAATCTCCTAACAGAGTAGGTGAGGGGGCTCCCGATAATCTCCTAACAGAGTAGGTGAGGGGGCTCCCTGATAATCTCCTAACAGAGTAGGTGAGGGGGCTCCCTGATAATCTCCTAACAGAGTAGGTGAGGGGGCTCCTGATAATCTCCTAACAGAGTAGGTGAGGGGGCTCCCGATAATCTCCTAACAGAGTAGGTGAGGGGGCTCCCTGATAATCTCCTAACAGAGTAGGTGAGGGGGCTCCCTGATAATCTCCTAACAGAGTAGGTGAGGGGGCTCCCTGATAATCTCCTAACAGAGTAGGTGAGGGGGCTCCCTGATAATCTCCTAACAGAGTAGGTGAGGGGGCTCCCTGATAATCTCCTAACAGAGTAGGTGAGGGGGCTCCCTGATAATCTCCTAACAGAGTAGGTGAGGGGGCTCCTGATAATCTCCTAACAGAGTAGGTGAGGGGGCTCCCTGATAATCTCCTAACAGAGTAGGTGAGGGGGCTCCCTGATAATCTCCTAACAGAGGGTAGCTGTGCCTTTCTCCTGCACGCTGGCTGTCAGCGTTACATTGAGGTATCACTTTTTTTGTTGGCAAAATGATTTCCTGTTGGTGGTGGTTGAGAGAGTCCTGCTTTACATAAACAGGCCGCACGAGCTAATGCAGGCTGACGTGGGTTTTCACAGCTGTGCGAGTCCCATGGCGATCCCGTTTCATGTGGTCTGGGTGTTGGGTTTCTTGTGTTCTGAAGAGCTTGCCTCACTGGGGCGCGTTCGTCCTCCCAGCAGAAGCTCGGCGTCTGCTCCCTTGGCCACCTCCTCCCTCGCTCGGGAGACTGTCGTCCCCCATTATCTGCGGGCCCAGCAGCAGGGCTGCGAAATGACAAACCCAATTATGTTTTCATCTCTGTGCCTGTGAGGTTTTCTGACTGCGAACTTAGCATCCTGCTTTTCACTGAGTCAGATCCGGGGCCTCAGCAGGACTTGGGGGAAGGTCCCCGTTGACAGGCGTGCAGTGGGTTTTCCCCTCCAGTGGCTGTCTTGCATTCTCTCCCAGGAGCATCCTTGCTCATGTCTTGGCTGAGGCACAGAGCCAGCAGAGAGGTTGGAGCCGTAGCATAAACTGCTGCACAGTGAGGCTCTCGCGCGTGACCTGGTTGAGAGAAACCACAGTGGTGTGGATCTTGGGCAGTCTGAGCAGGGGTGGAGCACAGCCCGCGCTGCTCTGCCCCCAAGTCCACCGTGGCAGTTTGCCCTCGCCTTGCGCACAGGCAGCTGAGCGGCTCTGTCTTTCAGGACTAATACCAAAGCATCCCCCAGCACAGGTGGGTGTTCCAGAATTTTCTAAATGGTGGTACCTGGAGATTCGTAAAGGCCCCTTTGGAAGCTTAGAGGAAGGGCTTCAGGAAGCTCGTGAAAACCAGTGACAAGGGGACTGTGTGCCCCACCAGCTGGTGAAGCCCTCTTGGGCGAGGTTTTTCTCTCCAGTTGGGTTGAGAGCCAGCTAAGGGGCTTGGGGCCATTGCCAGAAGGAACGGTGTGATGTGGAAACCAGCGTTCGTCAAAGACTTCCTCATGATGCCTCGGCTCAGAGGGAGTGATGCGCCTTTCACCTACACTGTCTGTTGGCTCTCAGGGTATCTGGGGGTAGCTTTCTGCAGTGTTACAATTTCAAACTCTAGAGCAGTTGCAAGATGAACACAAGGAAGTGGGGTAGGGTCTCCACCCAGAGCCACCCTGGACTTGGGCCCGGGGGGTCTGGGCTTCCCTCCCTCCCTGCTCCCACTTCGTCCCTCCTCCACCTTGAAATTTTGGGAGTTAACTGGATTGTTGTGGTCCTTTACAACTGAATACTTGGATGTGAATTTCTTAAGAACAAGGACCTTGTTTTACCTAAAGACCTTGCGAGCTCTAGTGTGGACTCCTTAGCCTGCGTCTGTTAACCTCAGCTGTTCTGTAGAATTTCCCTCCATTTGGATCTGTCTGTTGCTGCCTTTTGATGAGATTCAGGGATGCACTTCCGGCAGGAATGCCAAGGCCATGCTTCATGGCTTCATGTCTCTGGTGATACAGTTTCTCTCCCTAGGTATTTATTTCGCCCTTCCCCCTATTTGTCACTCCTGTCCCTGCCCTGGGAAACCTGACTCCTTGCTAAGTCTGGATTCTACAGAAAGGAGTTACAAAGTCTCCGGCTCGTATTACTACAGAAAATGCATGCAGTAAGGAGAGTTCAGAACTTGTGCATTGTTCTTTTCTCCAGGCACTATTTATAATGGGTGAAATGCATGAATCTTAAGAAAGGAATTCTGTAAGTTTCAGTGAATGCATCCCTCTCCATGAGGCGCACTGCTGCGGTCTGTGGAAGCTACTGTCATTCCCACACCGTTGCAGGGCAGGGAAATCTGTTGAGTATTTTTTTTTTTAAGATTTATTTTATTTATTTGAAAAGCAGAGTTAGGGGGCGGGGCAGAGTGGGTAGAAAGAGAGCTTTCCATCTACTGGCTCACTCCCCAAATGGCCAGGACTGGGCCGGGCCGAAGCCAGGAGATTCATCCACATTTCACACATGGATAGAGGGGCCCAATCCCTTTTCCAGGCCATGAGCAGGGAGCTGGATGGGAAGTGGAGCATCCTGACAGGATGCCAGCATCACAGGCAGTGGCTTCACCTGTTGCCACAAGGCCGGCCCCATCCGTTGAGCCAAGCGCCTGGGATGTATGAGCAGCTGCAGCCTTGTCTGGGGACCCAGGGGTTGTCCAGAAGCTGCCGTCTGGTCTGCGGGGCGGAAGCCAGGCGGGGCCTCGGGAGGCTGGTGTTGCAGTCGTGTGGCTCACCACTCCTGTGAGACTGCCACAGCGGCCTGCTACCAAGATGCAGGCTGCAGACGCGGATCGCACACCGCCGGGGCCTGCCCACTGCACACATGGAGTGTGTGTGCCCAGAAACCCAATCTTGAGATCCCCGTGATGAGCAGCCTGATGATAGACTCGTTCTGGAGTTGGGTACGCGATAAGATCACGTGTGCACCCACTGTGACTTTGTTTTCAAAATGTCTGTGTGTGCATCGGGACGCGTGCATCCTGCGGAGTGGCAGGAGAGGGTGGCTCGGAACACTCGGCGTCAGCTGGGCCCTCACGCAGTGAACTGCGCTTCCTTCTTGCCTCTGTCAGGCCCCCCTATTCATCCTGGGCAGTGTGTAATGCCATCTTCCACCACACTGCGGTGTGAGGAAACATGACACCAAAAAGAAGCCTACTGTTTAAGCTGTACCTTAGAAAAATCTCTATCCTGGTGTGCCGTTGTGTCTGCGACGCCAGCTTCACATAGGGCTCTGGTTCGAATCCTGGCTGCTCCACTTCTGATCCAGCTTCCTGCTAATGTTCCTGGGAAGGCATTGGAAGAGGGCACAAGTGCTTGGGCCACTGCCACCTATGTGGAGACAGAATGGAGTTCCAGGCTCTTGGGCCTGGCCCAGCCCTTGCTGTTGGCAGCCATTTGGGGAATGAACCAGCAAATAGAAGATATCTCTCTCTCTCTAGCTGTCATATCTCTTTCAAATAAATAAATAAATAAGTCTTAAAAGCACTATACCAAAGCCATCTATCACCTAAAAGTTCTACACATGTACCATCTTGGGGACAGAAGGGCAGATTTGGAAGGAAGTGTGTGTGTATGTGAGAGAGAGAGAGAGAGAGAGAGAGAGAGAGAGAGAGAGAAAGCAGGCATTTGTTGACTCCTGTTTGAGTCCCTGCTGGGTGCCTGAGGTACAAGATGATTGACATGCCACCGTATTCAGGGAGTGCGGGGTGGAGGGTGAGACGGGGCTAGAAACCAGAGGTGCTCTCTGCGACGTGGTGCTGTTCTCTACAGCCAGGGGGCACACTCTCCTGACAGCATCCTTGTTGTAGCAATTAATTTTTGTAAACTTGGCAAAGCCTTGCAGAGAATGACCTGAGCTGATGTCCAAGGACAAGCAGGAATTGCTAGAAACAAATGCTAGGGGGAGCAAGAGGCGTTCCCAGTGGGGAGGGCTGCAAGTGCCCCGGCCAGAGGCAGGGAAACGGGGCACACCTAGGCAGCCGTCCAGTATGGCAGCTGCAACCGAGCCTGGGGCACCCCGCTCCCTAGAAGTTGGCCTCTTGTCACTGTGAGCACTGTTGTGATTTCAGCTTTCCTTTGAGTTGGAATGCAGAGTGCTTTGTCTAACACAAAGCTGCTGTTTTGAATTTTACAGTTCCATATAAAACTGTTTCTCACCTAGCACCAAGCTCGGGGTTTCCCAGCCTCGGCATCCACAGCTGCTGCTGCCTTGTGGAGCTGGAAGACAGGGGATTTCCAGGCTGCTGGCTGTGTCCCTCGCGGGCCACTGAGTGACCGCCAGCAAGGTGTCCCCCACCCCCTCCACGCCTCCGTCTCTTGTTGGGTGAGTCAGCTGCAAGAGATAAGCTCTGGCTCCCTGTTGACACTTGAAGTTACTAGCTTTTATATTTTAGATTTATTTTATTCTTTGTTTCCCAAGTAATGTATTTTAATCACTAAAAATTCAGAAATATACTTGAGGAGAAGGAAGACAGTGAGCCCTGGGGGTCCTTCCCATCTGACTTTCTCAGAGCCTGTTTGCACGTTGTTGTGCGTGCATCATTTCTTTTTTCCAAACATTCTTCCCCTGAAATTCGCTTCAGATAGAAGGATCTGTGGTACTGCGTCAAGGCTACTCCCCACGTCTTGGATTTGATAGGTTTTAAATCAGCCATTTACAAGGACTGGCCAGGGCCCAATCGGAAGAGCGCTGCGGAGCCCATGCCAGGAATTTCTGTGTGCAGCTTCTTAGTGGCAACCGTTACTCAAAGTGGGGCCACAGCCAGCTTTCTCTTCTCCTTTCCAAAGGGGACATTAATCTTTGATTTGGAAAATGATGAGTAACCCCTAGATTCTCTTTCCCTATCTCATTTACCCAGTGAGGCCTCAAGTCGTCTCTGTGAACCAGTGATGGATTCCATATGTACGGCTGTGTGGTGTAAACCGTATCCCACATCTTGTCCATAGCAACTAGTGTTTCTCCAGTCTCCAGAATGGTCTGGTTCCCGAAAGGACATGGACTGTGCAGCCAGAGCCCCTGCGCCGTGCCGAGCTGCAGGCCCTGACCCCAGAGCTCCCGGCTCTTCTCCCCCTCAAAAAACCTCAGACGTTGGTCCCTTTGCTTCGGTTTCCTCATCCATAGAGCAGGGAAAATATTTTCTGTTTCCTAGGAAAACTGCAATGGCTGCCGGGTATCCAGTTCCTTGTGGCCAAGTACACGGCCTTTGCCCACTCCTGGGACTGGTGTTGACACCAGAAATGAGGGAACAAAGGGCCCCATGATTGCGCTAAGTCTCCTGGGCATGTGGTCCTTTGCTGGGCTCGCACTTGGTCCCTGATCTGGTACAAGGAGAGGAGTTGCATTGGGGGCCTAAGGGTCAAGGCTGCCCTGGCTGTGAAAGGCTGTAGAAACCTCGCACTCACATCTCCTGGTGCTGCTGCTGTCTTGTACCTTGAGACCAGCTCCTAGAAGGTTGGAGTTGGTGCTGCCTGCTTTGTCTGTCTTTACCATGGTCACAAAGAAGTGTCCAGCCTGCATAGACACCTTTTTTTTGTTTTGTTTTGTTTTCTGAGATTGATTTTATTTGGAAGGCAGAGTGGCAGAAACAGAGTTTTCATCCATTGGTTAATTCTCCAGATGGCATCAATAATTTGGCCTAGGCCAGGATCAAGTTAGGAATCAGGAACTGTGTCCCAAGTGTGTACAGGGGGTCCAAGTATTTGGGCCATCCTCCACTGCTTTCTGAGGCGCATTAGCAGGGAGCTGGATTGAAACTGGAGCAGCCGGGACTTCAACTGGTGCTTTGACGTGGGATCCAGTGACACAGGCAGCGGCTTAACTACTGCATCACAGTGCTGGCCCTAAGTACTTTTTTTCCTATAGGATCCCTTTTACTGTACAGACCAAAAAGTTTGGGGCTGTCACCTTTCCTTCAGCGGTTCCTCGGGCTGCCTTGCCCACCTGCAGGTGGACTCTGGGTTACTGAGAATTAAGGTTCTTTACAGTTGGGAATGAGTCTCATTCCCTTTCCCACTCACCTGCTCCCACGGGCACATCCCTTGGTTCTTAAGTTTTTTGAAGACTGTTCAGATTGGTGAAAGCAGCCACCCCAGCTCCACCTGCAAAATGCAAGACCACGCCCAGTTTGGCAGACAATTTCAGTGCCTTTGCAAAGTCCTTTAAACTTCCTGGGTGCTGTTCCCAGCTTCTCCTGGGTGAGACCTGGGAGAGGAGGGTGGCAGCTCACGCTGCGGCGGTGCTCTGATGGCCTTGGGGGGCCCCAGGCCTCTTTGGAGCCTTGCTGTCCTGAATGCAGTCGAGGGAGGTGCGGGTCGGATGATGCAGGTCTGTTCTCGGGTTCTGAGGCCGTGTGGTCCCATGAGCAGCTCTGTCGTTTGCTTGAGCCCGCTGCAGCCAGATGCCTTCCCTGCTTGCTGCTCTGGGGCTTGTTCCCCTCTGCTGGTTGGGAGCCTGCGCTTGGCTCCAGACGGGCAGAGAGCCCTGGCTTCATTGTTCCTGCTCCTCCCTTCCTTTTTTACTGATGGAGGACGTTTGTCTTCCTCCTCCGTCTACACTGGGTATCCTCGTAAGGGAGAGGTGCAGAGGATCAGGGAGCCGTCAACTTGAACTGGGAAAGCTTTTATGACTTCAGAAAGTTTGTGGGAAAATGGAGTTGAAAGACTGTGTGTTCTGTGAACTTCAGGAAGAGCCCTCGTATGTGCTGTGCACACACAGCTGTGTGCAGTGCCTGTAACTGCACGCGGAATGTTTAGAAACACCCAATCATGACTCTTGTCGTAGAGCTCAGTAATTCCATGACGTCTCTTTGGCGGACAGGGGGTGAACGAGACACAGGTGAAGTTTCTGAGACTGTCTTCTGACAAGGCGGTAATGGCTGTGGGTTATGGTGCAGCAGGTGAAGCTGCCACTTGCTGTGTCCACATCCCATGTGAGCGCCGAGTGGAGCCCCAGCTGCACCACTTCGGATCCAGCTCCCTGCTCATGCACGTGGGAAAGCAGCAGAAGATGGTCCCAGTATTTGGGCCCTTGCCGCTTAGGTAGGAGACCTAGATGGGGTTCCAGGCTTCTGGCTTCACCCTGTCCTAGTCCTGGCCTTCAGCGGGCATTTGGGGAGTAAACCAGCAAGTGGAAGATCGATGTCCGCCTGTCTGTCTCTCTTTTTGTACTGCCTTTCAAATAAGTACATACATCTTCTTAAAGGACATAATGTTACAGACATCGGCTTCATCTTTCCCCCAAGAACTGTACCAAGTTTGGAAAGGGTGATTGTGTTCTCACGAACAGTAGGAACTGTGGTGACAGTTGGCATATGAATCAATGAAGAGTATGATGGGAGAGTGAGAGGGCGGCCTGTGCCCTGCTCCAGGAGCTCGGCTCTGGCGGCTTAGGAACCCCCAAGGTGGACTCGGCTCTGCAGGGTAGGAACCCCCGGAGGCGGAACACCCTTTCCTGTCAGTGAGCAAGCACCATTTGTTATTAAGCCCGAAACCGTGGATGTGAAGTGTTCTGACCACTTGCTCAGCGGGTATTTTCCAGTTTTGCGTACCTCGTTGATTTCGTTCCTGCTTCTGATGATGGTTGCTGTGCTGAGCCATCGCTGCAGGAGTGTGTGAAAACGGGAAGCCTGTGCGGTTGGGAAAGGTGACTTTTCAGTGTGCAAGGAGTCCACTTCATAGCGTCAACTTTTGGAAAGGCTCTGCTTGTTTTCTTAGGGATTTTTAACTGTCTCCATTTTATTTTATTTTTTTTTTATTTTTATTTTTTTTAACAGGCAGAGTGGACAGTGAGAGAGAGAGAGAGAAAGGTCTTCCTTTGCCATTGGTTCACCCTCCAATGGCCGCCGCGGCCGGTGCGCTGTGGCCGGCGCACCGCGCTGATCCGATGGCAGGAGCCAGGAGCCAGGTGCTTTTCCTGGTCTCCCATGGGGTGCAGGGCCCAAGCACCTGGGCCATCCTCCACTGTACTCCCTGGCCACAGCAGAGAGCTGGCCTGGAAGAGGGGCAACCGGGACAGAATCCGGCGCCCCAACCAGGACTAGAACCCAGTGTGCCGGCGCCGCTAGGCAGAGGATTAGCCTAGTGGGCCGCGGCGCTGGCCTCCATTTTATTTTTTCTAAAGAGCCTTCTAATATCCCTCCGAGGTATTTCTGTTTTGTTTTTTATTTGATTTGAAAAGCAGGGAGACAGATCTTCCATCTGTTGATTCACTCCCCCCAGTGCCTACAACAGCCAGGACTAGGCAAGGCCAAATCCAGGAGCTGAGAACTCAGTTTGCATCTCCCCTGCCAGTGGCAGGAACCCAGGTACTTGAGCTGTTACCTGCTGCTCTCAGGTTGCACATGAGTGCGTCGCACAGAGGGAAGCAACAGGGTGCGCTGTTCTCATAGCAGAGGGCACGACCCCGAGAGATGAGCGGTGTTGCTGGGCAGGTGGTCGGAGTCTGGGTCTTTTCCTTCCTTTCTCTCTTTTCCTTCCATCCTGGGGTTTTCATTTGGAGTTTAATTATTAACCAAAACTAAACTTTGTTTGTGTTCCCTGGGGGCTTGTGGGTAGGGCTGGCAAGTCCTCTTCTTTCCTGGAGGCCATGATGTCTGGGGCTGTGTCGATGAACGTGGCCAGCTCCAGGTCTCCCATGCTGGGGGAGCTGCCTGGACTCCTGGGAGTGGCTTGTTGTCTTGGTTCCCTCTGAACCCTTAGAGGCAGGGGCGGTGTAGGGTTCAGTACAGTGGTCTGCATCCCTGCCCCTCCCGCTTGTTGGCAGCCCCCTCCCCAAGCCTGCACGGTCCTGCTGTTCCTCGCTGCAGCCATCAGTGGGCTGGAGGCCAGTGCTTGTGTGGGCAAAGGACAGTGAGCTACCTGGGCTGAGTCTTCCGTGTGCTTGGGGTCCTTTCAAGTTCTTTGTGAAGTGGCCAGCAAGAGAGCTTCCCAGTCCATCACGTGGAGAGAACAAAGGGCTCAGAGAAGTCACATCAAAGGCCTGGGTTTCCGACTTGCAGCTCACTTACCTGCCATGTAGACAGTGCTATGTTCAGTGTTCAATTCACACTCCTAGAATCCCGTTGTACTCACTTGTGGAGGCAGCTTTGAGGACTGATGGCTAAGCTCCTCCCTCCTGCGGGGGATTCTGGTGCTCCGAGGTCACTTGTGAGACCGCACCTCTGGAGACTGATGTGTGCAGGGGCAGGTGCTCCGTGCTCAGCAGCGTGGAAGCCGCACAAGCGCAGGGTTTACAAGCCTCTCCTCGACAAGCCCTGTGTGACGTAGCTCGCTCACTTTCCCATTCCAGTTAGTTCTCAGCTTAAATGGTTTTTGAAAACATTGGGAGGTAGGGACCCACAGCTACCGAGAGTCCAAGACAGTCCTGTTTTGAAAATGCAGATTCCTCTGGCCTGCGTTTACTTGAGGAATAGGGTGGTTGCCTCCCATTCGTTCCTTTGATTACAGATACTGTTTAAATGACATCATATTGAGTAGAATACAGAGTCCAGGTGGCTTGGGAGAAATCATTTTTAAAAAGGAAAAAAACAAAGCAAAAACCCTTGGGTATCTTTGCATTCTAGGGGCCAAGAAGCAAAAAGATGGTATTTCTGGCAGGCTCCCAGGCCCAGCTAAGCCCACACCCCAAGGCCGTCTCTGTAGCTTCCTGTGGTTTTCCCACTGAAGAGAAACAGCCTTTCTCTTGGAGGCTCCAGGATGGCAAGCTTGTGCATCAGCTTGATGAGAATCGTATCCCTGCCTGAGCTTCCGTCCCACAGGCTTCTTTATGAAATGGGAGGCACCACAGTGGCTGCAAACTGAACTGAGCCTGTTCTGCTGCTCCCAGCAGTACAGGTTGTTTCTGTAAAAATCAATTGTTTCCAATATTTATTAGTGGTTATGCCACCAGGTGTTCTGTTCACCGTAAAGTCGCAGACCAAGTGTTGTTCTCCGTGTGAACCTGTTAGCACGCAGGCACAGGACGTCGCTGTGTGCCTCAGGCTTGTAGGCTAGGAAAGGCCCCAGCCTTCCTCCTTGTCCTGGGTAACCCCTCATAGGCATCAAAGGCTCCACAGAGACAGATGCAGAAGTGTTAGTTGGGCCAGGTGATAGAATCCTGCAAGTACCCAGGCCCAGAGTACTGCTGCGGGCGGTGGCTTTGTGTGCTGCACCACAGGGCTGGCCCCTGCAGAAATCTTTAAAGATAACGCAGCAGTAGGCATCTCTTTATTTGCCCTGGGATATTGTGATTGACTTGAAATGTCATGTGACCACAGTGAGTTAGCCAGAGCCGTGAATGAACGGTTCACCTGTAGGGTGGACGAGGGAGGGAAGAGGATGATAGTGTTTGTTAGTTTTGTAGGATTTTTCATGCTGCTTCTGAGTCCTTCATCTGATCTTTTTAAAAAAAAAAATATTTATGTATTTGGAAGGCAGAGTTACAGAGAGGTAGAGACAGAGACAGAGGTCTTCTGTCGGCTGGTTCACTCTCCTGATGGCCACAGCAGTTGGAGCTGGGCTGATCTGAAGCCAGGAGCCAGGATCTTCTTCCAGGTGCATGGGCCTAAGGACTTGGGCCATCTTCCACTTTTTTCCCAGGCCATGTCAGAGAGTTGGATCAGAAGAGGAGCAGCCGGGACTCGAACCGGCGCCCATATGAGGTGCCAGCACTGCAGGTGGCTTTATCCGCTACG
This sequence comes from Oryctolagus cuniculus, assembly GCF_964237555.1. Classification (NCBI taxonomy): domain Eukaryota; kingdom Metazoa; phylum Chordata; class Mammalia; order Lagomorpha; family Leporidae; genus Oryctolagus; species Oryctolagus cuniculus. The sequence continues at coordinate 115,726,238 of NC_091441.1, read as the reverse complement.
CCACAGCGCTGGCCCCCTTCTGATCTTCTGATAGGTGTGAAGATACTGTTCTCCCCCTGCCAAGTCTTTGTCAAGGACTGTGGAGTGCATGACTGCAGAAACCGTTACTTGAGCCGTCAACCTTCCTAGTTGGCTCTACGTTGTAAGGATGAGTTTCTTGCAAGAAGGGACATCGCCGTTCTTCAGAGCTGCTGTCACACAGTACCCTTAGAACAGTTCTGACAAAGTGGGAAGATGCACCAAGATCTAGTGCTTGGCCCAGTGCTGTAGGATTTCTGCCTTAGCTCTAGTGGCGTGCCAACCTCTGCTACTGAAGTCACCTAAAGAAACTGGATAGTCTTTTTTTTCTTTTTGTATTTATTTAGAAGTCAGAATAACATGGGAGGGGGTGGAGAAGAGGGAGAGGGGGAGAGAGGGAGAGAGCGCGCTTCCATTCACTGATCCTCTCCCCTGATGGCCACAGTGGGCCCCGGGGCTGGGCCAGGAAGAAGCCGGGAGCTTCTTCCAGATCTCTCATGTGGATGGCAGGGTCCGGAGCGCTTGGGCCATCTTCCACTTTTTCCCAGGCCATTTAGCCATTGGGGTGGGGGGGTCAGAAGCAAAACAGCCAGGACGTGCATTGGTGCTTGTGTGACGGCTTTACCTGCTGTACAACAAAGCCAACCCAGTTTCTTCATGATAAGCGTTTTCTGTGAACTTGGAGAAGGGAATTTCTAATGGATGTTTTGCGAGTAGGAGGATGGGGATCCAATACAGCAAGTCAGAAAGTGATGAACACATAGATAACCTAAATGAATGTTGCATGTTGGGTGGGATTTTTTTTAATAGAAATTTAAAGTAGGACAAGTGACATGAAAATCTACAGGCAGGAAATTAGTCTATTATGAGCTTTTGCATAGTCTTGGGGGAGGGTAAAGTGTTAGTATTCAACTTTATAAGTCAAGGATATAATTCATGGACTAAGTAATGAATAAAAATTGTGTAATCTCCAACTAATAAATGACTAACCTGAATGATGAAAGACAATTCAAAGAAAGAATAAAGAGAAGAACATAGAACAAGTAAAACAGATGCAAAGAACAAGAAGCAACGGTAGACCTAAACCCACGTGTATCAGTAATTCCACTAGATGTAAACTGACTACATGCTGGTGATTAAAAGACCAAGATTGATAGGCCAAATTTTTTAATTCTTATTAAGATTTAATTTATTTTATTTGAGAGAGTTACAGACAATGAGAGGGAGAGACAGAAAGAAAGGTCCTCCTTCTGTTGGTTCACTCCCCAGATGGCCGCAACAGCCAGCACTACACCGATCTGAAGCCAGGAGCCAGGTGCTTCCTCCTTGTCTCCCATGCTGCGGTACAGGGGCCCAAGGACCGGGGCCATCTTCTACTGCCTTCCCAGGCCACAGCAGAGAGCTGGACTAGGAGTGAAGCAGCAGGACTAGAACCGGCGCCCATATGGGATGCTGGCGCTGCAGGTGAAGGATTAACCCACTGCTCCACAGCACCAGCCCCCAAGTTTTTTAAATTACATGAATTATATAAGAATTATATCTTAAATGTAAGGATACAGAATGATTGAAAATAAAAGACAAAGATGTATTCACTGTAAACACCGTGAGAAAGCTGGTGAAGCTGTATTAACATCCGACAAAATAGACTCAAAGGCAAAAAGCTTGAAGTTCTATTCCTGTTACTTCATAAATGATCATTTTAATTCACCGGGAGGATTGAATTCTAAATGAGAATGTGTCTAGTAACATGGCTGCAAATAAATGCTTATAGAACCGCAGGAGAAATAAACAATTCGTTATCGCAGTGGAAAATTTTAATGAATGTTTATAAGTAACTGATGAGAAACACACACAAACGAAATGTTATTGAAACTTTGGTCAGCATTATTAATAAGCATATCTAGTGAACACATGTAGAAATACCACACCTAACTATGTGAAGTACACACTCTCAGCTACACACAGAGTTTTACCAGATTATCAACAAGTCTCAGCAAGTTTCAAAGTGAAGTAGGAAATGTCTGCTCTGATTCCAGTGTAATTGAGAAGTCAGTATTAGGTAACCAGCAAATTATCCCCAATGTTTTTGGAAATTCAGATATATACTTCTAAATAACCCATTAATTTGAAAATGAGTTTATATTTATCCTATTATAAATATTTCTATTAAAGTAATAGTAAGAAATTACTATTACTGAAAGAAACTATTATGTTGTAGTTTGAAGGGTACAGATAAAGTAGTACTTAATCAAAATTATACAGTCTTAAAAAAGGCCCCAAATTAGCGAGTAAATATTTATCCTAAGAAATAAGAAACGTGTGGGTGTTTGGCTGAGCAGGGACACTGCCTCTGAAGTTGGAGTCTAGTTCAGTCCCCAGCTCTGACTCCTGACTTCGGCTTCCTGCCACTGCACATCTTAGGAGGCCTTGGTGGGTGGTCAGACAGATGAGCTCTTGACAGCACATGAGAGAGCTGGGCTGAGTTCCTGGGTTGCAGCTTCAGCCTCGGCCCGGTCCTGGTTGTTAGAGATGCTTGGGGAAGTAAACCAGTAGATACGAGCTGTTTCTCTGCTTTTCAAAAAAAAAAAAAAAGAAAGAAAGAAAGAAAAGTCATAAAAAGCACCCTAGGTCCATACATAGAAGGTAGAAATTACTATCAAGGATGTGCTTTGAAAGGATTTGAGTAGTTCATAAGCCTGTGGTAAGACTGAGCAAAAGGAAACGGAAGTCACAGATAATGTCCACCTTAAAACATAGTGTGGAATGTTGAGACACAAAAGAATAAACTTGTCAGTTTGACGCTGAGTGTGGGTGAAACCAAGTGATGCTGTTGGGGCCGCAGGTGTGGGTGAAGGCGTATAGAAAGGCGAGGAAGCGGTGCCGGGGCCCTGCGCCTGGCAGTGGGGCACGTGGATGACCCTCATCGTGTTGTGCCGACTCGACATGATCGCAAGGGGCTGTCGACTGCATTTACTCGTCTGCGTGATGTCACAGTGACAGAGGAGGCAGTGAGCACGCTTCTCCTGTGAGTCCACGGGTACGTTACCCTTCTCGCCAGACAGGAAGAGAACATTCGGCCCAGCTGAGGGATGTTAACACGGAACTTTGCAAAGATCTCACGGCTCATCCATGTTTGGCACTAGAGGCTGAATCCAAAGTAAACCTTGAGTACCAGCCACACCAGACTCACTTTAAGCCGGAAAACGTGAAACACGGCCCCTTCTTGTGCTGGGCGTGAGGGACACAAGCCTGTAAGTAACGAGCAGGGGCGCCAGTGTGAGCACAGCAGGAAATGAAGAGGCTCTGTGGCCAGCAAGAGCTCCTGTTCTGTCTGAAGGGCAGCTGCACCCAACGCTGGATAATTGTTGACCTGCAGAAAGTTGGCAATAATATTGCCAGGTTGTCTGACTGTTTTTTTTTTTTTTTTTTAAGATTTTTTTATTGATTTGAGAGGTGGAGTTACCTCTGAAATCAATAAGAGAGAGGAAGAGACAGAGGTCTTCCATCCACTGGTTCACTCCCCAGATGGCTGCAACAACTGGAGGTGAGCCAATCCGAAGCCAGAAGCTGCTTCTGGGTCTCCCTCGTGGGTGCAGGGGCCCAAGCACTTGGGCCATCTTCCACTGCTTTCCCAGGCCACAGCGGAGAGCTAAGGATTGGAGCTTATGTGTGCTGTGACTTACATTGAATGATGACTTTAGAAAGGTATACTATGGGGGCTGGTGCTGTGGCACAGTAGGTTAATCCTCCGCTTGCAGTGCCGGCATCCCATATGGGCGCCAGGCAGTAAAAGAGCAGCTGGGATGTGAACTGGTGTCCATTTGGGATGCCAGGCTGCAGGCGGGGGCTAATAAACCTTCTGCGGCACAGCGCAGACCCCAGATTTAAAAAAAAAAAAAAAAAAAGATTGATTATTTATTTCAAAAGCAGAGTTACAGAGAAGCAGAGAGAGATCTTCCACCCCCTGTTTCACTCCCCAGATGGCCGCAGCTGCCGGAGCTGAGCCGGTCTCAAGCCAGGAGCCAGGAGCTTCTTCCAGGTCTGCCACACGGGTGCAGGGGCCGAAGGACTTGGGCCATCTTCTACTGCTTTCCCAGGCCATAGCAGAGATCAGAAGTGGAGCAGCCAGGACTTGAACCAGCGCCCACATGGGATGCTGGCATTGCAGGTGGCAGCTTTACCCACAGCCCGATTTTTTTAAGACCAGGTGGAAATCTGACTTTTAATGTAAATGGGCCTGATTTTTAAGTGTTGCCTCAAGCATTTTTCCCTCCAGTATGGTCGGTGAATCAAAGCAAACCTGAGTCTGGGCTGCGTCCAGCTGTAGGGCTATTAGTTTGACAGTGCCCTCAACAGCCGTGAAGAATGGAGAGAGAGAATAATGCAGAGAATAACTCAATGTAGCTTCTCAATGGAGCTTGCCTGCCAAATGTGCGCGGACGTGGTTCTCAGTTCAGAACAGAGAAGCTTGCTGGACCCGAATGCACACATTCCTCGTTGCTCGGGTAATGGTTTTCTTCGTGAGACCTGGCTCCTGTGCAGGGGAGGGCAAGGCTGTCCCTGTTTCTCTTTCCAACAGGAAGAACATATTAAAGGGGGTGAGCGAAGCTGCTGAATGAACAGACACTACACAGCGTAACTTCTTTCACAAGGAACAACCAAAGATGCATTTTTAAGATTAATTTCAAAGACGCACGCGTGTTGCCTCATGGTTTGGGTTTCACGACAAGGTGCTGTGCTTAGAGGAGCATATATTTTCAGAGGGTGGCCCAAGTGCTGGCAGAGGGACTGCAAACTGTTAGACCCCTGCCCCCATCTAGGTTATCCACAGCCCTGGGGGCCGGGGTGAGGGTGGCCGGCTGTCTGGGTGTGTTCTGATGCACACCCAAGTTTTGAGGACCTCTGGTATGGAGCTTATGTGTGCTGTGACTTACATTGAATGATGACTTTAGAAAGGTATACTATGGGGGCTGGTGCTGTGGCACAGTAGGTTAATCCTCCGCTTGCAGTGCCGGCATCCCATATGGGCGCCAGGTTCTAGTCCCAGCTGCTCCTCATCCAATCCAGTGCTCTGCTGTGGCCTGGGAAGGCAGTAAAAGATGGTCCAAGTCCTTGGGCCCCTGCACCCATGTGGGAGACCCAGAAGAAGCTCCTGGCTTCTGGCTTCAGATCGGTGCAGCTTCGGTTGTGGTCATCTGGGGAGTGAACCAGCGGAGGGGAGACCTTTCTCTCTGTCTCTCCCTCTCACTGTCTGTAACTCTGTCAAATAAATAAAATCTTTTTTTTTTTAAAAAAAAAGGTATACTTTGTTAGGTTGACATTTCAAGTGTGGTTTTTTTGTTGTTGTTGTTGTTTTTTTTTTTTTTTTTTTTTTTTTTTATAGTGGCATCCTCCAACTGTTCTTTCCAAGAATATGTTTGGTTTGTCTTAAGCCAGTTTGTAAAAAAAAAAAAAAAAAGGGGGGGGTGGGGGAGGGGAGAAACACATGATTTGGTTCAGCAAGGTCCCTGGGAAAGGAAAGCTGCACCCCCACACGACACCCATGTTGAGTGAGGTTCGCAGTCGTGGACCCTGCTGCCTTCACCATGCAATACTCGTGTGGCGAGCCTTGTGCTGCTAGCCGCAGCCTCATTACAGAAAGCACTCGGCTCACGTTTGGGGTGTGCGGAGAATCTGTTGCACACACAGTGTAACATGCTCTCCCTGCTCGCTCCTTCCCAGTGAGGAGCCATTCTGTGTGTGAGTCCACAGTGACGTCACGTGGAATCTGCCTGGGGAGCCCACGGCTGGAGCTCCCTGTGTCCGTGACGCTGCGTGCTGTGAGCAGTGCCGGTGGGTGTGGAGCAAAGATCTTGTTTGCTCTGCAGCCTCAGCTCTCAGGATCGGCTGCGGCCTACCTGACACACTTGTACTTTGTTTCAGCAAGACACATATGTTTGCGTTGCATTGGGAGCCTCCGACTTTTTTACATGTTAAAATTTATTTGGGAGGTAGAGAGCACCCAGCTGCTGGTTCACTCTCCAAATCCAGGCAACAGAACTAGGCTGATAACAAGAACTGGGAGCAGGTCTCCCACATGACTGGCAAGGATTCACGTACTTGAGTTATCACCTGTCGCCCCCCACGCAGGAAGCTGGAATCCGGGGCAGAGCCGGTTCTCCAACCTGGGTGATTGGTCTGGGGCCTGAGCATCTCAGCAGTGACTTAGCCACTGGGTCAGGATATGTCCCCTTCAAACTTCTGTTGTTGTTTTTTAACAAGTAGTAAACATTTTTCTATTGCGTTACAATTTACAGACAGTAAGTTGCACTAATGTGAAGTGCACAATTTGATGAAACACACACTGACTCTACCCACGTCCTCGTGATCTTCCTGGGCCTCTCTGTCACCTTGGCCAAGGGTAGCCCCTGTTCTGCCTCTATTATCATGGGTTGGTTTGCCTGCCTTGGAATTTCAAATTTTTTTAATAAAGATTTATTTTACTTATTTGAAAGAGTTACAGAGAGAGGTAAGCCAGAGAGAGAGAGGTCTTCCATCTACTGCTTCACTCCCCAAATGACTGCAATGGCCAGAGCTGAGCTGATCCAGAGCCAGGAGCCTCTTCCCGGTCCCCCATGCAGGTGCAGCGGCCCAAGGACTTGGACCATCTTCTTCTACTTTCCCATAGCAGAGAGCTGGATCGCAAGTGGAGCAGCCAAAACTCAAACTGGCACTCATAAGGGGCGCCGGCCCCGGAATTTCTAATTTCCTAAGTGTCTATTTGGTGTCTGGGCTGCTTTGATTCAGCATTATGTTTGTGCGACTCAGACATGCATAATGATTGTTTCTCACTGCCGGATGGTATTCCACTGTGTGTCGATTCCACAGCTATTCCCTCTACTAGTGAGCCGTCGTGTTGCTGCAGTTACGCATGTCACTTCGTCAACCACTCCCCAGTGACTTCTTACTCTGTGCCAGGCACTGGGGATACGGGGATGAAGAAGACATCAAGCTGTTTATATGTGAGTGACTCAGAGGATGAGTATAAGGTAGACAACTGATTTTGATTGCTAGCCATAGGTACCAGAAAATAATGACAAAACAAGGAGACGGAGGGTGATGGGGTGAGAAGCTGTTCTAAGGAGGTGAGGTTGAGCTGGGATCTGGAGCCAGTAAATGGCCACACGTGGATCTTCAGGGTGTTTGGGGCAGAAATGGCGATGGCACTGAGGGGGAGTGGAGAACGGCCAGGTGGAATAGAGAGGGCTGGGGGGTGTTGAATGCTGGGATGGCAGGGGTGAGACAGACCAGATTACACAAGGCCTTAAATGCCAGCGCAGTGAGGGAGGATTTTATCCCTGAGAGTAATGTGTAGGCGTGGGAGGACTTAATCACGGGGGATAGTTCTGTTTTACAGATTAAAGAAAACAGTCATAATTTTGCCCACACAAGGACAGAGTGAAAGGCAGGGTGAGCATTGGGAAGTTCTCTGGCAAATCGGACAAAAGATGACGGTGATTTGTAGGCAAGTCAGGTTCTGAGTGCCTTGTGGAGACTGAACAGGATCTCAGTGGCTTTGACAGGGGCCCAGTGAAAGAGAAAGAGCCCAAAGCTCCGGCTCTTCCTGAGCTGAACAGCCCTGGGGGGGGGGGGGCGGGCAGGAGGCTTATGGGGTCGCCATTGCCTGTGCGAATTCTGAGTTGAGGTTTAGTTTCCCAAGTGGGGACTCAGAGTGGTCAGGGAACTGGGAGTCTTGCCAAGAGCCGTTTTTAGAACAGGAGAGGAAATCCTTGCTGGAATAGGATAAAGAGAGAATGGAGAATGAGATATTTCAAGTTTTTGGGTTTTTTTGTTTGGTTTGGTTTGGTTTGGTACTGAGACCCTCTGGGGTGAGGAGTTAGAAAGGGAAGGAGAAATGATTAATAGAGGAGAGGGGAGTTGATTTTTAAGTTGGTTTTAAGATGGTAGACATTTCATCTTCTTTGTGTTCAGATGAGAACACTGGGGAAAAGCCATAGTTCTTGTTCGCTTCCTTCTGGTTGGATAAGGGAAGATCAGATCATTTAAGAAATACATACAGGAGCCAGCACTGTGGCGCAGTAGGTTCAACCAACGGTTGGCACTTGAGTGCCGCATGTTAGAGTGCTGGTTCGAGTCTCCATTCTCCCCTGTGGTCCAGCTTACTGCTCGTGAGCCTAGGAAGGCAGCAGATGATGACCCAAGTGCTTGGACCCCTTCCACCTGTGTGGGAGACCTGGCTGCAGTTCCTGGCTCCTGGCTCCAGCCTGGCCCAGTCCTGGCTTTTGCAGCTGTGGCTGTTTTCTTGTGGGTTGCTTGTGTTTGGGGAAAGGGGAGCAGGATCTTTGTTTTAACTGTTGTTAATTAATTCTTAAATAGGGAATGCAGTTTGGTTCCTTTCTCCTTTGTCCTGAATTCATTTTAGAAATTGATGAGAGTTCTAATAAGCAACAACCAAAAAATGAACATAGTAACACGTAAGCAAACCTGAGTCCAAAGTAGGACTATCAAAAATAAATCTGCTTATTGTGCATTTCAGTGGGAGTTTGGGTTTTCCTTGACAAAACATGGAAGGACACTGGATTTCTGGAAGGAGCCCATGAACCAAAACAGGCTCTCTGTGAACAATGAGTAACGTAGGGCGTGCTTTGGGCTGGTATTCCTCTTAGAGCACTTTCTTGTTTGCATCTTTGCCATTTTCTTCCTTATTGACTAATGCTGATATTTAAAATAAGCCCCCCTCAGTACTGGCGTTGTGTCATAGGCAATTAAGCCACCGTCTGCCACACAGCCATCCCACATGGGCACCAGTTTGAATCCTGGCTGCTCTGCTTCCAATCCATCTCCTTGCTAACGTGCCTGGGAAAGCAGCGGAAGATGGCCCAAGTGCTTGGGCCCCTGCACCCACATGAGAGACCTGGATGAAACTCTTGGCTTTGGTTTGGCCCAGTCCTGGCTGTTGCGGCCTTTTGGGGAGTGAACCAGTGAGTGGAAGATTCTCTGCACCTTTTCCCAGTATCTCTGCTTTAAAAACAAAATAAGTCCTCTCGCATTTTTTTTAAGATTTTTTAAAAAATTTATTTGAAAGAGTTACAGAGAGATAGAGACGGAAAGAGAGGTCTTGCATCCACTGGTTGATTTCCCAAATGGCCACAACATCCAGAGCTGAGCCGATCTGAAGCCAGGAGCCAGGAGCTTCTTCTGGGTCTCCCACATAGGTGCAAGGGCCCAAAGATTTGGGCCATCCTCTGCTGTTTTCCAGGTGCATTAGCAGGGAGCTGGATTGGAAGTGGAGCAGCCAAGACTCAAACCTGTGCTGCAGGCCAGGACTTTAATTATTTATTGAAAGGTAAAGAGACTCACAGAGAGATATCATCCATCCTTTGGTCCATTCTCCTGATGGCTGCAGTAGCCAAGTCTGGGCTAGGCTGAAGGAGGGGCCAGGAACTCCATACGTCTTCCATATGGGTGGCAGGGGCCCAGATACAAGGGCTCATTCCCGGCCTGCCCAGGCACATTAGCAGGAAATCGGATTGGAAGCAGAGTAGCTGGGACTAGAACTGCCACTGTGATATGGGATGATGGCTTAACCCATGGCAACACAGTACCAGCCCCCTCCATCCTTTTATTTTTAATCTGTTTGTGTTTGTGAAGCTAAAGTGCATCTCTTATAGACAGCATCCAAGTATGCTTCAAATAGTTCATGGAAAATAGGCCTAATACCGAGGTTTATTTTGCTGAAATATTATTTTGAAATCCATACAAAAAGGTCTTTAAAAAGCACAGGGGAAATGTGCATTATGAGAAAACTGTGCATGGACTTCAGGATTTTTTGCACCGAAATTAGTTTTTTGTAATTCCCGCTTTGTATCCATTCCTCCATGTCTGCTGGAGTGTCTGATCTATTTACATGTAATGAAGTGATTGATAAAGTGGTACTGAGTTTACCAGTAAGATACTTGTTTTCTTTCAGTTTTTTCAACTATTTTTTTAAATTGACATAAAATTTTAATGTGTGTGCACTTACTGTGTAGCAGGATATTTTGAAGTGTATATGCATTGTGGAATGACTGTGTCTATCTAAGTATGAAAGCTCTTTGTTTGCTATGTGCCATGCCTCTTTTACTCCCATGTTCTTCCAGCCCACCTTTTTTTTTTTTTTTTTTTTTTTTGACAGGCAGAGTGGACAGTGAGAGAGAGAGACAGAGAGAAAGGTCTTCCTTTTCTGTTGGTTCACCCTCCCAATGGCCACTGCGGCCGGCGTGCCACGCTGATCCAAAGCCAGGAGCCAGGTGCTTCTCCTGGTCTCCCGTGGGGTGCAGGGCCCAAGGACTTGGGCCATCCTCCACTGCACTCCCGGGCCACAGCAGAGAGCTGGACAGGAAGAGGAGCAACCGGGACAGAATCCAGCGCCCTGACTGGGACTAGAACCCGGTGTGTCAGCACCGCAGGCGGAGGATTAGCCTATTGATCCGTGGCGCCGGCCTAGGCCACCATTTTTAAATAGTTATTTTCTCGGGGCTACCGCTGTGACATAGCAGGTAAAGCTGCCACCTGCAGTGCCAGCGTCTCATATGGGTGCTGGTTCAAGTCCCGGCTGCTCCACTTCTGATCCAGCTCTCTGCTATGGCCTGGGACAGCAGCAGCAGATGGCCCAAGTCCTTAGGCCCTCGCACCCACATGGGAGACCCAGAGGAAGCTCCTGGCTTTGGATCGGCACAGCTGCAGCCATTGTGGCCGAATGGGGAGTGAACCAGCAGATGGAAGACTTCCCTCCCTCCCTCCCTTTCTCCCTCCCTCTCTGCCTCTCCCTCTCTCGGCTTCTCCTTCTCTTTCTGTGTGTAACTCTGACCTTCAAATAAATAAATAAATCTTTTTTCAAAAAGTTACTTTCTGAGAAGTTTTTGATTCTCCTCTTTTTTCTTTTACTTATTTTTGCTTACAAAATTCCTAGTCTTCATTTTTCAGTTTGATGATGGTGTTGAGGTGAGGAGCTCTTTTGAGTTTACCTGTTCGGGGTTAAGATGCTTGGATGCACAGGTTAATTTTTCCCACCAGCTGTGGAGTTTGTGCCATTGACGATCTCGGAAGCCCTTTCTGTCCTTGTCTCTCTGCTCTTCCTTAGGCTGACGCTGGTCTGCTCCCGTCACGTCTCACAGGCCCAGGTCATTTTTCTTCATTCTTTTTTTTTATTCTTTATTTTTTTATTTCTCTCTGTTCTACAGACTGGATAATTTCAGCTGACTGACTTTGAAGGTTGGTGAGTCTTCACCCTGCTCAAGTCTGTCACTGAACCATTCTAGTGTATTTTACACCTGTCCTGTATTCAAGGATTAAATCCTTCTTGGTCTCGGTGTATACTCCTTTTAATATAAGAGGTGACCTTATATGTAGAGAGCTCTAACATTCTACCAAAAACTTGATTGGAATGATAAATGAATTCAGGAAGGATGCAATGTTGGTGTTTTATTGAGGATTTTTTAGTTGCTATTTATAAGTGATAATGGTGTATAGTTTTCTTGTACTGGCTTTGTCTCTGGAATGAGTTAAGAATGCTCCTTCCTCTTCAGTTTTTCTTTAAAAATAATTGGTAGAATTCACCAGTGAAGTTATCGGGTGTAGGGCTTGTGGTTGTTGGGAAATTTTTTATTTATTCCATGTTTTACAGGTTATAGATCTATAGAGATTTTCTATTTCTTTGTAGTTTAGTCTTGGTAGATTTTGTGTTTCTAGGAATTCGTATTTGATTTGGTTATGATACTTTTTATAAAAGATTGATTTTATTTGAAAGGCAGAGTATGAGTGAGCTGGAAAGCGAGCTTCTACCTGCTGATTCACTCCCCAAATAGCTACAGTGGCTGGGCTGGGCCAAGCTGAAGCCAGGAGCTAGGAACTCCATCTGGGTCTCCCGCATGGGTAGCCGAGGCCCGAGCACTTGACCTGTTTTCTGCTGCATCTCCATGCACGTTGGCAGGGAGCTGGATGGGAAGTGGAGTAGTCAAGACTTGACCTGGCGCCCATTACGGGACTGGTGTCACAGGCGTCAGCTTCACCTGCCGCACCACGGCAGCCCCTCTCTTTGACTTATACATAGCATTCCTCAAGAGTGCAGAACGCTAGGTTGCAGATAATTCTCTCTCCACTCTTTAATTGCTCGTGTGGTTCCTGAGACATTGGAAGTAATTCTTCTTTTGTTCCTGTATAGTTGAAGTGTTGTTTTTTTCCTCTGACTTGTTTCAGGATTTTTTCTTTATAGTTAATTTTCAGTAATTTGGAAATAATTTTTTAAAATCCTCATTTAATTTTTTCATTTCTTATTTATTTAGAGGGCAGGGAGGAAGGGAGGCAGGCAGAGATCTCTCATCTGTGTGTTCACTTGTAATTTGGAAATTGTGTGCCCAGGTGCCCCCCCCCCCAACACTTGGCCTTATCTTTCTTGGTGTTCTTGGTGTTCCTTGGATCTGAGCTTCATTTGGGGAAACCCTCAGTCCTCGTTTCAGGAATGTCTTCCATCCCTTTCTCTGCTGTTGTCTGTGTTGAACTTTGTGTGGGTATCACATTCTGTTTTGTTTCAGTCTTGCTCTGTTTGCTTTTCGGTTCGGGTGGTTTCCAGTGATGTGTCTTCTAATTCTGAGGTGGATTTGTCTTCAGATTCTGAGACATTTTTCTTGGCCATGTCTGTTCATCAGCCCATCAAAGCTTTCACTTCTGTTATGGCGTTTTTGAGCTTACATTGCCCATCTATTTCCGGTATTAGCACCCTTAACATAATCATAATAAAATTCCCTGCCTGGTGATTCAGCCATCCTTGCCTTGCCTGGTCTTGGTGCATGCCCTGTCTCTTCCAGCCCTATTTTTCTCCTCTCAGTGTACCTGATAAATTTTTCTTGGCTGTCCTGGGTCCAGGGTACTGCTGCAAGTAGCCTTCGGTGGTGTGGAGCTAAGGTGAGGGTGAGGAGAGAAGTGTTCTTGGGATCAGGTCTGGCTGTTGGTGAGCCTGTGCCTCCAGACTGAGTCCTGCCCCATCTTAGGACGCAGAGAGGGCTGCGGCCGGCATTTCCCTCGCCTGAGAAAAGCCCCACAGGTGAGGTGAGGCCCTGGTTATCTGCCTTCTGCTGTGGGCTGACCTTTGAAGAGCAGTCCTGAGATGAATTTCAGAGCAGTTCTTTTTCCCGAATTCTTCCTTTTTTTTTTTTTTTTGGTTAGGTTTATTTATTTGAAAGGCAGAGCATCAGAGAGAGAAAGCAAGTGAGAGATACCTTCCATCTGCTGGTTCACTCTCCAAATGCCTGTAACAGGCAGGGCCGGACCAGGAACTCCTGGTCCCACTGACGTGGTTGTCAGGAACCCAGGTATTTGAACCACCAACTGTGGCCTCTCAGGCACTTAGCAGGAGGCTGAATGAGAAGCCCGAGTAGCTGGGTCTCACCCCAGGCCCTTTGATACAAGATGCAGTGTCCGAAGCAGTAGCTTCACCTGCTGTGCCACAGCGTCCGTCCCATGGGGGCATCTTAACCACTAGGCTGCTAGCGACCCACCGCCAGGCTGGTTTGTCTTATTTTTTAAGGTGCAATGTTCATTTCTGGCTGTCCTGGTTTAAGACTAAGAAAAAGAACTGTTCATCCTTTTTGTTTCCCATGTCATAAAAATGGTTGGCTTTTATTGTCAGATCTTAGACCGTGTGAAAGGCGTTTTCCACAGAGTTCCTAAAACCGGACGGCCCAGCTGGAGACGGCAGGTTTGAAGTCACGAAGAGTGCAGGGTCGGCGGAAGGCCTGAGTGGAGCAGGACTGCCCCACCGTGGCGTTGTCAGCAGGGATCGCACCCCTCCGTCCAGGGGCGGCCGTCACGAAGGAAGAACACCTGGCCTGGCCAGCAGTGCAGGGAGAAGTCCTGGATCAGGCAGTGAGCTGATCTCTGTACCCACAGCGGGCGCTGAGTCTCCCTAGAGACTCTGGCTGTTCCCAGAGTACTCGGCGTCTTCGAGACGGACCGTGGCTGCCGCTCAGCATCAGCTGTTACGTAATTCACTGGTGTGGAGAGGCGCCGCGCGGCTCCGCAGGACGACAGACGTGGCTGGAATTCCTGCGGTAGTGTCTTTGCTTTTCCCTGCCTCCAGTCCTCTGTGCTGCTTTCTGGACGGTCTTCAGCACATCTTCCCCCTGAAGGAGGTCATCTGTTTGCGAGGGGGAATACACTGCTTGTTCTCGAGCCGCAGACCAGCTTCCTGCACACGCGGAGCACGCTGCAGCCCTGTGCGACTGCGGAGGCCGGGCGCGGAGCAGCCAGCATCCAGCTGCCCGGGCACCGTGGTGGGAGCGGCCGCCCTGGCTGCCGCCCTGGCAGCTCCGGCTCCCGCTGGCGGCTCTGCAGCATGCAGTTGTCCCTGGAAACCCGTGCCTCACAGCTCAGAGTGCAGCTCACCTCCTGCAGTCTCGGGTCAGGAATCACTCCAGCTTGTGCTGAAGGTTTTGGCCCATTTTTCAAGCTTGTTCCTTGGTTTGCTGTGGGGGCAACTAAACGCAAAGTGGCCGTTGGCTGAGCTCAGGGGTTCACTCAGAAATAAGCGTTGACTGAACACGTGCGTTCGTCATTTCCAAAAAAATAATTGAATTTGCACACATATTTTTCCTGAGATTACACTCTGGTTTGTCAGGAATCCCGTTATTGCACATGGATTCCATTATTTATTAAACATGTTTTTACCCAGGCATTGGGTTACCTAATTAATTTCCTGCGCTAATCAACCCAAGACTAGGGTTTTGTGCCCTGGACCTCCAGCTCTCTGGCTGTGTCCCCGCCGGCCTGTAGGGGGCTCACTGCTGGCCGGGCAGTGCCCAGCTTCTGTGTCTCACCAGCCCCGCCCTCCGGGCTTGGGCTCTCTCCTCTTCCTCTCATTTTGCCAGGCCCCAAGCACAGGAGGGGCCTTCATGGCCCTTTGCCCAAAACTTGTATTTTCTGTCCTGAGCTGGGGCCTCAGGGTGTGTGTGTGTGTGTGTGTGCCTTCACTTTTGAAATGTGTGTGTTTCATTTCTCTGGCTTTTCAAATGCTGTACCTGAGTAGATTCTGTGACCTCCTGATTGCTAGTGGACAGTGCTGTGTGGGGGACCCCAGGCAGGTGAGGGGTGGGCCACCGCCCTCCTACCAGCCAGCCAGGTCTTGGCTGCAAGCTCAGGTAGCAAAGGCAGTTCCCACCTTTCCTGTCTCCTTCTTACACACGTGTTTATTTCTAACCGGCACACATGGTACTTGGGTAAGTCTGTGGGCACAGAGTGACACTGATGCCTGCATACAGGACGTGCCGGTCAGATCAGGGTGGCTGGCAGATCCGTTGCTGTGGACCCTTGTCGTTTCTTTGTGCAGAGATCATTTCAGCATTCTCTCTCCCCGTTGTTTCGGGCTAGCCCGTCAGTTGCTGTCACCCAAGGTGACCCAGGGACCTCAGCACTACTTCCATGGCAGTGCTCAGCTCCTTTCACGCCCCGGCCATGGAGGAGCAGGTGACCTGGTGCCCGCTGTGCAGACTCCAGAGACCCCACTGCCCTGTGCCCTGTGTGCAACAGCTCTGCTCTTTCAGGCCTCGCACTTCCTGTCCCAGGGAGGCTGCCTGCCACCTGCCACCTCTAGGAGGCTCCCACGTCTCCCGCCTCTCCTGACTTCGTTCTGCAGCACGGAGGAAACACCCCGCGAGATGAAGATTTTCCTGCTATTTAAATACGAGTAAAGCCAGGGCATGGTTCTAAAAATTCCCTTCTGCAAAATGCTCGGGACCAGACACGTTTTGAGCTTGAAGTATTTGCATAGACGCTTATATAATGAGAGATCTTGGGGACAGATAAATATCTAAGCACAAAATTTCTTTGCTTCCTGTACACTTTATCCATGTAGCCTGAAGGTAGTGTGCTTGTGTTTTAAGTGCGACCTATTACAAGGTCAAGTGTGGAATTGTCCACGTGGACCATGGCATTGGTGTTCAGAAAGCTGTGAGTTTTGGAACATTTTGAAATTTGTGTTTCCAGGTGAGAATGCTCAACCTATAGAACAGCATATACAGAGGTGACAGTGTGACACCAGCCTGTGTGTATTTGTATGTGTGTGAGTGTGTGTGTGCGCATGTGTGTGGGTGTGTTCTTCCTGAGCTGCTGATATGGGTTTTAGCAAGCATATACCTGTGTTCACGTCCCCTCTTCTCTCCTTCTCCTATTCTCCCCCCACCCACTGATTGTTTTTTTTTTTTTAAACACAAATGTTGTACATGTAGTCTGGATATTGCTTTTTAAATGTATTGCTGTTTTGGAAGACACCTTGTGCCTCATTGTTTGAATAGATGGAGCTATGCCACTGATGGTAAACACATTGTAACATGACAAGGCTCTGGTAAAGGGTAGCTGTTTCCAGTCCTTAGTACTCAAAGCCGTATTTATGTGAGCACCTTCATGACATCCAACTCTTGTGCTTACACACAGTGGGGTCTCTGTAAAGGGTGTTAGAAGTAGAATCACTGGCCTGAAGGGTTCGTGTACTTTGTTTTCTGAAAGAGATTGAAATTTTTACAAATGTATTTCTTTGAAGGAAGAGAGAGAGCCAGTGAATGAGCTTCCATCTGCTGGTTGACTCCCAAATGCCTGTAGCAGCCAAGGCTGGGCCAGGCCAGAGCCAGGAGCCTGAACTCCATCCAGGCCTCCTACGAGGCTGGTAGGGACCCAAGTCCTTGAGCCATGTGTGCTGTCTCCCAGGGTGTGCACCATCGGGAATTTGGAATCAAACAGAATTGGGACTTGAACCCAGGCACTGCAGTATGGAATGTGGGCTTCCCAACTAGCACCCCAAACCATGTATCAGATACCCACCCCTTTAAAAACTGCTTTTTCTGTTTCTAATGTTACTGCTTCTCCAATTTTTTTATTCATGTGTCATTGATTTCTTAGATTTGTCTTCAGTTTCTGCTATCTTTTTACTACACTTGATCTTAGCCAAAAGGCCGAGAAGCGATTCTGCTATCTTTTTAAAATACTCATCTCTTTTTCCATGTCTTTGTTCTGGGAGAATTTCATTGTTTACATTCTACAGTTCACGGTTCCTGTGATCATTGGATTCCTCAATGTGCTGGTCACTTTCTGTTGCTTTTAAGAACTCGCTATTGTTTTCATATTGTTCTCTTGTCAAGACTGTAGACCTTCTATATTTTGGTCTTTTTATTAAAAAGATAACATGTATGCAGAATGTGAACAAGTTTTAATCATTCAGCTTGATGAATTCTGAAAAAGTATTACATGACCAAGACTGTGACAAAGAAGCAGGCAACCCTGGAAGGTTCTTGTTCACTTTCCAGTTGCAGTCTGTCCAGGGGTAGCCACAAGAGTTAACAGCATATTTTCGCTTGGCCTTTATTTTTCTTTCTAATGTTTATTTGAAGTACAGAAAGAGAGATGATGTCCCATCCATTGGTTCACTCCCCAGATGCTTGCACCAGCTGGGATTGAACACGACTGAAGCCAGAGCCAGGAGCTCTATCCATGTCCCCCAAATGGGTGGCAGGGATGCAAGTATTTGACCCATTACTTATCACCTCCCAGTGTACGCATAGGCAGGAAGCTAGAATTGGACTTGACCCAGGCACCCTGGCACAGGTGCAGGCATCCCGAGTGCACACTCATCACTACGCCAAATGCCTGCTCCTGTAGCATGTTTAAAAACTTCACAGCATGTAAGTCCCCAGTACATGCTCCTTCTCCCTCCTGTGTGCACCATTATGTTTGTTGGACACGGCTGTGGTTCGTTTGCGAACTGTTCCACTTCGTACATGTGCCATGGTTCCTGCATTCATTCTTCTGTTGGTGGATACGGGAGCGTGTCCCTGTTCTGGGTGTCATGGATGGTGTTACTGTGGCCACTTCCGCTGGTGGATACAGGTGCGTGTTCATTTTGGGGGTATCATGGATGCTGTTACTGTGGCCACTTCTGTTTGTGTCCTCCATTGCCCTCAGGAAGGGGCTGTGAAAAGCTGTGCATTATGAGAAAACCATGAGCAGATTTCAGTTTTTGTACCCTGTTTTCCCATGAGCTGTTTGAAGTAGGCTTGTGGTACACGTATATGCTGGTGTGTGTTTCTGGCAGGAGCATTGCTGGGTCACAGGGAGAGAGTGTGTAAACTAAAGCAGCTGCCTCCTTGTGCACAGCTCCTGGAGTCCTGGCTATGCTGCATCCTGGTCAGCGCCCATGTCTTCTCTTTGACTTCACGCGTGTCAGGGACTGAGTCACGTTTCAGCACAGCTTCGGTTTTCTCTTCCTGCTCATGTGTCACCTGGACCATGTTTCCATTGGTGCATCAGTCTGTTGGCTATCCTTCTTGGTGAAGTGTCTTCTGAAAGTTCTTCTCCATTTTTTACTTAATTTTTGAAACATTGTTGTAAAGATTTACTTATCTACTTGAAAGAGTTACAGAGAGCAGAGAGAGAAGTCTTCCATCCACTGGTTCAGTCAACAAATGGCTGCAGTAGCCAGAGCTGCACTGGTCAGGAGCCAGAAGCCAGGAGCTTCTTCCAAGTCTCCCATGTGGGTGCAGGGGCCAAGCACTTGGGCCATCTTCTACTGCTTTCCCAGGCACATGAGCAGGGAGCTGGGTTGGAAGTGGAGCAGCCGGGATACAAACTGACACCCTTATGGGATGCCAGAGCTGCAGGCAGAGGCTTCACCTGCTACATGCAGCGCTGGACCCTATTTTTTTTTTTTTTTTTTTTTTTGGTTATTTTTTAAAAAACCTTTGGGCAGCTCGCATTTCACCTCGGTGAACAGAACTCCTTTTGTCTTCCTCCTTCCCGCTGTCTTTTTAAGGTTTTTCTTGGCTCCTTCCTAGGTTGTTACTTATTTTCTAAGAAGTGAGCTTCAGAAGCCGTAAGCCCAGTGCTCCAGAATCTGATGAACCTGCATGCAACACGTGCCTTGAGGAAACGTGTCCCTTGATCTGGCCCGTGATAGTCCTCCTCAGAAAGGAAACTGGAACGCTATCCTCCGGGTTGTGTTGCCACGCCGTATTCAATTCTCATAGTCGTGCCATCTTTGACAAGTGCTTATTTGAAATGAAAAGCTTTTTCATATGCATTTAAAATCTCCAGCTCCTTTTTAAAACAATGTCCACATTTTGCAGGTTCTGGATCAGTATGAGCAGGAAGGATTCGGTTTCCTAGCAAAGGTGTTTAATTCGTCACATTCCTTCCTGGAAGACTTGACCGGTCTGACCCTGCTGCACCAGGAGACCCAGGCGGCCGAGGTAAGAACGGGGCGGGCTCTCTGTCCTGAGGACCAGTGTGTCCGACGCCTGTCTGATACTCAGCTTCGTGGAAAGGGAAGGAACCAACCGGTTTTTTTCCTTAGAGAAGCTACTAGTGACTTAGCCTGCTCCTTATCGGAGAAGACAGCACCTGGAGGCCTTGCTGGGTGCTCTCGTGTGCAGGTTGCTGTTCGGCAGGTGCTGAGGGCACAGAATCTCTCAGAAGGGCGTGCGGGGTGTTGGTTTCCAGGCCCCTCTGGTCCCCACAGCAGACCTGTGTGTGCCTGGGCTCTGGTGTTCACGTGGCAAAGTGCAGGTCAGCGCGCACACTGGACTCGGCCGTGGCGTTCACCAAGAGCGTGCCTGGCCTGCGTCGCAGTCGCTTGTGTCTGCTCGGGCTCTGAACCCCACCGCGAGCCAAGAGCCGTGCTGTGTGCTGTGTTTCCCAGCTGGAATATCTTGTAGACCTTCATTTGCTGGATCGCTGCACTTATTTGTAAGGACTGAGCTGTTAAAAATGGGTTATCATTTGGCCTTGCCACATGTTCGCTATGCTTAGGAAAGGGAGTGCGGTGAATGGTGGTCGAGCCACAAGTCGGTGTCTCCCTGTTGGGTATCTGGGAGGAACGTGGCCCAGCATGGCATTTCTGCCGGCCACGTGAGGGAAGCCTGGACTCGCGTGTGTGGCAGGAGCAGTACAGTTGCATTATAAAGCCCCTCCAGGCTGTCCTGCTCGAGGCCCTGCGTCGCCAGTGAGTAGATGGCCAGGCCCAGTGCCCGACCAGCCCCTGGTGAAGCACTCGCTCCTGGGAGGTGAGGGTTGTGCCGAGTTCAGGGAAGCCCCGTGGAAATGCCAGGGCCACACTGGATGGAGCTTCGGGTGGTTTGGGTGATTTTCAGGCATGCTGGGGGCTGGTAAGTGTCTCTCTAGTGCCAGACTCAGAAGGGAAGCCAGTTTTTCTGTAATCCATTTGGGGTCCTGCGGGCATTAAGCAGATGGTGTTTTGCACTTGGGGCCAATGGTTGGAGCCGGGGGTGTCGCTCACCTTCAGAGCTGGGAGGTGAGTGGCTTCCGTGCAGGACGTGGACATTCCCCCCAGGACTGTGGGGGGTCCCACCCAGCAGGCAGATCTCGGCCCTGATTGTGGCCGCTGGGTAGTCCTTTGTGCCGTGCTGTTCTGCCTGATGCTGCGAGTGACGTGGCCGCGGGACGGGGTAGGTAACGGGCAGACTGCTTGTTTCCGCCTGGTGCACTTTGCACCCTGGATGAGGAACACTGCCGGCCTTTCTGGAGACTCGGGAGACGGAGGAAGTTTGAGAGAGCAACAGGGACTAACAGATGAGGCAGGAGGGAGCGTGGCTGCATCGGCAACCCAGAGCTTTCTTCACGGAACGAGATTGCTGGTTGTGGAATCCTAAGGCGCACGTCACATCTTAGATCGCAGGTGGTCAGCTGGCTGGCCTGTGAGTCAGAAAGACCGTGCGGCTGTGCGTCCTTGGCCTGCCCCAGGTGTTAAATTTTGAGGGAAGCCAACTTTGGAAATTACGAGTTTTACGTACAAGTCTGAATTTTCCCATTTCCAACTTCTTTGGAAATCAACTCTGGCAGGCTGAGGCCTGCATTCCCTAATAGCGGTGATCAGCTGGAGCCAAGGCACATATTTGGAAGATAAATAGTGCGGAATTTACAGGTATGAAAATACTCTGTGAATAGATGCTCTTCATCACACACCGCCCCTGAAGCCGCAGCTGCCTTCCTGGAGACAGACTTGGGGGCCAGCTTGTTGCCCAGGGATAGCCCTCAGGCGACACTGTCCACACAGCTGCTGACCCATGCAGGTACCTGAGGTCTGTAACTCCAGTCTTAGAAAAAGGAAAGTTATTTTTAAATTAAAAAAAATAAATAAATAAAGCTCCAAATAGAACTTTGTTGGAAGAGAAGGGCTTTGGGTTGGAGAACCCTCTTGTAACAAAATTCATTGTAACAAAAGTGATTTTACGCAACTGTGAACATGTGAGTCTTGTAAGAGTTATATATATAGGTCTATATAAATCTACCCTTGTGTGTGGGAGGTAGCATCTGGATTTACATATTTGATTCCCGGTGCACTTATAGATTTTTGATAATAATACAAAACTCTGCCTTCCCTATGGAAGGTCCAACTTACTTATTTTAGCAATGCACTCAAGATCTGATTTCTCAATTTTGGGATGTTTTCTGTTGCCAGTGGTTGAATTGTAGAAGATTCAACTAGATAAGGTAATGTGACGGTAGCATTGGATTCCTTGTGGATGAAATAAGTCATGTTTTTACAGACTGTCTTTGGAAGTCTGTTTCCAGCCCTGTGCTGTGTGTGCATGCAGAAGTTAATGAGACGCTGGCCCTCGGCGCGAGAGGCAGACGGAAGCCCTGAGCTCACATCCCGGAAGTGCTCCTGGGATTTTCACGTGAGGTGCTCTTGAGAGCGCTGTTCCTGTCTGCGGGCAGGGGTGCACAGAGACCACACCGGCAGGGGATTCCAGGCAGTTTGAAAGGGGAATGGGCCGTTTCTTAAAGTTGAGCTTGGGGTTTCGACAGGGAAGTGGGGTGTGGGCGTCCTGGCAGACTCAAGGTCGCTGAGGCCCCAGCGTCTGCAGTGTGTCACTCGGAAGCCTGAACACGCAGCGTGTGGGGCGGGGTTTCCTGAAATCTAGGTAGGTAGTGCTCTTTAGTAACAGCTCTACTGAGTCAGGGGTCACAAACCCCACAACTCAGCCTTGTAATGCGGTGTCCAGTTGTTTTCCACTGCATCACAGCTCCCTGCCGTTACCTCTCTGTAAGTCCAGAACATATTTGTGCGCCCAGGAGCAAACTCCAGACCCACAAAGTGGCCGTTCCCCTCTGCTTCCAGCCCAGGGCAAGCACTAGTCGAACTCTGTCCCCTTGGGTTTGCCCGCTGTGAACGCGTCACACAGGTGGGACAGAACAGGGTCGGCCTTTTGTGCTGGCGCCTGGTCCTCAGCAGCACGTTTTCCAGACTCTTCTCTGTTGTAGCAGGGTAATTCTTTCTGATTTAAAGGAGAAAAAACATGTTTTGAGGTGACTCATGTTCCCCGTATCCTGAAGCTCCCTGGTCTGCCTGCCCCAGTATCTGTTGCAATGACAGAGCCCTCGCCCGAGGCATGGAAGATGAGCACAGACCCTGGGTAGGGCATGGCTGGCTGGGCCCGCCGGGATGAGTTTGTTTTAGGTAGTGGAGTAAGTGGGTAGACACAGCTGGGTGGTGCTGGAGGTGGAATTGGAGTGGGCCGGGGAGGGAGCCCTGGCCTCCTCCATTTCACACAGTGTGGAAGCAAGGAGAGGCTGTAGGGCTAGCCTGCAACTTAAAAAAAAAAAAAAAAAAAGAAAGAAAGAAAGAAATGAAAAGAAAAATGGAAAAATGCATGTGGTAGATGAATTTTGTCTTATCAGTTAGTTAAAAATACCACCTAAATACTTTTTGCGTTTGCTGTTACAGGATGTTTTAAAAGGTTCATGGAAAGTGAATCTGAAAGATATGGGTTTTTGGTGCAGCAACTTTTGGTGTCCCTGTGTCATTTTTATAGGATACACATTTCCCATGAACTCTGTGAAGACCCCCTCCAGTATCCAAAATAAAGTTTTTTCAATTCCATTTCCACGGAGTTTTTGAGGTACCCATCAGTATTTCATAAAGTGCCTTGGCCAGACATGTGTATTCTTTTTTTAAAGAGATTTATTTATTTATTTGAAAGTCAGAGTTGAACAGAGAGAGAAGGAGAGACAGAGAGAGGTCTTCGATCTGCTGGTTCACTCCCCAGTTGGCCACAATGGCCAAAGCTGTGCCGATCCGAAGCCAGAAGCCAAGAGCCTCCTCCAGGTCTCCCATGTGGGTGCAGGGGCCCATGGGCTTGGGCCATCTTCCACTGCTTTCCCAGGCCACAGCAGAGAGCTGGATCAGAAGTAGAGCCGCCGGGACTAGAACCCATGCACGTGTGGGATGTTGGCACTGCAGGCTGCGGCTTTACCCACTACGCCACAGCGTCGGGTCCAGATCACAGGTGGACACTGCCCTGTGGGGAAGGATCTCACGCTGCCTCATAGCCTTGAAAGCATCGCCGGGAGACTCAGGGGGTAAGGCCTCTGTTCTGACGCTGGCCAGGAAGGCCCCGCTGCTGAGAATGGTTTGGGCTATTTGGAGATAGACCCCGACTCCCTGTTCCTCCCAGAACTCAGGGTCCCCGGCAGTAGCCTGCACACTGATGAGCCACAGAGTGTCCAAGTCAGGGTACTCTGGAGGTGCGGCTCACCAGGTGCTTTTTGAGTGCTACATTTGTTGATGACTCAGTCTGAATCAAACATGTGGGTGCCTTAGCCCTGTCTGATAGGATTTGCTGTGACTCAGCTTCCTAGGGCTATTCCTCATCCACCGTAGAGTAAGAATCTGTTCGTGTGTATCTGTTGTCCCAACTTTGGATTCAACATCATGCTTTAAGAAATGCCGCAAAATTTTCAAACTCAGTCCACCTAGAAAGAAACAGATTCATGAGAGGATTAATAAAACAGGCTGTATTGGTATATCCTTGAGAAATTCTAGCTCCCAAATCCCATAACCCTACTTCAGTGAAAGGTTTCATTCTTTTTCTTTCTTTTTTTTTTTTTTTTTTTTAAGACTACTTATTTGAGAGGTAGAACTACAGAGATAGGGAGAGACAACACAGAGAAAGGCCTTCCATCCACTGGTTCACTCCCCAGATGCCCGCATTGGCTGGACCTGGAGCTTCTTCTAAGTCTCCACGTGGGTGCAGGAGCCGAAGCGTCTGGGCCTTCCCCTAACACTTTCCCAGGTCGTATCGGGGAGCTGGATCGGCCCCTGGACATGAACCTGTGCCCGTGTGGGATGCCAGCGCCTCAGGAGGAAGCTTAGCCTAGTGCACCCCAGCACCGGCGCCTTCATCCTCATTTTCAAGGGTCTGCGAGTTCCGGGATTCCAGGAGTACTTTCAGACTGTGTCATCTGTGTTGATGCTGTATTGAGCAGTGATGGCTTCAGGGTCACAGTTACAACACTCTGTTAATAAAATTTACATTTTTTCTCAAGCTTTTGCTCAACAGAACTTCCTCTCTGCAGATTTTGAGGTTAACGCGTGACTGTTTGAAAAAAAAGTTTAGCATCCACGATGACACAGCCTGTGAAATCACAAACAGGCTGGCAGAGGGAGCCGGGCTGGGCTGATGGGCTGGTTCTGAACTAAAATTCAGATTCTGACTCATCCGCTGCGGAGTTCAGAATTCCAGAAAATGAAATGCCCGTTTCTCCCGCAGCAGGAGAGTCGTATGAAAGACGCTAGTCATGTGATGTGACTCGCTTGGCATGGCAGTTCCCTGTTCTGTAAAGTAAATAACACAATTAGTGAGGGTTCCTGCCAGGCCTTTTGCACTTACTCTGTTTTTGGCCTGCCTGCCTCACAGCTGGTTTTGATTTGGTTCCTGTGGAATAGTTTTTGTTTTGTTTTCTATTTAACAACAGTCAGATATTTATGTACAGCTTCATCAAGAGCCTCCGATGACAAATGCGCCTTTGGAGGCCAGTAGGAGCTGTGGGACACCCCTGTGTCAGCACTCAGACCTGTTCCAGTGGAGGAAAGCGCCTGGGGCCTGACCTCGCCTGCGCGGGCCTCCAGCCCTCTTTGCCCAGAGCCTCTGCGAGCTCCCTTCCAACCTGCACCGGCCCCTCCTGCACAGTGCCCTGCCTTGGCTTTGGCCGTGAGGGAGGAAAGGCGGGAACAGCAGGCAGAAAGCCCTGCAGTTCACAGGTTGGAAGCCAGGGCCTGATTTTGGAAACAGCACTTGGCGGTGTCTCACTCAGAACTCACTTTATAAAAGAGGAGCCTCTTATTTTGGCACCCAGAGTCCTCTGCTTGGGTTTGAGATGTCCGGGTAGGCCGGTGACGGGGAAGGATTCAGCTGGGGAAGGGGTGGTGGGGTCTGGGCTGAGGCCCCCCTCCGCCCCTCCAGGGGCATCTGGGGTGCTGTCATCTACGTGGAGGCCCAGGGCAGAGAGCAGAGAGGAGAACACGAACGCCAGGAGAGTTTAACGACAGCTGGTGTTAAGAAAGAAATAGAACATGGGAACGGAGTGCTGCTTCCATTTTGGTCCTGGTTCTGCTGGCGTTCTCATGAGCAGTCTTGGATGGATAATCTCGGCGTTTTGCGCATCAGTTTCCCCACTTAAAATGAGGGTGTCGGACCGTATGTATAGTCCTTTTTAGTTCTACTAACACAGTGGGTTTGATTCAAATATAGTCCGTAAAGAGAAGAAGGGGATAGGTGGCCAGCTTTTGTGTCCAAATGTTTATTTTACATGGAGGCAGGCATTTGGCACAGTGGGGGAGCCGACACCTGAGTGCCTGGGTTCGAGTACTGGCTCTGCTGTTCATCCCAGCCTGCTGCTAATGCATGCCCTGGGAGGCAGCTCGTGATGGCTAAGTACTTAGATAGCAGCCACCCATATGGGAGACCCATTCTGAGCTGCTGCCCGCTGGCTGTGGCCTGGCCCAGCCATAGCTCTTGTGAGAATTTTTGGGGGTAGGAGTAGGGGTGAACCAATAGATGGGAGAGCTCTTTCTCTCTGCTGTTCAAGTAAATAAAATTAATAAATAAACGGCCAAATGCCTAAGTGTTTTTAAATATTTAAAAATCTATTAAAGTTATTACCTTTTACACATTTTATAAATACTCTCTGGTATTTATTTTATCTGGCTGCCATTGCTAGAAACATTTTTGGACACATTGTTTTGAGATCTGGACTTAACTTTGAGCCTTCAGAGAACATTTTTCATACTTTGTCCTTAGAAGTACACAACGCTGCAGTCCAGCCCAGTGACTTAACATTGTTCTCCAGCTTAGCCACAGGACTGCAGCTTCTTCATCAACACAGGTCCCCCGGCCACGGTTGAGTGGATACGTAAAACACTGTTACTACCTCTCAGTACAGCTTCCCAACGGGAGCCTCCAAGCCCCCTGACTTCAAGTAGGATCAGCATCCTTGGAATGCTCATTCACTGGAACCCTCATTCAGAATTCTGCAACTTTGGAAAACATTTCAGTGGTTCATTAAACAGGTAAAGAAACAAGTACTGTGTTGGCCTAGAGAGTGCACATAATAAGCCAGGAGAAGTGACGACCTTGTTCTTCACTCCTATGTTCATGATACGTTTTTTGTGTAGTTATACCAGTCAAGAGGTGGAAACAACCCAGATGTCTGTCAGCTGATGAATGGGTGAACACAGTGTGGCTAGTGTGTTGCAATAGTAGCAGAATTACTGGGCTGAAGAAAGGCAGTAACCAGGATGCGCTACACTGTAGGTTGTGTAACGTTGTAGGGTTTCCTCTTTGTGAGATGTGCAGAATGTTAGAATCCACCCAAGTCGAGGCAGATGAGGGGCTGCCTGGGTGTGGGGTTTAGTGGTGTCTTTGCGGTGAGGAAGTGTTCGCGTCTTGAAGGTGGTGGTGGCTGCACAATCGTGAAACCCTTCAGCAGTACGCTCTGAGTGGACGAGCTGGGTGGAGTGCAGACTGCATGTCAGTGGAGAGGTCTCAGAGGCCAGCGAGCCGCAGCCCCCAGCACATGGCTGGGCACTGGGCGTTTGATCTCCCTTGCTCTCGCTCTGGCTCTGGCTCTTTGTGTGCAGTGCTGGTTGTCTGGGCCGGGCTGCCATGGGATGGCTCCCCGCGGGTGGAAACAGATTTTCGCTTCCGGCAGTGACTGCTGACGTTTGTGCTGTCTTTTCAAAGTGTGCGTCCTTGCTCCCCTCATGGAAGTCTTTCTTGGACTGTGGGTCTCCAGTGGGCGCTGTGGGCAGACACCTCCTTGTGCGCCTACTGGCTGCGTGAGAGTTGGCGAGCAGGAGGGAGCTGAGCTGCTCCTGTCTGGCCATGTCAGCGAGGGTCTGGACGGCCTTCATCCCAGCCTAGGTGTGAGTTAACACAGTTCCGCTTGATGTCTGGTGTTCCCTTTTTGCCTAAGACATTTTAGTTTGAAAATTCTTAAATATAGAAAAGTTGAACACAGAGTTCCTCCTGGGTTCACCAGTTAACATTTTCCCATACTTGGGTTTCTCTCTCTTTAATTCTCTGTGATTGCTCCATGTACTTGAAAGGCAGAGTGACAGAGAGGAAGAGACAGATCTAGTGTGCACTAGTCCCCTCCCAGGTGGCTGCAGTGACCAGGGCTGTCCGGGCCCAAGCCAGGAACTGGGAACCCCATTAAGGTCTCGCACGTGAGTGGGAGGGCCTAGTGCTGCTTTCTGAGGCACATTCGCAGGGAGCGGGATCCAAAGCGAAGCAGTCGGGACTGGAACCTGCACTTGCACCCTGTTGTGTACCGGTCACACTCACGTGTTTTCCCTTGGGCAGACCGTTAGAGCCCGCTCCTGTGCAGCGGCACCGTCCCCCCAGGTGCTTGGCGTGGATCTGTAAGAACGCAGACGTTGCTGGATGTGAACAGAACACAGCACAGTCACAGCCGTGAGTGGCAGCTCCATCCTGTCACTCGTAGTCCAGTCCCTGTCTGCGTTTCCCCCGTACTTGGCTTTGCCCTCGAGTTGGTAGTTTGCCCTTACAAAGTTGTCAGGGTCACCGAGAAGGCACGGTCGCTTGGTGTGGATCTTTTCACCGCCCCCTTCCCAGGAGGTGCCACAGCGGGGCAGCTGCTCCAGGCGGGCCCCTCACAGAAAGGCCATCCTGGCCTGACCAGGGCAGCCCTCCGAGCCGAGCAGCGGCCTGTGAGGAGGAAGGGACGGGACCGTGAAGGCTGTTCTCAGTGTTTCAGAAAGCCACACAGAAAGGAAACACTTAAGGCTTGATAGGCTACGTGGAGCAGCTAAACCATCACACGTTCACACGTGAATTCTGTGGCCTCTGTGGCGTGGCACGCCGGACGGCCTCATGTAGCCCGACGCTCTGCTCGGAGCCAGCTGTGTCTTTGCGTGAGCAGAGGGCTGGGCTAGGCTTGCAGGAGAAGAAACGGAGCTGAGAGCGGGCACAAACTGCAAGAGTTCCTGGGGGTTGGAAGTGGAGGCTCCACGCTGCCCTGGCCACAGCCCTGCCTGACTTCCTGGCTGCCAGTCAGCGTCAGCGTGGGGGCGGCCCCGGGAGGGCCTCTGGCGTCTGCCCTGGGACTGTTTTTTGGGGCTGTGTTTTTACAGCTGACCCTTCTCACTTGCAAACATAACAGCCGCCATGTGTTGAATTTGGGGCCTTCCCTATTTGGAGGCTGTGAAATTAAATGGAGTCCTGGTGCGGGGCTCTTCGTTTGGATCCATCGTGCTTTTCCACCGTGGAGATGCAGAGCGGAGGGAAGGTGAGGTGTCCAGAGGTGTCTGTTTTTTTAAGAAACAGATCTTGCTGGTATTTTGTGATGACTTCTGTTAGTCAGGGAATATTCACTGACCTTGTGCCGAGTTCTTGGTCATGTGGAAGTCAGAGAGTTGCACGCCAGCCTGCAGGGCAGCGGGTGTGGCCGGGGGTCAGGACATCCCGCGGGATTTCAGGAGCACAAGGTGCGAGAGAGGACCTCAGACCAGATGTGGGTGTGGGGAGCTGGTGCTTGAATGTTGGAACCTTGAGCACAGGAGGGGAGTGGGAGGAAGCCCTCAGGACTGGCCCATGGCGTGACCAAGGCTGTGCCAGACAGAGAGCCCCGGGGCGTAGCTGCTCATGCTGGACACCTGGGTGCTTTTATACCTACCGGTCTGGCGACTGCACCGATTGGATGGAGTGGATGTTGCCACCCATTACATGAAAGATTGTGAAGGCTCAGCCGAACAAGTTGGTTAGTGAAGTTCGTTGACCACTGTTAAACTTGGCCGTCCGCGCTCACTACTTACCTCCCTCTTGGAGTGTGTGGGGTGATGTGGTTACAGAGAGTGTCGTCCCCCGCAGTTCCCGCCACACTGAACAGTTTCCAAGAGCAGCTTTGCGTGCTGGCCGTTTGGTGAATGCCAGACCCGGGCACGCCGGGCATTCCCACTCTGCACCACTTCCCATAGAATCTGCGAGTGAGGTTTGACTCTCCGGCACATCAGTGGTTCCCTCTCTGGATCTGCCTCTGGGAGGAGGGCAGGTGGTAGACCATTTCTTCTTTCCTGGCTGTTAGTTTTCTCTGCATTAGAAAGGGACATTTTTTTAAAAAGATTTATTTTTTTTTTTTTGAAAGGCAGAGTTAGAGAGGGAGGAAACAGAGATCTTCGAAATGCTGGTTTACTCCCCAAATGGCCACGATGGCTACGGCTGGGCCAGTCCAAATCAGGAGCCTGGAGCTTCATCCCGGTCCCCCACGTGAGTGCAGGGGCCCAAGCACTTGAGCCAACTTCCTCTGCTTACCCAGGCCCATTGGCAGGGAGCTGGATCAGAAGTGGAACAGCTGGACCTGATCCAGAACTGCATGGGATTCTGGGGTTGCAGTGGTGGCTTAACCTGCTACTCCATAATGCCCGCCCCTAGCAGTGGACGTAAAGACTGGCTGCTGCTAGCTTTTGTTAAATGGTCTGGAGAAAATTTAATTGTGTTAAACTAGAAATGTCTGTATCCTGCTATTACAGGACAGAATTTTTAAAAAGGTTTTTATGTTTTTGTTTTGGTTAGTTTAGTGTATTTGAAAGGGGTGGGAGGAAAGAGAGAGAACTGGTTCACTCCCCAGATGCCTAGGAGCCCATAACTCAATGCACATCTCCCACGTCGGTGCTAGGGACCCAAGTGATTATATCATCTCCTGCTGCCACCCAGGGTGCATTGGCAGGAAGCTGAATCAGAAGTAGGGCAGGAACTCAAACACAGGTACAGCAGCAACAGATGCCATGTATCCCATGCTGAGTCTTTTTTTGTTTAAGATTGATTGATTGATTTGAAAGGCAGTGTTACAGAGATGCAGAGGCAGAGAGAGAGACAGAGAGAAAGATGTCTTCTATCTGCTGGTTCACTCACCAGATGGCTGCACAGGCCAAACCTGTGCTGATCCAAACCCAGGCCATAGCAGGGAGCTGCATCGGAAGTAGAGCAGCCGGGACTTGAACTGGCACCGCATGGGATGCTAGCACTGCAGGTGGCGGCTTTACCTGCTATGCCACAGCACCAGCCTCCCATGCTGAGTCTTAATCCCTACACGAAGTATTCTCTCCCTCGGATGAAACTATCAGGTAAACTGCTCAGGGATTGTTTTGTTTTCATTTTGTGCTCGCTTAAAGTATTTGTGTGTAAGCCTCCCTTGGAGAGGCCGTATCTAATTCTGCTTAGCATTTTATGAAAAGGAAAGAAACTTTGCTTTAAAGGAAATTTAAGAAATAAGTTCATTTTCATAAAAGAGACATACATCATTTATGTTAATCTTGTTTTAACTTCAGTCTAAACGAGTGAGAGCCAGTGTTTCAGAAATAGCTGTTCTGAGTTTGTGTGCCCCAGTGTTCTCTGGTTTATTTATGTTCTGTTCCCCGTCCCCGCTTCCCCCCACTTTCCCACAATGACCTGTGGAGCTGGAGCATCCCGCCTCAGGGCCGCGGTAGCCAGGCTGAGACGACCACGGTGAGCCCAGCTC
Source organism: Oryctolagus cuniculus (assembly GCF_964237555.1). NCBI lineage: Eukaryota > Metazoa > Chordata > Mammalia > Lagomorpha > Leporidae > Oryctolagus > Oryctolagus cuniculus. Next base: position 115,695,362 of record NC_091441.1, on the reverse strand, counting down.
TCCTGAGCACTCAGCTGTGAGGGCTCCGGGAAGGAGCACAGGCTATGCAGGTTTGCGCCTGCTCCTGCCAGTAGCTGATGGCTTCCCCTGTAGACTGGGGACAACCCCTGCCCCCCAGGGTCGCTGTTCTGATGTGCTTTGAGGTCTTTAGCAGGGTGCTACAAATGTAAATTACTGGGAGCTAAATTCTGGGAGCCTTGTGGTGCAGCAGGTTAAACCACCACTTCCTTTGTTTTTTGTTTGTTTGTTTTTTAAGATAGAGATCTTCCATCCGCTGGTTCACTCCCCAGATAATCTCAAAGCCAGGCTCCAGTCTCCACGTAAGGGTAGGGGCCCAAACACTTGGGCCATCATCGCTGCTTTCCCAGGCCAGTTAGGGAGCTGGACCAGAAGTGGAACTGGATTGCCGTTGTGGCCTAGGGGGTTAAGCCACCACCTGTAGTGCTGGCATCCTATATGGGTACTGCTTTGAGTCCCAGCTACTTCACTTCTGATCCAGCTCCCTGCTAATGCACACAGGAAAGCAGCAGCATATGACCCAAGTGCTTGGGCCCCTGCACCCATATGGGAGACCTGGGTGAAGGTCCTAGCTCCTGGCTTCAGTCTGGCCCAGTCGCGGCCATTTGTTGTGGCCATTTGGGGAGTGAACCAGCAGATGGAAGATCTCTCTCTCTTGGTAACTCTGCTTTTGAAATAAATAAAATAAATCTTTAAAAAAAAAAAAAAAGTGGAGCAACGGGAATGAACCAGGGCCCATGTGGGATGCTGGTGTCACCGGTGGCAGCTTTACCCACTACACCACAAAACTGACCTCAAGCCACAAGCCACCACTCTGGACACCAGCATCATATTACAGCACCAGTTTGACCCAGCTTCCCACCCATGAGCCTGGGAAAGCAGCAGAGGGTGGCCCAAATTTGCACCCCTGCCATGTCTGTGGGAGACTTGTATAGAGTTTCAGGCTCCTGGCTTCAACTTGGCCGAGCCTAGCTCCCAGTGTTATGGCCATCTGGGAAGTGAAACATCAGGCAGAAGATTCTATGTCACTCTCCCTTTCAAATAAATAAATAAATGACTTTTTAAAAAAATTCAGATGAGCCAGTTAGAAAACCACTATAGTTTTTTTTGTTTGTTTTTTTTTTGTTTTGTTTGTTTGTTTTTGTTTTTTATGACAGGTAGAGTTTATAGGCAGTGAGAGAAAGAGACAGAGAGAAAGGTCTTCTTTCTGTTGGTTCACCCCCCAAATGACTGCCACAGCCAGTGCCGTGCCGATCCAAAACCAGGAGCCAAGTGCCTCTTTCTGGTCTCCCATGCAGGTGCAGGGCCCAAGCACTTGGGCCATCCTCCACTGCCCTCCTGGGCCACAGCAGAGAGCTGGGCTGGAAGAGGAGCAGAACCCGAACTAGAACCCGGTGCCCATATGGGATGCCAGCGCTATAGGCAGAGGACTAACCAAGTGAGCCATGGTGCCCCCCCCCTTTTTTCTTTCAATAAAAATAGTTCTTAGGGGCCAGAATGTTAAGCCTCTACCTGCAGTGCTAGCATCCCATGTGGGCGCTAGTTCAAGTCTTGGCTGTTCCACTTCAGATCAAGCTCCCTGCTTATGTGCCTGGGAAAGCAGAAGAAGATAGGTATAACACCTTAGGTCCTTAATTATTAACCATTAAAATTGCAGTTCATATTGAGTGGATAGTAGAGTGTCAAAGAGATTAGTAACAGATAGTTTTGTAGTAGAACATAAAAAATGTGATTTCAGACAGGGTGTATGAATGTACATTATCTTTTTTTTTTAAGTTTTATTTCTTTATTTGAAAGGCAGACTTAGGTAGATATATATAGAGAGAGATCTTCCATCTACTGGTTCACTCCTGAAATGACTACAACAGCTAAAGTTCAGCCGATCCAAAACCAGGAGCCAAGAGCTTCTTGTGGTCTCCAATGTGAGTGCAGGGGCCCAAGTACTTGGGCCATCTTCTGTTGCTTTAAGTACATTAGCAGGGAGCTGGATCAGAAGTAGAGCACAGGACTCAAACCAATGTCCATATGGGGTGCCAGCGCCACAGGTGGCAGCTTTACCTGCTATACCACAGCGCTGGCCTCACATTATCGCTCTTAAAATTCAGCTCAAGGACTGGTGTTGTGGCCCAACAGGTAAAGCTGCCACCTGCAACACCAACATCCCATATTGGTGCCGGTTCCATTCTTGCTTGCTCCATCCCTGATCCAGCTTCCTGCTAATGGCCTAGGAAAAGCAGTGGAAGATGACCCAAGTGCTTGGGCCCCTGCCACCCACATGGGAGACTGGGATGAAGCTCCAGCCTAGCCCACTGACCATTGTGGCCATCTGGGGAGTGAACCATCTAATGGAAGATCTATCTCTCTCTGTCTCTGTCTCTGTCTCTGTCTCTCTCTTTCTCTCTCTCTAACTCCGACTTTATAAAAAAAAAAAGTTCAAGAACTTTGTAATATAAAACAATGGCAACTGCTTACGGCATGATTTTCTTTTTTCTTTTCTTTTCTTTTTTTTTTTTTTTTTTTTTTTGGACAGGCAGAGTTAGACAGTGAGAGAGAGAGAGACAGACAGAGAGAAAGGTCTTCCTTCTGTTGGTTCACCCCCCAAATGGCCACTACGGCTGGCGCACTGCGGCTGGGGCACCACGCTGATCCAAAGCCAGGCGCCAGGTGCTTCCTCCTGGTCTCCCAGGCAGGTACAGGGCCCAAGCGCTTGGGCCATCCTCCACTGCCTTCCCAGGCCACAGCAGAGAGCTGGACTGGAAGAAGAGCAACCGGGACAGAATCCGGTGCCCTGACCAGGACTAGAACCCAGGGTGCTGGCACTGCAGGTGGAGGATTAGCCTAGTGAGTGGCGGCGCCGACCGCATCATGATTTTTTTAGCTGGACATTCTTACCTGATTTGAAATGAACTCATCAGAAGGACGATGGAGCCCGTGCTCCCTTGACTTGAGCTACACGCACAGTACTGGTCCCTTAGTAGCAGGGACAGGTTCATTCTGAGAATGCATTGCGAAGCGATTTCGTGGTGGTGGGAACATCTTAGGGTGCACTCCCAGGTAGCTGTGACGTCACCAGCTGAGGGTCTCCTGGGACCACTGTGAGTGACTGAAAGACGCGTCTGCATCGAGGCCGGACTTCTCCTCAGTGGCTCTTCTCTCTGCCACCTGCAGACTCAGTTCCCTGCTCTTGCGGAAGCATTTCCCTTCCGAGACCCTGCCTGGTGGTCCTCCAAGTCTTTCTGACTTCAGCATTCAATGTCCTTCGAGAAATCGGTTCTGACTCGCTCTTTGCCACTAAGGCTGAGACGCAGATGCGATTGTGTAAGCGCAAGGCTGAGAGCACCGTGCACATTTGGGGTAGTTTGTATTGTGAGCATAGTTAAATGACAGAGATCCAGAACTCCCAGTCACCCACACCCCCAATTTTCCTTTATATTTTAATATTTTTAAATGGCCATAACACATGCAGAAAACGTTTCTCTGGGTGGAAGTCTCTTAGCATTTTTTTTTTTCACTTTTTCCCCTCTAGAGAGAAAGAATGTTGCTGAAATTTTGGAAATTAGAGTTATGTTAACTAATACTAAAGCAAAGGATTTTGTTGGGTAGGGTGAACTTTGAAGGGCAGCTGACCGTTTTATATCTGAAATTTTGTTCACACGTGGGACATGCGTTTTGACTGCTTTGGGAGATGATGCTACCCCTCCAGAGAATGCATCTTCTGGTTCTTCCTCTGGGGCTGGAACAGTCGGGTGATAGGAAGGGCAATGAGCAGCCGTCCTCCAAAGCAGTGTTACCCATTCAATACTGATACCGTGGGGAGTTTCTGTGGCTCCATATTCTTGCTAAAGTCCTGGTACCTTCCAACTTTAAAACTATTGCTAGTCTGCTAATTGTGTAACAGTGTCTCATTAGATTTCTGTTTTGGGTTTTCCTGATTGCCAGTGATGGTTGACATCTTAGGATTTTTTACTTGGATTCCTTAGATTCCTCATGCCTGATGGCTCATATATCTCTACTTCAATTCTTAAAAATCCTTGTTACACTCATGTAGCCCCTATTAAAAGAAAGCACAGTAGGATGACCTAGTTATTCACTTGAAAAATATGGTGGAATCCGCTGACCCCTGTTCTCAGCTCGGATGAGCTGTTTGGCTTGGTCAGAGCCCTCAACCTGCGGCCTCTTCGTGCTCACTTGCAGATAGGAATATTGGCTTGGTTATAGCAGTGGTTCTCAGATCCGGCCGCCCATAACAATTGCCTGGGGTGTTTCTTCCTAGTTCTGAGGGTTGGACTAAGCCTGCACCAGGAGGCTTGATGCAGCTGGATTAGAGATTGCTAATCCCTTCCAACCTCAGAGCCTGTGATAATGACACAATAGACTTTTCATGCCTGGATTCCGCGCTTCCAGTCATCCTCCTCGTCTGCACCCTGAAATAAGGAAGCTAGAGACCGAGTTCTCTGCGGGCCTTAGTCTATTTTTGTGAGCAAGTCGTGAAAAGGAAGCAGCTCTTTAATTTAGTGCACAGAGGAGAACTTGGCCGCAACACTTGCAGCACGTTTTTGAGGCTGGTTTGAAGGACGAGGTAAAGAAGTCCCCAGTGGCCCTTAAGGAGAACGAGGTACCATGTAGGTCGTGGTGGCTGAGCACAGCACAGGCCCTGTGAGGCTGAGGCAATGAATTGCTGATTTTTTTTAAGATTTTTTTTTATTTGAAAGTCAGTTAGAGATCTTCTACCCACTGGTTCACTCCTCAGATGACCCCAGCAGCAGCACAGAACCAAGCCAAAGCCAGGACCCAGGAGCTTTCTCCAGGTGTGCCACAAGGGTAGCAGGGGCCCCAGCACTTGGGATATCTTCTGCTGCTTTTCCCAGGCCATTAGCATGGATCTAGATCTGAGGTGCAGCAGCTGGGACACCAGCTGGCACCCATATGGGATGTTGGCACCACAGTGGCAGCTTTACCTGCTACGCTGGAATGTCATCCCTGATTTGCTGATTTTTTTACTTTCTCTTAAGATTCTGTCCCATTCCCAGGAGCCCTACCTCACCTCTGTATCCAGTCACTGGTAGAATGGCTCAGGACTGGAACCGTGGCTCCTCAAGGTGAAGCAACTGCGCTCCAAGGGGACTGATGAAAACCCTTGTGCCCTGGGCACAGAGTACTAGGCTGTGTGTGGATGGCTACTGGGGTGAAGAAAGGTGGTGCGAGAGGCATCATATGACCCGTGTACCTGTGTATGACCCGTGTACCTGTGTATGACCCGTGTACCTGTGTATCACCCGTGTACCTGTGTATCACCCGTGTACCTGTGTATCACCCATCTACCTGTGTATCACCCGTGTACCTGTGTATCACCCGTCTACCTGTGTATCACCCATGTACCTGTGTATCACCTGTGTACCTGTGTATGACCTGTGTACCTGTGTATCACCTGTCTACCTGTGTATGACCCGTGTACCTGTGTATCACCCGTGTACCTGTGTATCACCCGTCTACCTGTGTATGACCTGTGTACCTGTGTATCACCCGTGTACCTGTGTATCACCCGTCTACCTGTGTATCACCCGTCTACCTGTGTATGACCTGTGTACCTGTGTATCACCCGTGTACCTGTGTGTCACCCGTCTACCTGTGTATGACCTGTGTACCTGTGTATGACCCATCTACTTGTGTATGTCCAGAGGTCTCCATGACCCAGTGCCTGGCACCAGGTCAGTGGTGCTTTCCAGTGCCCGTCAGCTACTGACAGCTGTGTCTGTGTGGCTGGGACATGACACTGGCTGGTGCCTTGTAGTTGTCAGAGTGTGTTGCCTTGCGTTTACTGAGTTAATCATCAGAGCAATTGTTGGCAGGGAAAAACACTTCGTAGTTGTCTAGACCCTGGTTACGAACTGCAGAAACCAAAAGCTTGAATGAGTTTTAGCATAAATGACTCATTCACTGCTTCATGGAACCAGGCCACAGGGTCCTGGCCCTGAGGGCTCCAGGTTGGGAGAGTCAACGTCTAGACCAGGTTTGTCTTCCTGCTCATCTCTGCTGTCTCTCGGGTCCTTTGTCTCTTGCCAGTGGGGTTTTTTCCCCCTTGTAAGAAGAAGCATGGCCTCAGGCGGTTCCAGATTCTCGCTCTTCCTTTAAGAGCTGCTTTTCCAGTGGCTGCAACAGGAAGACCTCAGGAAAGGTGTGTGCTGGGCCAGGCTCTGGTCGCGTGCCTTCTCTGGACTACTCACAGTGAACAGGAAGGGTTGCATTGATTGGCTGGCTTGGGCCATGGTCATGGGGCAGTGATTGACAGCCCCACTGAGCCGTAAGATAGGAGCGAGGCGGGCAGTCCACCAAAGGAGAGACTGGCACCAGTGCTCCTTCCACGTATGTTCCCATTGTGGTTTTGTTTGTTTGTTTGTTTTTTGTTTGTTTGTTTTTGACAGGCAGAGTGGACAGTGGGAGAGAGAGACAGAGAGAAAGGTCTTCCTTTTTGCCGTTGGTTCACCCTCCAATGGCCGCCGCGGCCAGCACGCTGCGGCCAGCGCACCGCGCTGATATGAAGCCAGGAGCCAGGTGCTTATCCTGGTCTCCCATGGGGTGCAGGGCCCAAGCACTTGGGCCATCCTCCACTGCACTCCCGGGCCATAGCAGAGAGCTGGCCTGGAAGAGGGGCAACCGGGACAGAATCCGGCGCCCCGACCGGGACTAGAACCCGGTGTGCCGGCGCCGCAAGGCGGAGGATTAGCCTATTGAGCCACGGCGCCGACTCTTTTTTAAGATGTAATTATTCATTTGAAATTTGGAATTATACAGAAAGAGAAGGAGAGAGAGAGAGAGACAGAGAGAGAGGTCTTCCACCTGCTGGTTCAGTCTCCAATTGGCCACAACTGCCGGAGCTGCGCCAATCCGAAGCCAGGAGCCAGGAACTTCTTCCAGGTCTCCCACATGGGTGCAGGGGCTCAAAGACTTGGACCATCTTCCACTGCTTTCCCAGGCCATAGCAGAGAGCTGGATGGGAAGAGGAGCAGCTGGGACTTGAACCGGCGCCTACATGGGATGCCGGCACTGCAGGCTGGGGCTTTACTCGCTACGCCACAGCGCCAGTTTCCCATCCTGTTTTAATTCTACTCCTGTCTGTTCCTGTCCCCTAAACAGTTCTGTTTCTCTGTGAACAAGGAGTTCAGTGCAAACCATGAAATTCTAGCCTCCAGATTTGTCCCCACGTTTGCCTCACTGTTTCCCAGATGACCCCGTCCTCTCTGCTGACCACAGACTCCGGATGAGAGCTCCCTGTCCCTCAGTCCTACAGCAGACCGGCTGCATGGCTGCCCTCACTCCATTCCCCCAGAGCAAGGAAGAATGGGCTGTGGGACTGAGCGTGGGGCTTCCTGCTCTCTCTAGCACACAGTAGCCTTGCCTCGGGCCACAGGGAGACCACGCTCATGGTATGGGATGCAGCTGTGTGGGGACCGAGCCTGGAGTCAGGGGCTGAGTGGCCTGAGGTCAGCTTGAGGCCACCTGGTTGAGCCTGGATGGGCCTGGTCACCCCCTGCGTACTGCCTTTGGTCTCCTTTGCGTCTAACTCGTGCCCGGCCCTGCTGACCCTGCCGAGCCTGTAATTGGGAACGCGGAGGACGTAGTGCAGGCTCACACAGTGAACACTGTGGGGTATTGTGGGCCCCTGTGGCTTGCTGGGCGGGGAGAAGGAGGGGAGAGCTGGTGGCTGGGGAACAAATTGCAACCAGATGTAGATTGCAGTAAACACCACGCTGCTGTCCTCTGCTCAGAGGTGCCGTGGTTTCTCGAGGCAGCAGAGCGATCAGTAAACTAGAGGCGTTCCAGGCAGAGTGGGCCTCCTGGGGGCTCTGTCCACAGAATGCAAGGCAGAGCCTGGAGCCCTCCCCTACCTGCGATTTTACACCGCAGTAATAGGCTTAGAGTGTAGCACCCAGACCCTGTGGAACCTGGAAGGAGCCTGGGACTGTGGTTCAAAAAGGAGGCGTCACAGGTGGGGTGGAGGTGGGGGTGTCTGCACCCCTTCACGCATATCCAAGAGCCTGCCTTGTGCCGCTTGCCGAGGAGAACCAACTGACCTTCAGACCCCGGGGAGGGCCGGAGGAGCCTTTGCGGGCCGGCAAAGGAAGCGGCCTCTGGGCCAGAAACATGGAGCGGGTGGGACTGAGTGATGCAGGGAAGTGCCAGAGCCTTTCTGCCCAGTCCCTGTTTAAGGGCTCCTGGAAAACTTCCTGGACTGGAATTAGCATGTAAATGAAGAGGGACCAGCACTGTATGGTAGTAGGCTAAGCCTCCCCTGCAGCGCCAGCATCACATATAGGCACCAGTTCCTTTCCCAGCTCTCTGCTATGGCCTGGGAAAGCAGCAGAGGATGGTCCAAGTCCTTGGGCCCCTGCACCCACGGGGGAAGACCTGGAGGGAGCTCCTGGCTTCAGATCGGCTCAGCTTCAGCCACTGCAGCCTTTTGGGGAATGAACCAGCAGATGGAAGACCTCTCTCTCTGCCTCTCCTCTCTATATATAACTCTGACTTCAAATAAATAAATAAGTCTGTAAAGTCTTTAAAATCATCTCTTAAAAAAAAAAGAATATAAAGGGCATGACGCTAGTCCAGGTGAACTCAGCAGCATCAGGGCTGTGCTCCACCCTCAGTTGACCTCTGCCCTGACTTGGGCTCCTTGGGGGGCCTCCCCCACCCCCCTCTCACTGGGTGGGCCATTCCTCCTGGGGCAGTGACATGGAATGCCTGCCTGTGCTCCATAGGCTGTACTGAGCATGCGTGGGGTGAGCTCATTGACTCTTCACAGACGTTGATTTTTCACACGAGGATCACGGCAGAGGCTGGTGGAAGTCACGTGAGGCGCCCAAGGTCAGGTCACTGGTGGGAGCCACTCTGCAGGCCCCGTCTCTAGGCCTTCTGGCACTCGCCCCGGCTTTCTCACTCCTCGCACCTCCGTATTCCAGATAGGCACCCTGGTCGGCCGTTGTGTGCCGTGGTTCCTAGCTCTTCAGGCCAGCAGCCTGTACGGAAGTCTGCAGGGGACTAAGTTCCATGAGCCAAGCCCACAGAGACTGTGTGCCTGGGGAGACTGCAGCTGGGGGGTACACGTTCACTGCATGGAATGACGACTCCTCTTGTACCCCAGAAATCTGCTTTCCAGAGCGCATCTTGCCGACTTCCGGACACTCGAAGGGTCGTTAGCAAGCATGTGCACTTGGAGCTCCCTCTTACAAGCTGTGCCTTGACCCTGGTACCAGCTGTGAACAGTCATCTCCAGCCTCCCAGGGAAAATCCTGTGTCCTGAGGCCACACCTTTCTCCCTGTGCAGGAAGTTGGCAATTCCCGTCCTCCCTGAGGGCCTTTTCACAGATGGCTGCTAAGTTCCAAGCTGTCTCCCTCTGGCCTTGTCCTCCAAGACTCTCCTTGTCCTCCAGACATGCAGAGCCCCAGGCACTGCCCTGTGCTTGAAGCACAGCCATTGAGGAAGAAAACATCTCCCGTCCCTGCCTGGACACCCAGGAAAATACTTTGAACCAAATGGAGTGGAGAAGACAAATTGGCTGCATCTATTTAAGAACAAATCAGGGGCCAGTGCTGTGACATAGTGGGTAAAGCCGCCACCTGCAGTGCTGGCATCCCATTTGTGTGCTGGTTCAAGTCCCAGCTGTTCCACTTCTGATCCAGCTCTCTGCCATGGCCTGGGAAAGCAAAAGATGGCCCAAGTCCTTGGGTCCTGGCACCCATGTAGAAGACCTGGAAGAAACTTCTGGTTCCTGGCTTTGGGTTAGCCCAGCTCTGGCCATTGTGGCCATTTTGGGGGAGTGAACCAGCACGGGAGAGTTCTCTCTCAGCCTCCACCTCTGTCTCTCTGTAACTCTGCTTTTCAAACAAATAATCTTTAAAAAAAAAATCAAGCTTTCTGAATCTACCACCGAGGGCAGGTTGGGTGCAGAGACTCAGTGCAATAGAAGTAGCAGCCCTCATTTCTAGGCCTGATCAGCAGATGAGGTGGAGCAGCAGGTGGCGTGGCCCCAGAGGAGTTCACGCCAAGGAGAGGGTCGGGCTGCTGCCTGCTGAAGCGAGTATAGCTGTTGTGCCCGAGGCAGAACCCTGGGAGTCTGCACTGAGCAGGCATTTGCTGTGGGACCTGAAGGCAGGTGCCAGGCTTCACGCCCATCTGTGATCCCAGCACCTAGCAGAACCGTCCCCCACAGAAAATGCAGCACATATGCTACTTAAGAAGTGACTGAGATCCCCTTTACGTGAAGTGTTCGGGATGGGCACATCCGGAGAAATGTAGCATCCATTACCAGGGATGTGGGATAAATTGGAGTGTCTCCTGGGGGGCCCCAGGTTTCTTGCTGGGGGGATGTGATCTGGAGTTAGAGAGGAGAGGCAGCAACGCTGTGACTGCACTGGGGACCACTGAACTGGACACTGTGATGTGTGCATTAAATAGAAGCAGGGCTGGCATTTTAAACTTGAGCAAGAAGGTGAGACCCCTCAAAAATGCGGGGCAGACCAGAGTGCTCTAAAGGGCACCCCAGCCCTGGGCTCGGCCCTGGTAGGTTGGGGAGCCAGCCTCTGAGGCTCGTGTGCCAGGCATGTAGTAATGCCAGCCGTTCTACAGGGTGAGCCCCTTAGGAGCGAGGGCTCCGGGACTGGGCTTCTTAGGTCTTGCAGAGTGAAATGGAAGAGGTGAGCGTTTTTCTATATAGGAGACAAATGCTGCAGATAATCTTGTAAAGACAAAAGATTCTCTTCAGTGTTTTTAAATGCATGGTAATGTCTGCACGTTGCAAATACTGTTCCACACTGCACCAGCATTGATTGAGCACCTGCTGTGTACCAGGCACCAGGCTGGGCATGGATGGATTCTCACTGGCAAGGATGTAGCAGTCTGATGGGGAACAACGGCACTGACCTGAGCCGGCAGTCAGAACCCACAAAGGGTGTTCGAAACAAGCAGTCCCTTGCCTGTTAGCAAGCAGAGTGTCTGTGGCTCTGTCTGCTGTGTCCAGAGAGAACCACACTCAAATGGGAAGATCTGCCTACAGTGGGAGGAGGCAGTAGGCACTCGCGTGGAGGCCTTGAGCGTCCTCTACATTCTCGGGGGGAAAAGAGAGGGGGTTGATGCCTTCCTGCCACGTGGCCCGAGCACCACACGTCCTTGCAGCGTGGAGAGGGCTGTCGGCGAGCTTCCTCCACGTCTCCTCCCTAGAAGTCAGGAGGTTTCCGGGCGATGCCTGCAGGCCCGAGCCACCCTCACAGATGGTGGTACCAGAAAATGCAGAGCAGAGCTGATGTGTTGCCAGTGCACCTCCCAGACCTGTGTGGCAAGGACGCTTCCCAGTACCTCAGAGCCAACAGCAGCACAGGCTTGGTCCATGTGTGTTGAGAACGGACAGCTAGACCAGGGTGGAGGAGGTGGCAGTTTAAAAGACCCTCAAGGACCACAGCTGTTGGGGCTGATTTTTCTCCTTTCGGTGGCATTCCAAGCTCTTTGTCTGCTCTGTGAGGCGAATTCATTCTGCGCCCTCGTGAGTCATCCTGCCCACAAATAACCTCTCGGAGTAGCCTTTATGAAAATAGACAATTCCCATCGCATCGTGTGAGCTGGCAGCTGGTGTGTGCCTTCCGTGGGTGGGCTGTGCTACGTCTGCCTGCACCCACGCATGTCAGGACTGCTACGGTTGGGGGCCACAGCATGCAGGGGGGACGTCTAGACTCAGAGGCCGAGGCCAGCGTGCGTAGGGGAGGCTGGCGAGCACCTCCACCCAGCTTAGTTCTGTGCCGGTTCTTTGGCTGGGTCTAGGAACTGAACCGGCACAAGACCGATGAATAGGAGAAAGCATGCAGGTCGCGTCAGCCATTGCTGTGCGCAGGGACCCTCACAACAGTCGGGAAAAGGCCCAGGCAGAGGCCTTTGGATGTTTTGACGAAAGACGGTAGAATCAAGAAGGCAGGATGAGAAAGGGGGGTCTAGGCCGGGGCAGCGGATCCCAAGGAGCGCAGCGCGCAGAAGCGAGGAGTTCCTTGAGCTGGTTTGTTTCCGCAGCCCACTGCAGTGCCGCTGCCCAGCCGCCGGCGATGGGACTGTTCGCTCCCACTGGCACAGGGAAGGCATCTCTCTGAGCTGGAGTTAAAGGCTTGCTGGAAGTAGGGGAGGCCGAGCAGGTGGCCCCACTTTGTGGGCTGCCTCTTGGGAGCCTTCTGCAGGCCCGAGGAGAGCACGTTGGGGTGGTGTGTCCTCCAGCCCACTGATGGGCAGCCTGGCTGCTCCTGTGCCACCTTCAAGGCTGCCGGCTCCTGTGGCCGCGGGCCCTCCTCGCAGAGGTCTTGTGAAGATATCTCTGGAAAAAAAGACAGCATCGGAGAAGGTTCCCTGGAGAAACCTCGTGTCCCTTCAGCCGGGAGCTTGCTCCTGCAGCTTTTCTTCTGTGTTACCCCGCTTTACTTCTGAGCAGCGTTGTTGTTAAGGTCGCCCTCGACAGAGACTGCGGTGTGTATAGACGCGTCCGTTTTCCTGCCCAGGAACATGGACTCTGCCTGGTGATGGTCCCCCCGGAGCACCTCCAACACCTGGCTGTCCCTGGCACGCTCCTCCAGTGGGGGCAGCGCCGCCTGTGGGTCAGCACCTGAGGTTGGTCATGGAGGCCCAAGACGAGCACACATCCTGGCTGTGACTGTGGTTCAAACGGTTCTGTGACCCGGTCGTGACCAGGAGTTGTAACCAGCAACTCCTGGGACTAGGACCGGGAGCTGGACCTGGCAGTGTGGGCGGGGCTGGGGCAGCCTCATCGTGCAGCTGAGGAGAGCCAGCTCGAGGGTGGGGAGCACACAGGGGAGAGAGCTGACGGGGAGCAGGTGAGCCCAGCCACACTGCCCGGAAGGCACCGTCCCCTTGACCTTTCTGACCGTGGGAACCGTCCACTTGTTCTCCAGCCCTGAGTTCTGGCTCCCTGCAGGGTGGTGTTTCCCCCTCGCCCGGCGTCCCACAGTGCAGAGGCCGCCCAGGCTGCATTTGCTGAGTCAGTTCTCCTGGAGTTGACCAGGCAGTTAGCACACAGCAGAGGGGAGCAAGGCTGTGTTGCCCAGTGCTGCAGCCACAAGAGGCAATCCAAGTTTAAGTTTGAGTTCATGCAGACAAAGATGGAACTTCCTTCCTGGGAGACTACCCACGTTTCAAGTGCTCAGCAGCCACACGAGCTGTGGCAAGGACAGAGGGTGGCTGCAGAGCCATCTTGGCCAGCCAGGGCCTGATTCAAGCTCAGGACTTCCCTCTGTACCGTGCAGCCCCTGGGTTCATTTTCCCATCAGATTACTCTCCATCCAGGGGGAACCATGTGTGGGGATTCACAGAAATCATTAATTCATTCTTCAGAAGTTGAATGGATCCGTACTTTGCCCAAGACGCACAGTAGAAAGCTGAGTAAGATGAAGCCCCTGCCCTAGACTTCAATCCAGCAGGGACTCGGTCATTTAAAGCGATGATTTCTGTGCTGTGGGAACACGAGGGCAAGAGCCCTGTCTGTGCCGGGGACAGGCAGACGGGTCAGGAAGTGTCCTGTTGCTGGGTGCATGGAGCTTCTGACGGTGCGATTGGAGGGCCACGTGGGGTTTTTGTGTCTGTCCGACTCAGAGCGTGTGTGTGTGTGTGTGTGTGTGTGTGTGTGTGTACGGTGCCACTCTGAGTCAGCCATCTTTCGGAGTGTTCAGGCAGTGACACACCCAGCAAGGGGAGTGCAGCCAGTGTGTCCTGATGAGCCAGTGTCTGAGCAGGTGAGCGGTGAGGAGGACCACACTGTGCAGATGGAGCGTGAGGGCGGGCCATGCCAGCGTTTATCTGAGGCCGTCCAGTGTCCTTAGGGAAGCGTGTTATGTACAAGGATCTGAAAGCGAAGGGAGCAGTGATTGGCATCAGAAATGGCAGAGCTGGGGCTGGGAAACTGAAGTCAAAGTTGTTCTGGAGCTGGCCTCCGGTAGGGTCTGACTGCGACCCGACAAGTGTGTGCGGGGAGATGGGGCCTGAGGAGGGAGGTGAGGACCGGCCTACGTGCGTGGGCTGGCGCTGTTGTCTCGGGAGCAGGTGTGTTCAGACACGAACGTGTGCGCTGCTCCGGCGGTGCAGAAACGGACGAAGGCCCTGTGTCCAGAGGCAGCCTCGCCCTCGTGCTGGTGAAGAACTCCTCACTAAGAGCGGTCAGACCTCGTCCCTTCCCGTGCCCTGTGAGGACGGGCTTCCAGGGTCCCCTTCCGCAGCACACACTCAGGCTGTGTCTCAGCTCCCACGGGGAGGTGAGCAGGCCGAGAGGCAGGCACTGACTCTCTGAGCCGCACCTGCACTCTGCAGTGCTGAGGAGGAGGGTCCTGCTCCATGGCTGGGAGACGGCGGGGAAGCGTTAGCCCGTGTTGAAGCACCTAGAAACAAAGCATGGCAGCTGCAGACACTCGGGAGATCATCTTGCCCGGGGTCCTCCTCTTCAGGATGGGGGTCTCAGTCTGAGGAGCAGCCCCAGATAACTCGGGGAGCCCTGGTTCTGAAGGCTTCTGTTGCTGACGAGAGGCCAGTGCCTCCAAGTGCCGCTGGCGAGCCCCTGCTGCCTCCGTCTGCACGCGGGGTCAGGACCTGCCCTCCCCCTTGTAAGGGCCCAGCTGTAAGAGGGGGGACAGGAGAGGCTCAGCAGGCAAAGCTGATGATGCTCTCAAGTTCTAGAAGCAGAGTAGGCATGACCTGCACCCAGGGCCATGCGGGGAAAGCCGCCAGGGTGGCCAGGAGACAGAGGGTTGGAGCAGGCGGGTTTAGCTCCAGGCCTCTGTTGGGGTTCTCCTTGGAATGTCAAGGTAAAGCAGGTTGGCTAGGCTGACGAAATCAGTGGCTTCCTTTTTTTTTTTTTTAAGATTTATTTTGTTCATTTGAAAGAGTTACAGAGACAGAGACACACAAAGATCTTCCACCTACTAGTTTACTCCCCAAATGGCTCCAAGGGCTGGGCCTGGCCCAAGGTGAAGCCAGGAGTCCTAGGCATTCAGGTCATCTTCTGCTTTCCGAGTCACAGTAGCAGGAGCTAGAGTGGAAACCAAGCAGCTGGAACTGGAGCCAGTGCTCCAGTATGGCACGCCAGCATCGCCATTGGTGGCTCAGCCTGCTACGCCATCATGCTGGCCCGGCCTTGGATTTTAGGGGCTTCTAGGCTACAGGTGTGGTTTCCAGTTGTCTGATGCCTGGCCATGGGGATGGGTAAGGCAGAACAGCACCACCTCCTGGGTGTTTAGGCCAGATAGAAGTGTGGCTCTGGACTGGTGAGTTTGGGTATCCAAGATGGCTGCAGGCTGGGCCTTTGCCGTCTCCAGGAACTGGCTGGCCTCCCCCGCCCTTTGGCAGTCTCTGCCCAACTAGAAAGAGTGGTTTTATTTTTTGTTTTTGTTTTTGTTTTTTTTTTCTAGTTATACCTTAAATAAGGCTGGGTGGGATTTTTCCCCCATTCCATTGCTTTTATTTTTAATTTTTCCCTACAGAAGCTTTTAATTTAAGGAATACAAACTTCATGCATTTCATTAAAACTTTAGGAACATGGTGATTCTTCCCACAGCACCTACTCTCCTACTCCTCTTCCTCCTCCCTCTCCTATTTCCTTTCTTATTTTTTACTAAGATCTATTTTTAATTAACTTTATACATATTTGATTAACTCTATGTTAAGAGTTCAACAAATACTATGAAAAAAACCGTTCCTCAACAGTCAAAACAAGGGTTGTTCCAAGTCATTGCTTCTCAAAGTGTCAGTTTCACATCTATAGATTGCTTTTTTAGGTTCTCCGTTAGTTATCACAGGTCGTGGAGAACATACGGTGTTTGGCCTTTTGGGACTGGCTTGTTTCACTAAGTATGATGTTTTCTAGTTTGATCCATTTTGTTGCAAAGGACCGGATTTTGTGTGTGTGTGGTTTTTTTTTTTAGCACTATATAGTATTTCATGGTGTACATATCCCATAATTTCCTTATCCAGTCCTCAGTTGATGGGCATTTGGGTTGATTGCATGTCTTAGCTATTGTGAATTGAGCTGCAGTAACATGGGGGTACAGGTAACTCTTTCATACGCTGATTTCATTTCTTTTGGGTGAATTCCCAGGAGCGGGATGGCTGGGTCATATGGTAGGTCTGTATTCAGATTTCTGAGGTATCTCCATACTGTCTTCCACAGTGGCTGCACCAGTTTACATTCCTACCAACAGTGGATGAAGGTACCTTTTCCCCCACATCCTTGCCAGCATTTCTTGTTTGTTGATTTTTGTATGAAAGCCATTCTACCGGGGTAAGGTGAAACCTCATTGTGGTTTTGATCTGTATTTCCTGATGGTTAATGATCCTGAACATTTTTTCATGTGTCTGTTAGCCATTTGAATTTCCTCTTTTGAAAAATGCCTGTTTAAGTCCTTTGCCATTTCTTAACTGGGTTGTTTGTTTTGTTGTGGTGGAGTTTCTTGATCTCTTTATATATTCTGGTTATTAACTTTATCAGTTGCATAGTTGGGAGATAATTTCTCCCATTCTGTCAGTTGCCTCTTCACTTTGCTGAGTGTTTCTTTTGCAGTACAGAAGCTTCTCAATTTGACGTAATCCTATTTGTCAGGCTTTGACTGCCTTTGCCTCTGGGGTCTTTGCCAAGAACTCTTTGCTGGTGCTGATGTCTTGCATGGTTTCCCCAATGTTCTCTAATAATTTGATGGTATTGGGTCCTAGATTTAGGTCATTAATCCATTTTGCGTGGATTTTTGTGTAAGGTGTGAGGTAGGGGTCCTGCTTCCTGCTTCTGCATGTGGAGATCCAGTTTTCCCAGCACCATTTGTTGAGGAGACTGTCCTTGCTCCAGGGATTGATTTTAGCTCCTTTGTCAAAGATGAATTGGTTGTAGATGCTTGGGTTGATTCTTGGTGTTTCTATTCTGTTCCATTGGTCTATCCATCTGTTTTTGTACCCGTGCCAGGCTATTTTGATTGTAACTGCCCTGTAGTATGTCTTGACATCTGGTATAGTGTTGCCTCCAGCTTTGTTTTTGTTGTATAAGATTGCTTTAGCTATTCAGGTCTCCTGCATTTCCATGTGAATTTCAGCATCATTTTCCTTCTAGATCTGAAAGAATGTCCTTGGTATTTTGATTGGTATAGCATTGAGTCTGTTAATTGCTTTTGGTTTATATATCCAGGAATCTACCCATTTCCTCCAGGTTGAGAAAGGGCTTTATAGGTGGGCAGACAGCATGATATGCAGAACAGGAGCCCTGGCCCTTGCCTTACTCAGACTCCCCTATTTCCCAGGTCTGCTACATACCTGCTTCCACGGTCATGGGAGGTGGGAACTGCGGCCTCTCTTTCCTGCCCGTGTGGAGTGTTGCATGAAGTCCATGGCTCAGTGCAGAGGTCAGATGCTTTCCACGGCCTCCTGGACTCCAGCCTCATGAAGAAGCCCAAGCCAAGAGTGGGCTTTTCCTTGCCCTGGATGAGACGTCTCTCAGGGCCTCCCAGCCCACTGCTTCTCGTCCTCTCCTGTGCTCACCCTTCGTTCCGTGCACCACTCCTGAGTCGTTCAGGACCCACTGGAAGTGGGCACAGGTGACTGAGGACACCAGAGCAGCGCGTGCAATGGAAGGAAAGTTCATCCGCAGCCGTGGGCCAGCTACAATTTCCACACATCCTCTGGCTTCTCATATTTAACACTGCAGGCCACATGGGGTCTGTTGCTTGTTTCAGGGCTGGCCAGTTGGTCAGGGGGCAAAGCCACAAAGGAGTGTAGAGTAAGGCAGGTGCTGGGGCACAGTGCATTAATCTCCCACCTGCAGGGGCTGGTGCTGTGGCGTAGTAGGCTAAGCCTCTGCCTCTGGCACTAAATCCTCTATAGGCGCAGGGTTGTGTCTTGGCTGCTGCTCTTCCAATCCAGCTTTCTGCTTATGGCCTGGGAAAGCAGTGGAAGATGGGGCCGAAGTGTTTGGGCCCCTGTACCCTTGTGGGAGACCCGGAGGAAGCTCCTGGCTTCAGATCATCCCTGCTCTGGCTGTTGCTGCCATTTGGGGAGTGAACCAGTGGATGGAAGACTCCCTCCCTCCCTCCCTCCCTCTCTCTCTCTCTCTCTGCCTATCCTCTTTCTGTGCAACTCTTTCAAATAAATAAATCAATCTTTAAAAAAAAGAAAGAAGCCTGTAAGGAAGGAGTCCTAGGGAGGGACAGGGAGCCAAGGAGATGCAGGGGCCAGGCCTGCTGTGTGTCACTCAGACAGTCTGCTCCCTCGGGGGAGCTGACCAGAGTCCTCTTCCCAGAGCAGTACTCAGTGGTGACCTAACCACCTTGCACTGCTCCCGCCTCTTAAAGGGCCTCTCACCTGACCACGCCAGGATCAAGCCTGCGGCCCCAGAAACCTCAGCCGTATCCAAACCATTGCACCCCCTTACGTCAAATCCCAGCTCACTGCTAGCATCCTCCGGCAGGTGCAGAATCACCCGAGAATGCGCTCCATTACTGTCTAATGGAAATAACAAGCATGTTGGGTTATATCAGAATTAAATAAAATAATGTAATTAAAGCATTTGCCAAAGTTCCAGGCGTATCATGTGGCAAGCACTTGGTGACTGTCACGCCTGTTATCATCATATCATAACAACAACCACGGAACTCATTGGTCTCCTGTTAATGTGTTTCATGGTTCAGTAAGTTTAGTTGTTTTAATAACTAATAAAAATGATTGTCCATAAAAGAAAGTAATTTTTTATTAGATGACTCCCTGAAAAGCTAAATCATTTTTGTGTATGTGTGTGTGTTTGAAAGGATACCTCAGGAAAGTTCTAGAACTAAGTGGCAACTTGGCTCGCTGAAATGAGCCTGCAGCGCCTCCCTCTCCCCCGGGATGTTTGGCCGGAAACAGAAAGAAGGGGAGCTCACTGGGAAGTCTCGAGCCGGCTGTAATGGCCTCAGTGTGGCAGGGATCATGCCGGCTCTGTTCACGGCTCTGTTCACAGCTCTGCTCTTGGGAGCAGCGTCCGCAAGCTTGGTGCGTTCTCTGCGTCGTCTTCGCAGAGGGCAGTCACATTTAGCTCTGATTATGTTTGGGGCATCTGGATTCTAGTCAGCATGTTGGCTCCGTTGTAGACCCTAAAGTCTGCGGCTTACTCCTAATGTGGAAAATGGAATAATCCCCCAGGCGCAGGCAGCTGAACTCCAACACGCGGCTGCGTTACCCTAGTGAGAAGCTGCCACAGACATCACAAGACTTGTTATACAAGGAAACATGATTACAGTGGATTAGAGGAGCTTGCCAGGGGCATGAAGGATTTATTACTTTTTGAATTCTGGATGAGACATAAATATGTTTTTCCCCTTTTAATTTTGGACCCCATACGGCAAAGGTGAGAAAATTCCTCCGCAGATTCGAGAACGCTTAGTTGCCGAAGATCGGTTGGGTTTTGTGTCCAAGTCACACTGCAAAGGGCATGAATACTTGCCTGGCAGAGACACAAAACAGTCACTCACTTCTGTCGCCGCTGCCAAGTTAGTTACTGCCTCGTCTCCCAGTGGGAGAGAAATGTAGCTCCTTGGGGAGTCTTTTGGAAGGCAGCGTGGTGTAATGGAAAAAGCAGCGCACTCAGGCATGTGGCCCGGATCGCGGCTCCTGCGATTTGCGGCAGGCCGCTTAGCCTCGCTGAGCCGAGACACCGGGACGGGGTCCCCGTCTCAGAGGGTCGTGTGGGGGGCTGAAGCGTGCTAAATGTCGTGTTTGCGGGGTGCGTCTGCGTCAGACTCACAGATCTGAGTTCAGGGACGTCAGTTTTGCGGATGTTCTCAAAGGAGGAGCTTTTGAAGTCATTGTGAGCGCTCAGGGTATTTTCACAGGTGGTTTGTTTTCCCTGGCAGCTGAGACAGCACAGGGTGGGGGTGGGCTTAGCTGTGGCTTCAGACCTGAGCGGAAATGGACCCCCTACCACTGTGAAGCCTGCAGCAACACACCTCGCCTGCTGGCCTCAGTTTATTCATCCTCAAAACGGACGGGAAAGAGAACCTCAACCCGGCTGTACCCACCTCCTCCCGTTTTGTTTTCTGTGTGGCACCTTCTGCGATTTGAGATTACGTGTTTGTGTTTTTGTGTGCTTGTCTGTCCCCCACCCCAGCCCCTTCTCAGACGTAACCTCCAGGAGGACAGAGTCTCCCGAAGGCAGTGACCGGCACGCTGTTGTTGTTTATGCCTTTGACCTTCGACATCTTAAGTGCTGACTTAATACAGACTTAGGAAAAAAAAAAAAAACTCCCCGAGCGTCGTGGCTGTATTTATGTACAGTAGCTGAGCTAGAACCTGGGCGTTTGGAAATACCCGCGTTTTTACAGTTGAGCTTCTGTTTCCCAAAGGTGCTTACTCAGCCTTGGATGGCACTGTGCGACGTGTGACATCAGAAGTCTGACTCAGGCGTTCAGCTGGGAAAGATCTTGACTTTGAGCCCGGCTCGCCCTTTGAGGTACGGCTGGACAGAGCTCAAGAAGGTCTTGGGTTTCAATTTATCTAGGAAGGTATTTAGCAAATTATTTTTAACCATTTGGATGTGGTACAGATCACCCGAGGAATCTGCAGCCTGTGCGTAAGTGGAGGCCGAGAGCAGAGCCGAGTGGCAGAACACGGACCTGCTCCAGCCTTCCCCAGGGCCTGCGTCCTCCCGGCCTGCCCGCCCGGCCAGCCCTGGGCCCCGGCGTCTCCTGGCCGACGTCTCTTACCTAGCCCCTTGGACATCACTCTGATTCCCGGGGTTTCCTCTCCACGTGAAGTTAGGCGCTGGGCACTCGGGACCAGTGCTGGGCTTTGAGGGTCTCGTTCCATAGCTTCCCTGCAGTGTGGTGGCACTCACAACACTGAGCTGTGACACAGAGAACATGAGGAGTGCTTGGCTGTCCTCCCTCATCCTCTCAAGGGGCTTTGGGGACTTGAGGGAGGGGTTCCTGTACACCCAGGGACTGCTTGCGGAAGACTGCACAGCCTTGTGTCATGGGCAGCTCGGGAAGGCTCAGTTTTCTTCACGCTCTCGACAGATAGCATCTCTGGTTTAAAATAGGCTTGGAACCATTACCAAGTGGACGTAATAGACACTGCACGCTTGCCCTGCTGGCCCTCCAGGCCCTGTGTGCGTGGGTTGGCCACAGAAATGCTGAAGCAGTGTGCAGCTGCCCAGTCTTGTTGGGTTTCTGTGTTGTGGCTCTCCCAGCTCTGCTCGAGTTTGCTCATTAGCACAGACAATTAGCCAGGCCTGCGTAGCCAGGTCCTGACTTGTCAGCAGCAGACGGCCTGGTCCAAGCGGGCACTTGGAAGCTCCACAGAGACATCCAGAACCACCCCGCCGGTCATCTGCCTTTTCGTCCCAGATGTGCTGGCACTCCAGGGGCAGGGGTCTACCCTCGGCCTTCGCAGCTCGGGCCGCACTTCACACGGGGGAGCAGCCCGGTCACTGCAGGGTTGTAGAGACCGTGTGTCCGTGTGCCTTACCTCCCCAGGGAAGTGCCAGAATGAGACGGACTGCAGGACCTGGAAGAAGCCACAGCTGGGTGTGGGTGTGGCCCTGTTTCTAGGCGGTGCACGTGGTCTCACGCGAGCACGCATGTGGTGGCTTCTTGCCGACGTTGGCCATGAATTGGTCGTGCTGAATCCTGTCCCTGTCCCGATGTGGTGCGTGTCAGCATTCCCATTCTGCAGATGGAGAAGCTGAGGCCCCATGGAGTTGGTCAGTGATCAGGTGTGAAGACGTGTATGGTGGCGTTACGTGGGGAGCCGAGGGGACCTTCCCACAAGGTCACTGGGACGCAGAGTCTGGCACAGTGCTGTATTGCCCTTGTTCACTCTTTCTCCGTCACGGGGCAGGCAGTCCCGTCCTTGACCAGGATTCTTCCCCGATCAGCTGCACGACATTCGTGTCCGGCACCTTCCCCACTCAGACAGGGCTTTTCTCCGTCCCACTGCCACCACTTCCCACGCCTGGAGCAGGCCACAGCGGGTCTGACCTCAGCTGTGTCCCCTGCAGCTTGGCCTCCCTGGGGTCCACAGGTCTGAGTCTGTCCCTCAGGGACTTCCAAAGGCTCGTTGACCTCACCTGTTTCTGCGGCAGCCACAGACACCTTTTGCCGCCTGCCTCAGCTTGCGTCTCGCGCTGGTCCTCACCACACTGGCCAAGTCCTGCCTGCTGCCCGCCCCTCACACCTGCTCTCCCTGCTGGGCACTTGACCTCTCAGCCTTCAGGACTTGGTCCCTCCTGAAGCCCTGCCGCCTCCTCATCGTGAGCACCTGGAGAAGAAGTTGCCTGCTGTTGTTACATGTCCTTGCACCTGGCAGGACACCTGGACGTGTGGACAGTGCTTGAACGATCAGGGCTGCTGTGGGGAGATGAAGCAGCAGACCCGGGCGCAGCGTGCATATTCAGCAGCTGTGGGTGTGCCCCAGTGTCTTACCTAGCCCAGCTCTGTCTCTTCAGAACGGGGAATTCTGGCAGGTGCTTCGCCAGCTGCCTTCTCGGATAATGCCTTTAGGGTTAGATTCAGCAAGATGTTTGAGTGAACTCCTTGGGCTGGAAGTGGGACACCAGTCCCAACAGAGGTAAACAAACGTGGGAGTGTGTTTGCTCGAGGACCTGAACGGCTCTCGGCCGGATCGCTCGTTGGGTTGTTAGAACGCGTTAGCTGTGCTGTCTCCTTCTCCTAGCTGGCTCTTTGCTGAATTGCATCTCTCTCAAGCAGACTCTTGGCTCGGGAGAGCAGGACAGTAGCTGGTGGCCCCAGGCTCATGTCCCCAGGCTCAGCGGCTACCATGGAGAGAGCCTTGTTCCCAGTGGCACTTGTTGGCACTGCTTCACTGGTCCACTGGGGACCCAGCCGCTGTGTTGGGTTCAGGGGCCCTGCAGCGCTCACTCCCGGCCCGATCTGGAGCACGTTCCCATTTCAAGTGGGAATGGGGTGCTAGAGCCCCTTCCAAGTCATATAACCTGAGAGCGAGGGAGAGATTGTAGAAAAATTGGGGAAGTGGGGTGGTTATCACAGGCCCTGGCCAGCAGAGCGATACCTGTGCACTGGGTTGCCTCCCTCCCCTTGTTGCCGCTGCCTCTCCTGCTCCCCAGAGCTAAATGGTGTGGTGGGTCCGGGCAGGTGGCTGGGCTCTCCCTCTGCACCCCTGCCGCACTCCCGTGTTGGTGTGGGAGCCCCAGGTCCAGATGCGGCTGTTCTCACACAAGTTTTCGGCGAGGATGCATGTTTCTGATGACATCAGTGAGTACTTAAGTTCCCGGTAGTTTTCAAGCTTAAGTCCTGTCCTGAGTTCTCTGACACTGTGTAAATTTAAAGCAAATACCATTCGCAGCGACACGCCTTCCCTCAGCTTGGCCCGTGTGGTCGACCTTGGGTTCCCAAGGTTCGGCAGTCGCTTTGTGACATTCGGCCCCAGCTCCCACCTGTTGCTCTGACCGAGCCATAAAACACGGTGCCGCTGCCCCTGTTTGGGGAGCAGTCATGAACACCGTGGCACGCTTGCCCTTGTTTCTTTCCTTGCAGTCCACAGTTGGGTTTTTCATGCGGCTGTTGGCACACTTGCTTCCCAGTGTGCACTGAGTGTCTGTTTCCTGAAAAGGGCACGGAAGGGCCTTCCCTTTAAACTGGCCCATTTATTTCTCATCCCTTTGCAGCAAGGCTGTCATTGTCACCACTTGAAAGACGCGCAGATGAAGGCTAAGAGGGGAGATGAAATTTAACAAAGGTCTCAGGATAGATGGAGAACCTGGGATTTACTTCCCGGCGTGCTGGGCTAAAGCTTGAAGATTCTGAAGCGTAGGAGCTGGACTTTGTGACCTAAGTCCCGGGGATGAGACTGACACGTGTCACAAGACAAAGGTATTGCCGGTGGCTGTGGGCGATGTTATGTAGTTTATTGTGCTGTTACAGTTCAGAGAACGGTGAATTCTGCCTCCAGGTTCTACTCTGCATCCATGTGAACCTGCCTGGAAATAGGACAGTACTTCAGAAAGTTCACTGAAAAATAGAGCTAAAAAGATAACACACCGTTTCTGCATATGTGTATGTGCACACACACACACACACACACACAAATCATGACTTTTTTCTATATTTTATTATTTGAAAGCCAGAGCATCGGAGAAAGAGAATGAGATAGAGAGACAGATCTTCCATGCACTGGTTCAGTCCCCAAATGGTTACAACTGTCGGGGCTGGGCCCAGCTGAACCCAGGAGCCTGGAATTTAATTTGGGCTCCCACGTCGGGAACAGGGGTGCAAGCACGTGAGCCGCCATCTGCTGTCTTCCCAGGTGCGTTAGCAGGAAGCTGAATGAGAAGCAGAGCTGCTGCGACTCCAACCAGCGCTACAGTATGGGACACAGGCGGCGGCGTAACCTGTTGCGCAATGCACACCTCAGGAACTTACTCTAGAGGTCACCCTGCACGGATGCACTGTCTGCCCCTTCACTGCTTTTGGTTTTTCCTTTGAATTTAGCGTCTGTGTGACCTCAGACTTGGTTTGAACCCAAAACATGTGAGAGCCCTAGATATGTTTGCATGGTTTTGTTAGGTTTTAGGATTTTAGGATTCAAAGAAGGAGCAGAGGCAGCTAGTTAGAGAAGACTTTTAGGGGGTACAGGATGTGGGGACAAAGAGTCGGGGTTGAGCCTGCCCGACAGAGAGCAGAGGGTGTGAAACCTGGCTTCATTCTGTGTGAGCAGCTGGCGGAGTCCCTTCCTAAGCTGCTTGCTGGGGGAAGTGCAGAGCGCCCCATGGACCCTGATACAGTGCGGGGGGTGTCGCACACTCTGACAGTACACTGAGCAGTTTGGAACGTCCGCAGGTGCAGGGCTGTGTGGAAAAATCAACATCCCACTAGCCTTTAGATTAACCATCGTGCCGTTTCATCAAGCCTGGGGGCTCAGGCCCAGTGTTCTCCCAGGGTCAGCGCTCAAGTCCCTCTAAGCACAGGTCCCAGTCAGGAACTGACTGCTGTCATCTGATTTGGCAGGACAGTGGCTGGAGGAAATGTTCATCAGGACAGAGGCCACTTGGCTGAATTCAGGTCAGCAGAGGCTTCAGTGAGTGTGCAGTGGGCCTGGTGGCAGTGGTGCAGCTGGGATGTGGGTGCTGGGGGTCCAGCGGAGTGTCCAGTATCTGTGATGTGCCCTCTCTCCAGGTGTGGGGGTACAGCGGTCAGGGCAGACCAGCCAAGGTCTCTGCTTTCACGAGGCTGACACTGTCGCTGTTTTGGCTAGAGAGGACCTCAGTGAGGACTTACAGGGGGTTGCTGGGGTAGCATGAACTGGGGTGGCAGAGGTGGACAGTTAAAGCAAACTAAAAGTCCATGAGGGTGTCCCTGAGAATGAGGCAGGTGGAATAGCCCAGGGCAGGTGAGATTTCCCCAAAAGACCTCAGAGGAGAGCAGGCTCAGCCAGTTCAAGGAACAAGATAGGGTCATAGCCTGCGTGGCAGCAGCATTGCGAGGTGGGGAGAGTGGTAGGAGAGGAGGTCGGAGAGAGGCAGCAGGAGGGGCAGGCTCTCCTGAGCCATGGGCTTGCATTGCCTTCGGAGCAGGAGGAGGGTGTGCCGTGGGCAGTGGATTGGGGTGTGGACAGGTGGAACCAAGGGCATCTGGGGTGAGTGGTGAGCCAGGTCAGTTACGTTGTTACTGATCTTATCATGTGCCCGGCCGGTGATGGCACCCGTCCACCAAGGACTCACTGTGCACATTCCCTCATCATGGAACCCCTGCAGCTGGGCTTCTCGTTAGCGACCCCTCCCCAGGGTGGCAGTGCCCAGGCCCTAAGCCCTCAGCAGTGAGGAGAGGACACACAGCTGCTTGTGTGGTAGGTGGAGTAGGGGCCGGCCAGGCACGCCAAGGAGGGCTCTGGAGTTTGACAGCGACTTGGGGCGTGGAGGGGAGGATGTGTATTAGGAGCGTGCACCCACAGGCATCCTTCCTGTGTGAGTACCACTGGGGTGAAGGCTACAGAGGACTCGGGGAGCAAACCCCAGCAGGGCACAGGCGAGGAGGTCAGCTGCACCTCCCACCCAGCTCCCTGAAGGAGAGGCTTAATGCTCTTAACCTAGAACGTCAGAAAGATATCTTGTGGTCAGAATCGAATTCCTGCATTTTCTCCTAGGGTGGTTTTAAGCCAAGCTGGCCTGGGATCATCTGTCGCCATCTGTGTCCTCTAGCCCAGGTGGTCGGGTGACACTTTTTCCTAACCTGTTAGTCTGTGTCTATCTCTCTATTCATGTTCCACTCCCAGGACCTGGGTATCTGGGGTGTCTCAACAGCACCAGAGTGGTTTATTTTGTCCTGAACGTTTGCCTTGGGGCAAGGGGCAAATGTGGACGCCCCACCTGCCCCCATGCAGTTTTGTTCTCCACCCATATCCACACACACACACGAAGGATCCTCTGTTTTGCTTCAAACATTTATTTATTTATTTAAAAGAATAACAGAGAGAGAGAGAGATCTTCCATCCACTGGTTCACTCCCCAAATGGCTGCAATAACCGGGGCTGGGCAGGGCTGAAGCCAGGAGCCCGACCTCCATCTTAGTTTTCCACGTGGGTGCAGGGGCCCAAGCATTTGGGTCATCTTCTGCTGCCTTGCCAGGTGCATGTGCGAGAAGCGAGATTGGAAGCAGAGACACGGAGACTGGAACCCGCGCTCCGCTGTGGGATGGCAGCGTCACTCACGGCAGCTTAACCCCTTGCACCACTCCCATAGCTCAGCGCACAGAACTCAGACCGCAGCGCGGAGGTCAGGGCCTGCGCCTCGGCACCCTGGGGCGCCCACCTCGGTGCTCACCTCCGGGGACACTTGGTTCTTCTGCTGTCCCTCCCACTCCGTCCCTGAGGAGGCTTGCTGTGTGGCCAGTAGTTTTCTCCCAGCATTCACTGGGGCAGGAGCTGGAGGCTGCGGTGTTGAGCAGGGGCCAGGCCGCAGATCAGTTCACAGAAAATGGCTGCAGTTCCAGGAATCGCCGTCTTCGTGTGTTAGCCAAACACCCCGTCCGGCGGCGGCGGCCAGAGCCGCCCGTTATTGGAGTTTTCTGTGGCGAGTTTGTTGTTTTTCCGTTTTCCCCTTCGAGGAGAACTACTGTTTCCTGAGCTGAGATCTACCAGCCTGTCCTGGTCGGCCGTGTCTGGATCTGAGTCCCTTCCCGGGCTCCGTGCCCCAGCCTGCAGGGCGTGTTGGGGGGAGGGGGTGACTGCCGGCGCAGGTGGGAGCAATGGAGAACTGTTGGTTTGAGAAATCAAATAAAACCGGTTCCTACTTACTTGATTTTATTTTAGCCGAGTATTCTTGTCCAGAAATGAAAATCAGATGTTTGTCTCTTTTTTTTGTACATTTTTTTCCCAAAGCAAATGGTTACAAACAGTTACTTAATATAATTTACTGAAGCTTTTTCCTGAAAGAACATTTATGTTACTTTCTTTTATGCGTGCAGTAACTTTTGATCAAAACAGGACTCCGCTCCATCGTTTAATGTTGAGCGTCTGGATTAAAGGCTTCTTTTAATCTTAAATACAGATTAGGACTCTCTCTCCCTTTAAGCAAACCGCCATAAACCCTGGCGCCCTTCCAGGCCTCTCCATCGCGGCTCTCTGCTGCAGCCATTAAATGATTGTTAGGCACAATGGGCACTTGATTGTAATTATTGAACTGGCAATCAGTTATGGCAGCAGTTGGGTGGTGTAATTAAAAGGGAACGTGTTTGTACCTGCCAGCATCTTTGAGATCCTGGGCTCTGGCTGAAGGGGGGGAGAGGCGGCACGTAAACACATGGCAGGAGGAAGCGAGCGCGTCCCTCAGGGGGAGCTTTTCGTCTCTCCCCTCCTGCCTCGTTCTTGGCCTCTTTTGTTCCATGCGGTAGATGAACGATGGTGATAATATGAGGGTAAGAATTTGGGGGCTACACACCGTGGAATGAATAGATGCATTCAGCAAGGATTGTCAGGTTTCTCCATGTGCTGAGAAATGCTAAATGGACAGAAGTGTTTTTATATAATTCTTAAAAAAAACACACAAGCATGAGAGTGTTTCCCCTTCTCATGTATAAAGTTCCCCGTGTATTCCCTGACGTATGAATGGGTATGAAATGCCACTGATAGAAGTAGGTGTGAGAGCTCAGCGGCTCTGGTTTGTGCACAGATCAGTGAGGAAGGCAGCAGCGACCGGTGCGATGCCCCGTGAAGGTGGCCCTGCCTCTCAGCGATCTCGGCTGTGACGCGTTTTACGCAGCCTAAGCAGAGAAGCCAGAGTCTTGCTCACAGAGCGGGAATGTCAGCAGCAGTGCACATAGGACAAAAGGAGGAGCTGTGGGAACGTGGGCTTAGGGCTGGGAACTGGGATCCAGTGCCTCCCAGGCTGCCTTTGTCTGTGAGCCTGTGTCAGGTCCAGTCTGAGATGAGGCCGGCAGGCTTGTCCCTGTGTAGGAAGCATGGCCATCAGCAGCGACGTTCTGCTGGCTGAGCAGCAGTGGGAATAGCGCCTGTCCTTGTACCTTGTGTTTATCTGTCTCCCATTGGTCCTACCTGGGTTATAAAGCCCTGGACTTAGTCCTGTTGTCACAGAAATGGCACCATGTTATTGGCCAAGCCTAGATCACATGTCAAACCTGTGGGCCGGACAAGGAAGATGGAGTTCTGGGATCATCACTCCTGTTAGAGACATGAATATGTACACATCAGTGGTACCCCAGTGACTCAGGAATAGCCGATGATAGCTTTTAAGAATGAATATGAAAACCTAAAGTACAACTTAAAAAAAAAATTCCCTGCATGTTTCCCCAAAGCAGCTCTCTGTCTTTTAGAAGTGTCCCACCTTGTACGACAAAGGCGTAAAAGTGCCCACCTGGGTTTCGGATGATGGCCTGCTCTCAGCCAGAGTCACGCTCGAGTCCCCAGCTCCCCTCCACCCTGTGGACGAAGAGCAGGCTCCTGAAGATGAGGCACGACACAGGCCTCAGACGGCTGCCACGTGGCTGTCTCGTCAGGGAGGGGCGCTGCCCCTGGGGGTGCGGGGAGCACAGCTTTCAGCCACTCTGGGCATACCGAGCCACTCAAAATCGTCAGAGTTGACAAAGTCAGTTCCTCTCTTGCTTTGGTTTCGTGTTTGAGTCTGAGTGCAAAGACCAGACAGTCTATAAGACATCAGACTTTTATCATAAAAATCCTTAGAAGGAAAGCATATTAAAAGTGTAAGAAGAAAATGCCCCTCCCCCAAACATGGTGCAGTCTCACAGAGCAGTTATGAATCAGGCCATTTGTTGAGCAAACAAGGAAGACATTTGCAGTGTGCAAGCTCAGGCTTGAATAAAAATAATTCTCAATCCACTCTTACCCCTGTTAATGCACATGTAGTATTTGATGAGCGTGAGGAAGTCTTCATACAACTCAGAAACAATGCAAATGACGAACAAAGGACTGTGCATGGATTGCAAACTGCCCTTCACACCAAGATAAACCCACCTTTTAATTCCGCTTGTGCACAACTCTTTGAAGTGCGCCAGTTTGTGTGTCCAGCTGAACTCTTTAAGCTCTGAGTGACATGAATGAGTAAGAGGATGCTATTACGTGAGCACAGAGCACTGCTGAAAGAGGTGCGTGGCGCTCACACACGTTCTCTCTCATTCTCTCTGTCTCTCTCGCTCGCTCTCGCTCTCTCATCTAGTTTGTGGATGTTGGCTGCAGCTCGAGGAGTTTCTTGGGAATCTGATCTTCTCAATGGCAAGCTGCAGTGCTGCTGCTGCCAGTAGTTGAGTTCATGTGGACTTGACGCCAGCTTTCTTTTCACGTATGTGAATAACAGTTTGGCACACAGCGAGCACAACAGTGACTCCACAGAGAGAGGAGACTGGGGCTTTTCAAATAGGGAAATGGGCAGGTTCAGAACTCATTTTTTTGTAAGGTGAACTGAGCTTAAATTGAATTAAATGTTGCGAGAGATTACCGTATTTGTGTGCATCTCAAGGAAGCAAAGGCCATGGCAATAAAGTATTTTCATTTTATGGAGTTTTTCTTGGAACGGCTGCACACCATATGACAGCAGAGGGCTTAAAACTCAGAGCCTGGTGCCAGCACAAAATCCAAACATCATAAAGTTCCTTCCAAAGCCCAGATGCTTATCGGTCTCCTCTCTCGATGGAGAGAGTCTGTCAACTCGCCGGAGTCCACCAGCTCAGAATCCCCTTCCCGGCCTCGGGTTCGAATATGCAGCCTAGAGTAGGGCAGACTCTCCAAAGAGGAGAGCCAAGCTGCAGCACCACCACTGTCAGACATTGGAGTGAAAGGGAGTCCAGGGCATGGCCCCGTTGCTGTGGTGCCCGTGATTCTGTGGTCAACCAGGTGCCCACATCTCGCCCGCTCCACGTTCCGCCAGAAGAGAACGTGCTGACGGGAAGGTGCCGTTTGCCCAGGCTTCCCAGGCTCCTGCAGTGCTCTGGGCTCCGTTAAAAATCTTCCTAATCCATAGCTTCTTGTTCCCCAACTTCTCGTAAAGGGTGTCAGGGAGCCTGGGCCCCCTCTCCGTCCTGGATGTGTGCATACGCCTTGGACAGCTGTGCTCACCAGCACTTGACTCCCAGACTGCTCAGTGAGCTTCCGGAGGCATTCCTGGGAGAGGGAGGGCCATCTCTGAGTGACAGCCCAGCACGCAGCGGGCTGGGCCTCCTCCTCCTCCCCGCTCCCAGCACCTGCTGCGGCATCTGGTAGAGTGCGAGGTGGCCGGCACACCAGTGCTCAGCGCTGGCGCCGAGAGTGTAAGCGTCCTAGGGGACCCTTCATTCTCCTGCAGTGACTGCCACTAGCGTGTAGTTCTGTGACAAACACCCCCTTCACCTGTCGTATCCATGTAGTAATTGATAGTCTTGTCTGACTATAAATTCTAGTTTTCCTCCCCACACACCTCTTCAGCGGGTGCGCTGTGCACAGTGTTGGACACAGCTGCTCCTGAGGACAGTGTGCTTTGTGGGCAGCTGACCCAGCTGCTGCCCCCCAGAGCACACTGAGCAGCGGCTGGAATTGGGAGTGGAGCCAGGACTCAGACCCAGGCCCTGTGCTGTGAGATGCGGTCCCCACCGGATCTCAGCCCCCGCGCCAAATGCCCACCGCTGCACTGTGCTTCACTGATGGCTAATTGTGCGCTTGCTGTAGCTCACAAGTTCTGCCTGTGTTCCCTGGCGGAATGTGAGTGTACGTGACCTACCGCCAGGACCTGGGCTCGTCCTTTCTTAGAGTCCATCTAGCAGACGTTGAGGTCGTCATTCTAGCGATTTCTCCGATTATCAGGAGTAGCAGAAGATCCTGTTCCAGTTAGAAAGGGTTGTCCTTTGCAACAGACGTGACCACAGAATCTTCACTCCTGAACTGTGTTCCCCTCCCCTGAGTAGGGCCCCAGCCCTCACACCAGTGCCCTGGTGCCAACAATGACGTGTGCTCTGTTGAGCTTGGGGCGCGGGGCTCCAGCTCCTATCTTGAGGTGTGCGAGCAGGCCCCAGGCTCCACTCCATGCCCTGCCCATGCTGGGGTGCGACCGTGGGCCAGTCTTCATGTTGTGGGCTGTGGTGGCCCTGTCGAAAGAGTGGAGTGCCATCTGCCCTGGGCCTCAGTGACAGAGGAGAGGAGTGCAAATGACCACCTGAAACGGCCTCTTCTGGGCTGGGGGCTGAGGGCCGGGAGCCCCCCTGCTGATGCACAGGCCCCCCTTCCCGTCTCCCCGCCCTATGCTCTGTGACTGCTGTGGACTGGCAAGCTCACGAGAGGTGTCCATTGATGCTGTGTGCAAGGAGGAAGGGCCCGCCTCGGAGCCCTTGGCCTGATGCCCGCAGCAGCTGTGGGAACACAGTGGTGCTCATTGTGGCACGCGGCTCGGGGTCTCCCGGCTCAGATGCTCCGCCGCCTCCAGCTCAGAGTCTCTTCCTCCGGGTTTCTTTGACCTCTGGCCCCTCAGTCTAAAGCCCCTTTTCCCCAGCAGAACGGGAGAGCCCACCCAGGCCCGAGGCCCCGCCGGCCTTCCCCGGCACCTGATGGTGGTTGCGTCCAGGGCCCTCACCCTTCCTTCCCAGTCGCTCCGCCCTGGCCCTCCTGGCTCTCGGCCTGAGTCTGGCCTGGCACAGGGCCTCACCAGGAGCCGGGACCCAGCTTACTGGGAGACTAGAGGATCTTGACTGTGGCAGAACTTGGCAGCCTCCCCTACTGACCAGCATCGTCTTCGGCCTGAGACCCAGCAGGAACAAAGCTGAGCACGCTTTCCCGGGCTTCACTGAGAGTCGCAGGGGAAGCCAGCGCCAGGCTTCCCTCTCTAGCATGTTCCTTGTTATTTGTGGACCTTTTTGTTGAATGCTGCATTGTTGATGTACAGTTAAGCACAAAAACCTTGTCTGTGCACCGAGCAAGATCTACAGCATTTCCCAAGGCCCTGCACCTCCCTGACTCCTCCCCGGCATTGCCACCGGAGAGCACTCCGCTTGTGACCTCTGTCCCCTCCATCACTTTGCATTCCAAGCCTCTTCCCCCCATACCCAGCCCTCGGCCCCACCTCTCCTGTGTTTGGAACGCGAAGTTCATTCTGGCCCCAGCCCATCGTGACAAAAAGAAAGCATGTGATGGAGTGGTGCCTGCCGGCTCCTGTCTCCCTGCCAGAGCTCTCCTCTGCCCTCTGCCTCATCTCCACCCACCAAACCAGATTGTGCGGGGCAAGGTCAGCCATGCTGCACCCCAGAACCCGGAGGCAAAGAGAAGCGGGCGCCAGGGGACCCCCGTCCCATCTTCCAGGTGCCCAGGCCTCGCAGTGTGGGGTCTTCTGGGCTGAGCCAGGCTGGTCCCCGGATCCTCAGACATCGCCCTGAGCAAGCACCCAGCGTGAAGGGATCTTGCTTTCCTTTTCCTGTCGCCGTCCTCAGATTTTCTCTGCCCTGAGTGCCTTTGGATTTCCTCGGGCGGGGTTAGGCCCCCTCCCACCGTGCCCCTGCGTGTGAGCTGAGTGGGCAGCAGCGAGCATGGCGAGGAGAAGGTCGTTGTCCCGGGGCGCACAGAAGCCCCTGCTCTGGCCAGGCTGCCATGTGCAAATCCTTGTATTTAGAAGTGGAGCTTAATCTGTTTATCCAGCAGCAAAGATATCTGCAAGAAGCTGTTACTGTGTGGACACTGGAGCCAGACGGGAAATCGGAGGACTTGCAGATGTCATCTGCTCTCACGCAGCCGATCAGGACGGACCCTGCACTGGGGTTCACGCCGCGTTCCTGGGCTCCGGGGGGCAGAGAGGAGGGTGCTGAGAGGGCACGTGAGCCAGCAAAGAAGGAATTGGGACAGAGTCGGTCATTACCACAAGTGTGTGATTACAGCGTTCTCTGACGGTAGGTGGATGCGCTGTAACTGAGCCGCTGTGAGGAAGTGTTGGTTCCATGCACAGAGCCCGTCAGACCAGCCGCAGGCAGAGGTGATGAGCCGGTGGGAGGGCTTCCGGAACACCCCTGATTTGGATTGGGACAATAGGGGCACGTCCAGCAAATTCACGAATGGCGCTAAGCTGGGACAAATTAAACGAGGATGTAAGGAGATGAGGACAGACAGAAGGCGCAGCGCAGTAGGCGCAAGTGCTCGGATCTTGGAGCTTCCTGTGAGGCCAGGACGCGGAAGCAGCCCTAGAGGAAGAGGCTGTCCACTGCGGCAAGCACGGCCCGAGTGAGGCCGTGGCCTGGAGGGGCATCGCGGACGGCTGCTGCACTGTTGAGTTGCGTTTCCCGAAGCTTCCCGAGCCCAGGCCCCGTGTCGTCTCCACCTTAGCGTTCCTTGCCTGTGAACACTGAGCAGCTCCAAGGACCGAGGAGGGGAACCGTGTGCAGAGGAACATCTCAAGAATATGAGCAGTCAGGCGGAAGCAGAGGCGACCAAAGCGAAGCTTGAATTCCATCCTCAGATGGGGGCGGGCGGGGGCTGTCCCACGTGAGAGCGAAGGTGAGGACGAAGTTGCAGGGAACAGCCGGCCTTCGGTCCTGTTGGGCCAGGTCCTCGCCTGGCGCTGGGAGCCCTTGAGGCCCTGTGGAGGACACACTCAGGGAGACTGTGTCGCCCGCAGGGTGGGCGTCTTTGTCTGAGATACTGGGGGCGAGAAGCGTCTCAGATGTCTGAGCTTTTCAGGTTTTGGAACGTCTGCATGGATTTTACCATTTGATCATCCCCAGTGAATAAAATCAAATAATATAATCGGGTTACAATTTGAGTATCATTGCTCGAAGTTACAGTTCTTGCAGTGTTTTAGACTTTGGGTTTTGGGGTTAGGGTGCCCAGCCTGTGCTGGGCCCAGGGACTCGCCAGCCACCTGTCAGAAGCAGTAAGCAGAGAGTCAAGGGCACCAGAGCCTTGTGAAGCCGCATTAGCCTTGTTGGTCTGTCCGTGATCGAGCCCACAGTCGGGCCCCAGGGGAACGAGGCAGGGCTTGCCATGTGGGCAGAATTAGGAGTACCAGATAAAGCTGCAGGCTGTATGACAGGGTGGAGCTCGGGAAATGAGAGAAGTTGTGATAGGGTGGGCAGCAGCGTGGGAACCCCAGAGCAGGGAGTGGAGATGCAGCTTCCTGCACACAGGGATTTTCGGTGGGGGCAGGGTAACATGCTTCATCCTAGGGGGACGAGGGGCCCTGAAGTCCTGGGACACCCTCACTCTGCAGGTGTCTCCTGCAAGGACACCAGATGCCAGCACAGCCAAGTGCCGCCAGCACCCCTCTCTCCTGCTGCAGAAGGGCCACGGGCAGTTTCCCAGAGTGTGTGAGAAAGGGACCTAGCTAGGAGGTGAAGACGTGGGCTTCCTATCCACCTGTGCTTTTTGAGGTTGCGTGTCTCTGCTCTCGCGGCCTCTCAGGCTTGAAGTCGCCACAGCTGCCAGGGATCCCGAGCTTCCATTTTGCCGTGTTCCGTGCCGTAGTTCGGGGTACTCTGGCATAGCTCCCCCCTCAGCACGTCCACCCAGGTTTCTTCAGCTTCCTGCCTGATTTGTCCTTTGTTTTCTTAGGCAGTGGAAAGAGGCAAAGGTGGGCATTGACAAGGTTCACTCACCCCTCCTCGCCAGTGCCAGCCTCTGCACTTGCCTGGAGCCCCCCCAGCGGGGAGGCTCCTGCAGGGGTGGGGAAGCGTGGCAGTGAGGGCAGGCCCCTACCGTGCCCAGAGCAGTCTGGTTCACGGGAAGAAAGGGCCCTGGAAAGAGGAGGTTATCCCTCCTTAAGAAAACATGCGCAGAGAGTGGGTTTGTCGTTGCCAAGGCCAAGTTAAACAGGATGCAGGTTCTCTGCAGGCGTTCCCAGGCCCCGGAGCCTCTCCGCCTGCCTGCCCGCCCATGCTGTGGGTCGCTTCCTAATCCGTGACCGGTGCGCTGACCTGTAGGGAGGTGGGGTTCATGCTTGTGCAGCTTGCTGAGGGAAGTGACCCCGCAGGCTGCCCCGCCCTTCCCATCACCACCAGAACAAACACATCCCATCCCCACCTTGTTCATCACGGTCCTCCCTGGAGCCAACGCTTTAGGGCGAGGGGCCTCGGAAGAGGCCACACTGGCCAGGGCCATTTACGAAGTGCAGACTCCTCCCCAGACCCTGAGGTTTCATAATCTCACCACTCCGGGCGTGGGGGTCCCCAGTACCATCTCGGTTGGTCTCAGACTTGGCTTGAGTGAACTCATTCACTTGTGCCCGGTTGTTTTATGGGCTGGTTCTGCATGATGTGTTCTGCCTTCTGAGGCTGGGAAGCAGAAATAAAGCTGTTAATACTTGCGTTCGAAAAATAATAGATGAAAGTTCACAGTACTTTCCTGCTGTCATTTTTGTTTTGTTTGAAATCTGTATTTATTTTCATTTCATTTGAAAGAAAGAGAAAGATCTTCAACCTGATGGTTCACTCTCCAGATTCCCACAACAGCCAGGACTGAGCCAGGCCAAAGCCAGGAGCCCAGGACTCAGTCTGGGTCTCCCCTGTGGGTGGCAGGGAGGGACCCAGGTAGTTGAGCCATTATCTGCTGTCCCCAGGGTGTACATTAGCAGAGCTGAATCAGAAGTGGAGTGACTGAGACAGGAAGCAGGCCTTCCAACGTGGGATGCAGGTGTCTTAGGCAGCGACTGAACCACTGCACCACACACCTGCGCCCCGATACAATTTTTTGATGAAGATTATATGGGGGTGGCCGTGCGTGGTGTGGTGGGTGGGGCTGCCGCCTGAGGCACTAGCATCCCATGTGGGCACCAGTTCAAGTCCTTGTTGCTCTGCTTCTGATCTCGCTCCCTGCTATGGCCTGGGAAAGCAGTGGAAAATGGCCCAAGTGCTTGGACTCCTGCACCCACGTGGGAGACTCGGGAGAAGCTCCTGGCTTCATATCAGCCTGGCTCTGCCTGTTGTACCCACTTGGGGAGTAAAAGAGCAGGTGGAAGAACTCTCTCTGTCTTTTCTTCTCTCTCTCTCTCTCACTCTTCCTTTCAAATAATAAATCTTTGTAAAAAAAGAAAAAATTTTATGGGGTGTTCATAATTATTTCAAGTTCTAAGTAAGAGACTACTTCAAAAAAAATTCATGGAAAATGAGTTTAAAAATAACTTTTTTTTTGACAAGCAGAGTTAGAGACAGACAGAGAGAAAGGTCTTCCTTCTGTTGGTTCACCCCGCCCCCCAAATGGCCGCTATGGCTGGCGCGCTGCGCCAATCCAAAGCCAGGAGCCAGGCGCTTCCTCCTGGTCTCCCATGCAGGTGCAGGGCCCAAGGACCTGGGCCATCCTCCACTGCCCTCCCAGGCCACAGCAGAGAGCTGGACTGGAAGAGGAGCAAACAGGACAGAATCCAGCACCCCGACCGGGACTAGAACCCGGGGTGCCGGCACTGCAGGTGGAGGATTAGCCTAGTGAGCCGGGGTGCTGGCCTAAAAATAACTATTTTGATACAAAGCAAATTCGGTATGCATGCGGTTTTGCCTGGAGGACACACTTTCCCTGGATTTCCTGAGGACCCTCCTGTGCGTACACTTCACATGTATTTAGCTTCACACATATTTAGCACCATAATTAATTTGTCTTTGAACTCCACTTCCCTGAACCTGGTAACCCAGGCTCGCACGTTGTTCCGTCCCCTGGTTTCCCCTGATTTCCATGGTCTCTGCCCCGCCGTGCCGGGACCTGCTGCGGTCTTCAGGTCACACCGTGCTTGTTCAGTGCGTTGAGATACACGGCAGAGCCGGCGTCAGGGGCAGCTGTGGTGCACGGGGCTGGGCTTGTTCCCCGGGAGGCCGTGCCGTGCTTCCTCCTGTCGTGTGTGATCCCTGCTCTGCCAGTGGCCACAGAGATCCGGAGCCCAGAGGGGCCATGCAAGCACGTGGGCACTTCGTGGGCTGAAGGAAAACATAGGCATGAAATACTCAGACTTGCTTGTGTGTATCGGAACGCGGAAGGAGCTGACCTGACTCGGACAGGCACAGACGTGACACTTTCCTCGCACCGCAAGTCGTGGGGCCTCACTTCAGGGGAGCAGGTGAGGCCGGCGTGCGCTGGCGAGGTCTGACTGGGACTCAGCTCCAGGTCTCCTGCCTCTGTTCAGCGCCTTCCCTCCTGATCCGCGATGCCCCCTGCGCAGGGTGCTTACTGAAGCCGGGGCTGTGGCCTCCGTTAGAGGGAATTCTGGAGCAGCGAGCCCCCCGGCACTCAGGGTGCAGTCCCCCCACAGGGGTTGTATGGCAGCTCTGCGGGGGGTTTACAGGTGGTGCTGCAGGCGACAGGGGGCCCAGCCCCTACCCTGAATTTATCCAGGCTTTCACTCTGCGCGTATATTGCATTTTTGGGTGATAAAACCTCTTTCGTGGGCCTAGCTGGCTGCTGCCTGTGCCTTCTCGCCCCTGCCGTCCATCCATAGCTCCCGCTGGGATTAGTCTTCCTGAGACACAGGCATTCACTGTATTGCCGCTGTGACCAGACGCCTCCCTGCTGTCCCCAGATCAAAGCTGCAGACTCTCAGCCTGTCCTCCAGGAGCCTGGGGCCGGAGCCCAGGGCCGGCACCCTCCTTGTGTCCAGAACAGACCACTTGTGGTCCCCAGTCCTCATCACTCTCAGAAAAGCTATATCTCTTCTCTGTGGCTGGGCCCTGCCCACTGTGCAGGGGCCAGGCCTGGCCCACTCTTCTAACTCTGTCCTGGATGTCCTCCAGGCCCTGTGGGCTTGCTCTTCTCTCTACTCCCGAGGTGGCTGACAGCCCCGGAGAGCGAGCCCCTGGCCGCCCCCCTCCTCCCTGCACTGCTGCTGTGAATTCTGCTCCCTGAAGCTCGGCCAGGCTCCCCTGCAGTCTGAGAGCCACTCCACAGAGCCCTGGGACGGGATGCACTGCGGTCCCTCCTCTTAAGTAATTCAGACCCAGCAGTTCACTGCGTGGTTGTGTCCCAACAGTTCAGTAGCCACTTGAAAAAATACTGCACAGAAATACCCAGTTATTTGCTGATAGTCTGTGTGCTCCTGTTGGGCACCGCACAGCTTCCAGCAGTGTCGGGGCACTCTGGAGCACCCCGGGTGTGTCCCACTTGCCTCCCAGTGAGGCTGTCCCCACGGAGGAAGCCAGTGGGTGCTCAGGAGCATCTTACAGACCACCCAGGGCACAGACCACTCAGCTCAGCAACGGGCTGGGTACTGTGGGTGACAGCGGTTCAGATGGACTCCGTGGGCACCTCTGGGGCAGCTGGCAACGACTTTCTGTACCAAGAGGAGGTTGGCTGGGGGGCCTTCCAGGGCAGAGAGTCCTTGTTTTTTTTTGATTATTATTATTGTTTTTTTTTAAATGATTATTTGACAGGCAGAGTTACATAGAGGGGGAGAGGCAGAGGCAGTAAGAGAGAGAGAGATCTTCCATCTGCTGGTTCACCCTCCAGATGGTTGTATCAGCTGGAGCTGGGCCAGGCCCGAGCTAGGAGGTTCATCCAGGTCTCCCACGTGGGTGCAAGGGCTCAAGGATTTGTGCCATCTTCGCTGATTTCCCAGGCACCTTAGCAGAGAGCTGGATGGAAAATGGAGCAGCCAGGACTTGAACCAGCGCCCACGTGGGATGCTGGCTCTGCAGGCGGCGGTTCCGCCCGCTGTGCCACGGCGCCAGCCCCAGTGCAGAGATTGCTTAGCGGCAGTGACGCTGACCCTGAGAGCGGCGTGAGCACAGTTGTGTGACCGAGATGATGGCGCCATGTCTCCAGCCCCCACGTTTGAAGTCCAGCGTGTCGACGCTGCCGCTAAGGAGTGGAGACGGAAGACCTGTGCTTTCCTGGTAAGGTAACTCACTGGCTACCTCCTTCCAGCACTGGCTGTATAGGAGGGCCACCGAGCAAAGAAGTAGGAATACCCCCGAAAACCTAGCTGTTCACTGTGCCATACAACTGGAAAATACAAAAATAAAAACTGGAAAATAAATCCCTAACATGGGCGAGTTTAAGAACTCCTCTTGGATCCATGAGGAAACCGAAACCACAATTGTAGGCTGCGTGAACAGTGTGGAAATTCCGCACGGGAGTTTTTCTGAGTACAGCTAATACAACTCAGGAAAACTCGCCAGCCTTGGTTCCTATATGAATGCCAGAAATGAACAGGCATAAAGTGAATAATGCAATAAACCTAAGAAGTTATAGAGAGGCCAGCGTTGTGGAGTAGTGGGTAGAACCGCATGCGTCCCAGTTCGAGTCCCAGCTGCTGCACTTCTGATCCAGCTCCCCGCTAGTGTACATTGGAAAGTAGCAGAAGGTGGCCCGAGTGCGTGGGCCCCTGCACCCACCTGGGAGACCTGATAGAAGCTCCTGGCTCCCAGCTTCTGACTGGCACAGCCCTGGCAGCTGTGGCCATCTGGGGAGTGAACCAGCAGATGGAACATCTCTCTCTCTCTCTTTTTCTCTCTCTCTCTCTGCAACTCTGCCTTTCAAATAAATTTTATAATAAAAAAAATTACAGAAAAAGAACAAGAAAATTGGCTCAGGGATGCCAAAAGCACCTTGTGGGAAGGGTGCCTGACAGGTAATAACCACCGGAGACCGTACCTGTTAGGCGTGTTAGTTGTCAGACAGATGGAAGGGTACCTGTTAGGCGTGTTAGTTGTCAGACAGATGGAGGAGCTCCTGTTGAAGCAGCCACAGACAGCGTCCATGATACAGGGCTGTGTTTGAGGCACTGGGGGCAGCATGAGTGTGGCCGTCGTAGGTGATGTGATCGATTGAAGGCCACGTTCTCGGGTGTGCTGCTGTTACGGTTGTATACACATGATGTCTCTGAAGGGATGCCTGGAAACTGAAACAGCAGGCGCTACTGGGAGGGGAACTGGTTAGCTGCGGTTCAGGCCCAGGAAGACGTAGCCGCTGGGTCTTGTACCGTGTGCTTACTCTTCATCCAAAGGTGCTGCATAGTGTCTTCTACTCCTGAGCCCTGTGTCCTGTGCTCGGGTCCGCCATTGTGCCCTCGTTCATGAGATGAGAGCGTCCAGGGGTTGGGGGGTCCCAGGCATAGCCTCCTGTCCGGCCACTTTCTCGGTGGCTCCCTTTCTGACTGCCCAGCAAGGCTGTCGTCCTCCGGAGTGAGCCGCCCGTCACCCTTCCTGCCCCAGCGGCCCAGGGACCAGAGCCATTCTCTGGCCTTGGCTGTCTGGAGCTTTCCCGAGGGCGACTTGACAGCTCACGGAAGGGGGCGGGCACGGGGGTGGGCCTCGGCAAAACCAGTTTCTGCTGTGACCCAGGCCCGTGGGAGAGCGCCTGTGGTGCTCAGAGTACACAGCTTGTTGAGGCTGGCACCAGGCAGAGTCCTGGTGTTGGGGTTGGAACTCAAGGAAAGAGGCCAGGCGGCTTCCAAGGTGAGTGCCAGACTCATCAGTCTCCGGATGTGGCTCGTGGGCCGAAGGGTCCAGAGCCGGGAGGGTCTTCATCCAGGCCGCTCGTTTGGTGGATGCAGATGCTGCAGCCTGGTATCCGCACAGGCGGTAGGGAGCCCTGCGTCCCCTGAGCCACGTGGCTTGTGCAGGCACTGGGCCCCTCCACGTGGCAGCTGGCGGTGGAGCACACTCGAGCCTCGCTTGCCCTCAGAACAGCCGCCACAGTGCAGGTCGGTGCTGGCGGGAGGGGCGTGAGAAAGGAGGAGAGAGTCACTGAACACCATCACTGGGTTTTGCCCGTGCAAAGCCTGGCGG
This sequence comes from Oryctolagus cuniculus, assembly GCF_964237555.1. NCBI lineage: Eukaryota > Metazoa > Chordata > Mammalia > Lagomorpha > Leporidae > Oryctolagus > Oryctolagus cuniculus. The sequence continues at coordinate 115,654,151 of NC_091441.1, read as the reverse complement.
GAACCAGGCACCTCCCCCGAGAAGGAGCCGGCAAGTTCGGAGGCTTTCACCCTCGGCCCTCACAGCACTGGGGCCGTGGCCCGCAGACTGGCCTCGGCTGCCGAGTTTACGATGAGTGTGATGAAACCCTGTGGGCCAGCACGCAGCCGAGTGACCCGAGATCCGGAGCTGGAGGCCCATGAAACTGCTCTCCCTGCGGAGTAGCGGTCACGAGCCGGCCTCCCCTTCACCTGGACTGGGGAGGCCTGGGCACCATTGCTGCTCCCGTGTCCCTTGTTTGGCTGTTTTGACACTTCGCACGTTGGTGTCAGGTTACACAGACCCTTGCACAACTTGCTTTGCACTCGTGTCTTTGAGATTTCTCCATGTTGCTGGGTGTGGCCGTAGTGCAGCCATTTCTACCGCAGCCTGCGCGTGGGACAGTCCATCCGTTCTCTTTCAGAGACACTGCGGTTCTTTCCAGGCCGTTAGAAGCAGTGCTCCGCGCTCCACGCTCCGCGACTGTGCTGGGCCTCGTACCCGCTGTACCCGGAGGGTCTGCACTGAACGATGTGTCGGATCACTGTTAGCTTCCCGGATTCGTGACGCACAGAAGTGGGCGTTTATCTGAGAGCCAGCACATGGGTTCACTGTGGAGTCTGTAATCTGGGAGTGGTATGCTAAAGTCGCCTGCAGGTCCTCCCGCCGCGTTCTCCCCAGCCCAGCCCAGCCCAGCCCAGCCCCGCCAACGCACACACCAACTCGGGACCTTGCCTTAGACCTGGAGGCGTCAGTGGACGTGTCTTGGGAGAGGGGAGAACGCCGTTTTTCTCTCTTGTGACCAGCGCCCTTGCGATTGGCTACTCAGCTGTGTCTTTGGCAGGCCGTACTCTGCCCACAGCTCACCAGCTGGCCCTGAGAGTGACCGGTACCCGGGAGAGGGCTGCTGGGTGTGGCAGGAGGTACGGCGTGGCCTCCCGCCGTGCCTTTGACCCCTGGCCTGTGAGAGGCCTCACGAGTCCCCAGAAAGAGCGCGTTATGCGGAAGCTCTGCATGGATCTCAAAACATTTTTCAGAAAATAAACATCTTTTTTAAAGATTTATTTATTTAATTTTTATTTGAAAGCACAGTCACAGAGAGGAAGAGAGTTACAGAGAGAGGCAGAGAGAGAGAAGTCTTCCCTTTGCTGGTTCACTCCCCAAATGGCCTCAACACCCAGAGCTGTGCCAGTCTGAAGCCAGGAGCTTCTTCCGGGCCTCCGATGCGGTGCAGGGGCCTCAGGCCTTGGGCCATCGTCTACTGCTTTCCCAGGCCATGGCAGAGTATTGGATTGGAAGTGGAGCAGGCAGGGCTAGAACCGGTGCCCAGATGGGATGCCGGCCCTGCAGGTGGCGGCTTCACCCACTGTGCCACAGCACTGGCCCCATAGACGTATCTTTTAATCCCGTTTCTCCATGCACTTTCTGAGCCACACTCTGTCTCATCTCTTTTGGGCACTGTTTTGTGAATGGTGGGAAGAGGAAGTCAAAATAGCTCTCTTCATGGCTGTTTTATAGAAAATCTGAAGAAATCCATAAAAAAAGTATTAGAATTACTAAATGGGTTCAGCAAGGTTGTAGGGTACAGGATCATTGTGCAAAAATCAATTGTGTCTCCAAATACTTGAAATGAACAAATGCTGAAATTAAAAAAGGAGTTCTGTATACGATAGCATCAAAAAGAATAAAGTATTTAAGGTTAAATTTAACCAAAGTATTATACTTGCATACTGAAAACTATAAACCACTGACTGAAAGAACTTAAAGAAAATAAGTGGCAGACATCTCATGACCACCTTGAATTGGGAGGATTAATATTAGTGAGTTGGTAGACCACCCCAAAGTGTTTGACAGATTCGGTACATTCCCTGTGCAAATCCCAGCTACCCCTTTTGGAGGAGTTGGCACGCGTTTTGAACGTCTCTTGGAAATTCAGGGACTCAGGTTAGCGGAAACCATCCTGAGTGGGGCAGGAACAGACTGCTGGTCTCGCGCTTGCTGGGCTCGGTGGTTGACACACACCATGCACACCCCACGTCTGTGTAAGGATGGAAATACAGGCCAACTGGTGAGACTTGAGAGGCCAGAAGTAAACCTGTAAACCTAGAGCCAATCAATTTTTGACAAAGATTGACAAGATAATTCAGTGGACAGATCATATAATGCCTATATAATAAAAGCAGAAATTAGCAATATTCAGGATTTTGTTTGTAAGCTATTAAGTGACACTCATTACTGTGTATGAATTAATAGATGAATAATTAAATGAGCACATACATGACTGAAGACAAGTTGAATCATATATGACCTAATTTTGAGAATGTGTAATATAGTCATACTACTAACACATTTCTGAAACAGTTCCAACATAAATTGATTAAATGTGTGATACCTGTTTGCGTGGGGAGCATAATGAGACAAGTACCTAGAAATCCGTGTTTTTGTCCTGCACTGTTGAAATGGTGCTGGTTACTTGTCAGCAATACAAATATTATCTACTTGTTTAAAAAAAAAAAAATGTTCCTTTCAACAAATGGTGCTGAGAAATTTGGCTATCCACCGGCAAAAAGTATCGAATTGGATCCTCAATTCATTCCATTTATAAAAATTAATTTAAAATGGGTCATAAACCTGATGTAAAAGGTAAAACTATGAAAGTTCTTTTTTTTTTTTTTTTTTTTTTTTTTTACAGGCAGAGTGGACAGTGAGAGAGAGAGAGACAGAGAGAAAGGTCTTCCTTTGCCGTTGGTTCACCCTCCAATGGCCGCCGCGGCCAGCGCGCTGCGGCCGGCGCACTGCGCTGATCCGATGGCAGGAGCCAGGAGCCAAGTGCTTCTCCTGGTCTCCCATGGGGTGCAGGGCCCAAGCACCTGGGCCATCCTCCACCGCACTCCCTGGCCACAGCAGAGAGCTGGCCTGGAAGAGGGGCAACCGGGACAGAATCCGGCGCCCCGACCGGGACTAGAACCCGGTGTGCCTGCGCCGCTAGGCGGAGGATTAGCCTAGTGAGCCGCGGCGCCGGCCCAAACTATGAAAGTTCTAACATAGATGTGAATCGTCATGACCTGCCTTACGTAGTGCTTTCTTAGAAGGGACACCACAGGCAACTAAGGAAAGAGAAATAGTGTCTGTTGAGGGACAATATCCAGAACTTATAAGGAGCTCTTGCACCTTGCTAGTGAAATGCAGCCCAAGAAAACAAACAGAAAATAAGCAAAGATTTGAATGGATTTTCTTCCAAAAAAATATACAAAAGGACAGTCCAATGAAAAGCTGCTTAATATCATTAATAACTAGAGAAATGCAAATCAAAACTAGTATACACACTCTAGGGTGGCCATGTAAGTTGGACAGTAACAACTGCCAGTGGGGTGGAGGGTAGCTGGAGGCACACAGTGTTTGTGGGCTGTTAAATGGTGCAGCCATCGGGCATTTGAAGATGTTTGAAATTCCCACAGAGGACTAGAACTATAAGAAGTCTATTGTGGTGCAAACAGAAAATTGAAATCCGTGGATAGTTTCCTCTCATACGCATTTGTCGTGGATTTTTGAAGGCCCTTGTATTAAATAGGCAGTCCTAACATATGAGCCGTAACTCAACTCCTAGGCTTCTGACAAGGTAACTGGAGCATATGTCCACACAGAAGCTAGTGCATGGTGTTACAGCAGCATTGTTCATCATAGCCAAAAGCGGAAACAAGCCATACGTTCACCAGCTAGGGAAGATTGAGTGTTTCAAAATGTGCATATCTACAGTAAAACACTGGCAGTCAGCTTGGCCGGCTCTGGCTGCTGTGGCCGTTTGGGGAGTGAACCAGCAGATGGAAGATGGACCCCTCTATTCTCTTTCTCTCTTTGAAATAAATAATTAAAAAAAAGATTCCATGCATTTCCATCAGCTGGGGATGAATTGCAAAATACTTGCATTTGCCATGACGTGGTATCTGAGACTTGTACTAAAATAAATACTCCAGGGTCGTCCTCCAAAGCAGGATTAAAGGAACGTGTGGGTGACTGTTGAAGCTGTGCATTCGTGGAGGTTCCTTGCACTGTTCCCTCGATTTTGTGTGTGTTTGAGCTTTTCCTTACTAAGTATGCAGGAAGGAAAAGAACCGTGGCTAAGTCAGGCCAGAATTTGAGTTGTGCTGGCTTACTGGAGCAGCAGGTACTGGCTGCCCTGGCTTGTCTTCACGGTGGCTTGCCTTGCGTCCCTGAGAACCGTCTTCCAGTTTTCAGCGTGCTTACCAAGCACTCAGCAGTTTAGGAAGTGGACTTGGTGACCTTGAGTTATAGGGAGTAGAAGTGACTTTTATTACTCTTTTATTTGCATTTTAGATTTTATGAACCATAGAAATGAATCAATATAACTTAAGTTCCTCTCACAGCACCAGCATTTCCTTTGTCTTTTTTTTTTTTTCCTGCCTGGTCTCTGTTCATAATCACCCACTAATAATGTGAATACGTCATTGTTTGCCTATCACAGGGCATTTCCACTGCTGTTTTTTAAAATGAGCACATGTGCCGTGCTCAATTAGATCACTGAGCTTATTCAACTCAAGGCATTTTAGGGCTCGCCGCATTTACGGCTGCAGGCTGATCGCCCCTGAGTTTCACAAGGACAGAGATTTGTGTGTTTCACTCTCTGTTCCAAGAATAAATTTCCTGTGCATGCAGTAAATACTTGCAGAATGAATGCATGAGTTTTATTTTGAGCGCTGTGGGTAATAGTATATTTTCCAACATTGTGGACGTTATCTGCAGTGGCAAAAGCTACAGCAAGTGTAACAAGAGGCTTACACATTGCCTGCCACAGAGGAGGTGCTCACTAGGTGCTGGGTGGTCAGTGTGTGGTCAGTGCACCCTCTGGCACGGACAGTACTAGTGGGAACGCGGTGTGGTCAGCCCTGCACATTCTCCCTTCATACTGGCTGGGCTCTAGCTCTAGGCGTGTTAATGCCGCAGTTAGCACTCGCCTTGATTGGTGTGTGACTGTTCCTTCTCCCCAGCTCCCTGCTTACAGATGATGTCCACTGAGCTATGCCACTCTGCAGTGGGCTAACCTCACTCACTGCCTGCCTCACTCCACCAGGGTCCTTCATCCTGGAAGCTTTAATCCTATGACTTTAACAATAGTGTGAATGCACATTCTTGGTAGGAAAAGGGAAACCATTTTTATCATTTCTTTTAGATTTGTCTATCTCATTTTTATTCCCAACCCTGATTTATTTATTTCAGAGCTATATCTGGTACATGTTTAGGATAGTGATATCTTTCTGTTGAAATGTTTATTGTAAAATGTCTCCAGTTACATCTCGTAATCCATCTTAATTTAACATCTATGAGTATTTATCTAATGATAACATAGGCATCATAATTTTCTTTTAGTTGTTGTTTGCCTAGTATCAATAGCTTAGATCATTTACTTGGAGTCTGTTTGTGTATTTAAAGTTTATTTCTTATAAATAGCATATAGATGGATCTTTTTTTAAGTCAGTTCTGCAAACTTTGATCTTTTAATTAGCATGTTTACTGCATTTATCTTTGATGTGATTACTGGTATAGTTAGGTATGACTGTCTTGTCATTTGTTCCATATGTGGTCACTCTGTTTTTCTTCCTTAATCTCTCTCTCTCTCTAAATTGTTTAAAGATACAGAGAGGGGGAGACAGAGAGAAAGGTCTTCCATCTGCTGGTTCACTCCCTAAATGGCTACAACTGGTGGAGCTGGGCCAATCCGAAGCCATAAGCCAGGAGCTTCTTCCGGGTCTCCCACGTGGGCGCATGGGTCCAAGCGCTTGGGTCATCTTCCACTGCTTTCCCAGGCCATTAGCAGGGGGCTGGATCAGAGTGGAGCAGCTGGGACTTGAACAGGCACAAATACGGGATGCCAGCCCCTCAGGTGGAGGTTAACCTACCATGCCATAGCGCCAGCCCCTCTTTGTTTAAATAATTCACATGCTTTTATTATGTTTTATCTGCATATTAGTTTTTTTTGTTGTCTGGCTTAAATAATTCTTCTAGTGATTACTATAGAAATTTCCAAATTAACCTATTAGAATTTGCCTCATCAAAAAAGTACAGGAATCTGGCCAGCGCTGCAGCTCAATAGGCTAATCCACCCCCTGCAGCACCAGTACCCAGGTTCTAGTCCCGGTCGGAGTGCTGGATTCTCTCCTGGTTGCTCCTCTTCCAGTCCAGCTCTCTGCCGTGGCCCGGGAGGGCAGTGGAGGATGGCCCAGGTGCTTGGGCCCTGAACCCCATGGGAGACCAGGAGGAAGCACCTGGCTCCTGGCTTCGGATCAGCACGGTGCGCCGGCTGCAGCAGCCATTGAGGGGTGAACCAACGGAAAAGGAAGACCTTTCTCTTTGTCTCTCTCTCTCTCACTGACCACTCTGCCTGTCAAAAAAAAAAAAAAAAAAAAAAGTACAGGAATCTTAGTATATTACATTTACCCCTTGGCAAGTTTTTTCTACAGTTGCCTTGTGTTTTATTTCTGCAGAAGTGATAAAGTCCACAAGGTATTCCTGTTGCTTTAAGCGTCAGTAGTCTTTATATTATCAGCATACTTAGCCTTCTGAAGCTATCAATTTTTTGGAATAGTTCCGTGCCTCGGTACCAGATCATTTGTCTTTGAACCTGAAGATCATTCCATGGTATGTTCATATTAAATATCTTACAGTATTACTTGCAGATAAATGCTCCATAGAAACTTATGAATTCTTTCAGTTTTTGTCTGACAAAATCTTTACTGTTCAGATTCACTTATTTTTGTTTTATTTGAGAGGGGGAAAAAACAAACAGAGAAAGGTAGGCAGACTGGGAGATCTTCCGTCTCTGTCAGTTCATTTTCCTGATGTTCACAACAGCCAGGGCTGGGCCATCACGAAGCCAGGAAGCTGGAACTCCCTCCCAGTCTCCTGCGCGGAGGGCAGGGACCCCGGCACCTGAGCCCGGCTGCTGCCTCCCGTGGTGAGAGCTGGAGTGGACGCAGAGCTGGCTGGTGTTCTCGTGGGAAATGCCCACGCCTCACGTCCATTGTAAAGTGGCATCCTCCCTGAGTGTAAAATACTGAGCTGTCATTTTCCTTCCATAACTTTTTTTAAACATTTATTTATTTGATAGAGTTACAGAGAGAGATAGAGAGATCTTTTTATTCACTGGTTCACTCCCCTCGTGTCTGCAATGGACAGCACTGGGACAGGCCAAAGCCAAGAGCCAGGAACTTCATCCAGATCTCCCAAGCATTTGGCAGGGGCCCCAGCATGTGGGCCATCTTCTGCTGATTTTCTCAGGCCATCAGCAGGGAGCTAGATCAGTAATGGAGCAGCCAGGACACAAACCAGCACCCATATGGGATGTTGGCATTAAAGTGGTGGTTTGACCAGCTATGTCACAGCACCAGCCCCCCTTTTACAACTTTTTTTTTTTTTAAGATTTCTTTATTTATTTGGAAGACAGAGTTAGAGAGAGAGAGAGAGATCCTCCATCCACTAGTTCACTCCCCAAATGGTCGCAGTAGCCGAAGCTGCGCCGATCCAAAGCCAGGAGCCAGAAGCTTCTTCAGGTCTCCCACACGGGTGCAGGAGCCCAAGGGCTTGGGCCATCTTCAGCTGCTTTCCCAGGCCATAGCAGAGAGCTGGATCAGAAGTGGAGCAGTTGAATCTAGAACTGGCGCCCATATGGGATGATGGCACTGCAGTGAAATCTTTATCCACTACGCCACAGTGCTGGTCCCTCCACAACTTTTAAAAAATTTCGGTCTGTATGTTTTGTGGATATTTTCTTGAGAAGTTGACATTCACTTTTAAAAAAAAAAAAGTTTAATATATATTTGAAAAGCAAAGCTGCAGAGACAAGGAAGAGGGGAAGGGGAAGAGAGACAAGAGAGAACACCCTTCCATCTGTTGGTTCACTCCCCAAATGGCCACAACAACCAGGGCTGGGCTTCTTCTGGGGGGCCCATGCAGTTGGGCCATCCTCCACTGCTTTCCCAGGAGATTTAGCAGGGAGCTGGGTTGGAAGTGGAGCAGCCGGGACTTGAACTGGCGTCCATGTGGGATGCTGGCACTGCATGTGGAAGCTCAGCCCACTGCGCCACCGCACCAGCACCCGACCTCCACTCTGTGGTTTCCCTGATGATTGTCTTTTTTTTTCCCCTGCAGTATCTGCTTTTCAGATTTTGCTGTTCATCAGTTTGACTGAGGTGTGCCTAGGTTTGGGCTTCTTGTGATTTATCTTCCCTGGGCGTCAGAGCTTCTTGAGTCTGTTTAGATTTGAAAATTTATTTGCCACAATTTTTTTTTTCAAACATGGCTTTGTTTTCTGTTCTTTCTTTCCCTTTGATTGCAGTCTCATTACCTGTATATGAGATCTTTAGACCATGTCCCAAATCCGCATTACTTTCTTTTGCCTTTTCTGGTTTTTTTCCTCCATGCTTTCTTTTGAATAATTTGTACTGACCTGGCTGCTGGGTTCACTCATCCTGCCTGCCGCTGTGCCTCCTCTGCCGTCAGACCCCGTCAGTGAGACCTGGATGTCAGGAATTGCGTTGGGAAGTTCTAGGAAGTGTTTTGGATCCTCGTTTGTGTTGGTCAGCCTTGCATGGCTGCAGTGAAGTGCCTGGGAGGGGCTCCCTGAGAGGAAGGTTGATTCCAGCTTATAGTTGTGGAGTGTGCAGTGTGCAGGGTGGAGGGTGGAGTGTGGAAGTGGAGTGTGCAGTGTGGAGTGTGGAGTGTGCAGGGTGGAGTGTGGAGTGTGCAGTGTGCAGTGTGGAGGGTGCAGGGTGTGGAGTGTGGAAGGTGGAGTGTGTGGTGTGCAGTGTGGAGGGTGCAGGGTGGAGTGTGGAGGGTGGAGTGTGCGGTGTGCAGTGTGCAGGGTGGAGGGTGTCGTGGCCTCCCTGCAGGCACCCGGGTTCGGCGTCTGATGCTGGTGTTCCTGCCGGCGGTCTCAAGGCCACACGGGCATCACACAGCAAGAGTGAGCACGTGTGTGACTGTGACTCTGCTTGGAAAGCCACCACAGTTTCATCATGTGGCCTCCACCCAGCCAGATAATGTAGCCTGACACTCCCCACTGGTCCCGCCTCTAAACACCGTAACTGGGTTAATTTTTTGCCCTCTTCCATTGGTAATCTAAGACTTCGGAATCTAGGCTGCATAAATGAGTAGACCTTTGGCAAACTTCCAACATCTAAACTGTAGCACTGTTAAAATACTGTGTCTGTTTTATCCAGTTCTCTTTTTTTTCTTGTTCAGACATCAGTTACTGTCGTCCCTACTGCCACATCAAATATTTGGCTCCCTCTGACCTACATGTACTCGCTGTTCTGTCCCTTGATTGGTCACTGTGACAGCTTTGTTGAACATTTAGTAATTTTCATGGTGTGCGGATGTTGTCCGTGACAGATGATCGAGGCTGGATCTGGTTGCAGAGGGGAGAAGGGTGTTAAATTCTGTTCCCACAGTAGCTAAGTCCCTTCTCCACAACCTGGCCCGGGCTTCTTGGGGTATATCTGTTCCGCCGGCTGCCCGTGGTCTCGCAGCTGGCCTTGCAGGAGTTTGCCATGTGCCGTGTCTTCCACTCCGACTTGACCTCAACGGCAGCATCTCCTGGGTGCTGGGTGATGTCTGCATCTCTGTGGAGCCTCTGTTCCCAGCAGACGCGTCCTGTGAGGCTCTGAGGCATCTCTCCCTCCACCCTGCAGCCCAGGGTGCGGAACAATTCCCATGCAGGTTTCTGGATTCCGTGCCAGAGCCAGATCTGTCGCTGGCACACTCTGGGTCCTGCCGCCTCCCCTTGTCGAGACGCTGTCCTGCCTGTGCCCTGCGCGGTTTCCCTCACAGCTCTGGTCGTGAGTGGCAAGGTGGCTGTGATGCCTTCTACGGTATCACGGCCAGAACTGGAAGTTGGAATCGCGCCGGCTTGGTTCCAGTTCCACTTCCTTAGGTGCTCCTTCTGCAAGGCGGTAGTTACGGATTGTTTTGACTTTGAGTTTACACTTGCTGCGTGGGGGCCTTGTGATTTTTCTCAGCACGTGGACCTGGGGTCCCTGGGTCATCTGGAGAGAACACGGCCATCTGCTTTTGAGCCGTGCCTTTGTTAACAGGCGAGTGCTCTCACTGCCCGGCCCCGCCTCTGCGCATGCTGTGTTATGAGAAGCTGCTTTGGTATTCGCTTGGCGCTGAAACCTGTCTGCTGGTTTTCGTCTGCTCCGGCTTGACCCCGTGTTCCTGGTAAGCAGGGTCCTGGTAAGAGCTGATCTTGGCAGACGGGCTCCTGCAGAGGCAGCCGCGGCTTTATCTCCCGTGTAAATCCAGCTGCTTCGGGCTGGGCTGCTCTGGTCCTTGACACCTCTGCGTGAACAGTTTCTCGGATACCGTTTGTCTGGCTAGTTTGACGACAGTAGCTGGGATGAGGACCTCTGTGGTCGCTCCTGGATGGCTGCGGTCGGGCAGGGTCGACGAGAACGGGTCTGGAAGACAGAAGAGATGGTGTAAGTGAGCCTCATCACCATTTCACTCCTCCACCCGTTCCCTGGAGACGTTCCCGGTACAGTGTGCTGGGGGCGCGGGGCCGCAGACCGTTCAGAAGCACTGGGGAAGCTGAGCAAGAACCGCAGTGGCGAGGCGGGCCGAAGGAAGCCAGCAGATCCAGGCAGGGGCCCGCAGCCAGTGCTGACGGTTTCCTCCTCCTCGGAGACCTGGGTAGCTGACGGCTCAGGGTGGGAGCGAGACTTGTTGTATATTCTTTCTACCTTTTGAATATTTCTTTTTTAAGTTTCTCTTTTTAAAGATCTATTTGTTTATTTGAAAGGCAGAGTGACGTGGAGAGGGGGAAAGACAGAGATCTCCCACCCACTGGTTCACTCCCCAAATGCCTGCAGCAGCCAGGGCTGGGCCAGCCTGAAGCCAGGAGTTCCATCCGGTCTCCCATGGGGCGACTGAGGCCCAGACCCTGGAGCCGCCATCCGCTGCCTTCCCCCGCACAGGAGCAGGGAGCTGATCAGACGCAGGGCTGCCAGTGCTTCGGCCAGCACTCCAGTAACGCGATGCTGGCGTCACAGGTGGCAGCTTAACCAGCCGTGCCACAGCGCGGGCCTTACCTTTTCAATCTGGAACCTCACGAATGTGTTACTCCTGAACCCTGTGAATATATTACTCAAAAAAAAAAATGGTGACCAAAAACCAACCTGTACTTTTGATCCCTCCTGAAGCTTCCCAAATTGACAGCGAAGATGTATCTTCTTCAAAACCGTCAAGGAGAAGGCAGAATAGGAAAGGAAGCAACAGACTTGGAGTGTTGAAGCTGGACAGCAAGAAAGCTGGCCAGGAGAGAAGGCCGCCATCTCCCAGATTTCCCCCAAGACCTGGAAATCAGGGCTCCTGGGTGCCTCTGAGCGGGAGAGGTCAACAGGAGGCTTCAGGCAGACGCAGCCACATCCCAGCTCCCACCCCAGGTCTGTGCAGCGGGACAGAGCTGTCCTGCCGTCCTCTCTGGAGAGGCTCAAACAGGCCTTCTAGACTAGGCCACACCAGCCCCCAGCCAGAGACAAGGCAGAGGCAGAGCCCTGACGACACTGCGGTTACACGGCGGTCAGCAGACACGGAGACCTCCAAGTGTTTCTCCAGCCCAGGTCCTCAGCCCAGGCCGTCAGACTTCCCCGCCACGGGGCAGCCCCCAGAGACAACACTGGGGGCTCTGTCGCATCCGAGCGCAGCCAGGCGACCTGCGGTGAAGTTCCAGAAATACCTGCAGCATCATCTGTGTTCTCAACAAGAAGAGAGACGCGACTTTGATGAAACAAGCCCAGAATGCTATAAAAAGGAATGTGCAGATGACTTAAAAGGGCTCTCAGGTTTTAAAAGCCACCAGAGGAGATGGCGCAGTGAACTCCAGAGTATCTTGCAGAAACCAAGCAAAAAGACCAAGGCACAGAAAGTTGGGGAGAACACGAAAGCGGAAATGTAGGTCAGGCTAGGAGCACGACACCCAAATCAGAGTCTGCACCAAGAGAAACCGGAGAACGTGGAGGAGCAGTTCTGGAAGGCTCACCAGCACTGAGGAACAGAGTGTCTGGATGTGAAGGGTCTGCTGACTGGAACAGCGTGGAAAATAGACCCGCGTTAGGGTCCTGTAGCAGAAGAGACTTGCAGCTTAAAGAAAATACACAGGTCTCATGCAACTAGTCAAGAATCAGAATTATTTTGGATTTCTCAGTAACGACACTGCAGACCAGAAGTCGGAGGAACAGGGATTTCAGCCCACAGGGGTAAAGTGTTCCTGCTCCACACTTCCATGAGGGGACTCAAGTGGAATTAAAAGTGCAAGCTTGGGACCAGTGCCATGGCGTTGCGGGTAAAGTCACTGCCTGCAATGCTGGCATCCCATGTGGGCACCGGTTCGAGTCCTGGCTGCTCCACTTCTAATCCAGCTCTCTGCTATGGCCTAGGAAAGCAGTAAAAGATGGCCCAAGTCCTTGGGCCCCTGCACCCACATGGGAGACCCAGAAGAAGCTCCTGGCTCCTGGTTTTGAGTCTGTGCAGCTCTGGCCGTTGCAGCCATCTGGGGAGTGAACCAGCGGATGGAAGACCTCTCTCTCTCTCTGCCTCTCTATAACTCTGCCATTCAAATAAATAAATAAATTTTTTTTTTAAAGTGCAGGCTTATTTTGGTGTAAAAAATGTTTTAGATGAAAAATATTTTTTCCTGTTATGTAGAATATGTCTGTTAAGGAAAAAGAAAACTACATAAGGATTCCAAAATTCATTTCACCACAGTAAACTCACCCCTTCAGTTCATCATTCCACAAATGCGCCCCAGAGCCCAACCACGAGTGGAATTTGACAGCGGGGTGAGGATGTGCAGGTGCTCCAGAGGAAAGCGAGCCAAGCAAGAGGAAACATGGGATGTAGGAAGCAGTCCGACCAGGGCGTCGAGGCAGTCCTGGGGTGATAGCCAAGGGAAGTGTTGGGGATAGGCCTGGAGTTGACAGTGGGCCTGGAGCCGGGCGGCTGCAAGAGACCAGTGAGGTCAGGATAGGCCTGGAGTTGACAGTGGGCCTGGAGCCGGGCGGCTGCAGGAGACCAGTGAGGTCAGGATAGGCCTGGAGTTGACAGTGGGCCTGGAGCCGGGCGGCTGCAGGAGACCAGTGAGGTCAGGATAGGCCTGGAGTTGACAGTGGGCCTGGAGCCGGGCGGCTGCAGGAGACCAGTGAGGTCAGGATAGGCCTGGAGTTGACAGTGGGCCTGGAGCCGGGCGGCTGCAGGAGACCAGTGAGGTCAGGATAGGCCTGGAGTTGACAGTGGGCCTGGAGCCGGGCGGCTGCAGGAGACCAGTGAGGTCAGGATAGGCCTGGAGTTGACAGTGGGCCTGGAGCCGGGCGGCTGCAGGAGACCAGTGAGGTCAGGATAGGCCTGGAGTTGACAGTGGGCCTGGAGCCGGGCGGCTGCAAGAGACCAGTGAGGTCAGGATAGGCCTGGAGTTGACAGTGGGCCTGGAGCCGGACGGCTGCAAGAGACCAGTGAGGTCAGGAGGCCCCAGGACAGGTCTGTTAAGAAGATGGAATTGCCAGTCTCGGAGGATGTCCTTCTGAAATGCAGACAACCGGTAGAGAGAGTTGGGATTAAATTATCGGTCAGTGTAGAGAAACAGTGTCAACACCAGAAAGTCGGTTATGAATTCCAGGGAAAGCAGTTCTGCACGAGACTTGAAAAGTAATCCCGGAGTGGGAGGGGGTAGGCGTGGTGATACGGTGATAAACACGCCCACATCCCATATGCGAGTGCCTAGGATGGAGCCCCACTTCTGCTTCCTGCTGATGTGCACCGGGGAGGCAGCAGATGGTGCCCAAGGTACCTGTTCTCTGCCACCCATGTGCGAGAGCTCCAGGCTCCTGGCTGCAGCCTGCTCCAGCCCTGGCTGTTGGATTCGGGGCGTGAACCCATGAGTGGAAGATACTCTCTCTCCCTGCCTCCCTCACTCCCTCTCCTTCCCCTCCGTCCCTCACCTCCCCTCTCTCCCCTCTTCTCTTCCCCCTACCCCTGCCCCCTGTCCACCTTCCAGTAAATAAATAAATCTAGAAAAAATGAAAACTTCTTTAGAAGACCGAAATGACAGAAGGGATATGAGAATTGGTAGCGTGGGTTTTTAAGCATGAATGTGAGTCCTGTAGGCCTGGCAGGAGGATGGTGTGGAGGTGAGCAGGGCCACAGCAGCCCAGTGTAGCCTGCGTGTGTCAGCTCGGATAAGAGGTGCAGTCACACTCAGGCATAGGTGTTTCCCCTGTGTTGTGTCAGTGGGGTTGAGAATTTATGGTTTTTTAATCTCTTTATTTTGCCTGAAAGGCAGAGATACAGAGAGAAAGAGGGTTTAAGACGTGGACCTTTTGTTACGTGGTTGGTTTCTGTTCAAGAATATCGTTTGCCCTTGCATTGATTTCAAGTAGAGGACAGTGAGCTGTCCTTGAAATGGCCTTTGTGGGGATGTTCGCTGTGAAGGCAGCGCCCTCTCAGACCCACCACGTGCAGCCCCTAAGAGTCCTTGCACGACAGTGGAAGGAAGGAAATGAGAACTTTCCTGAGAATTATGGCCATAGAAGGCGTATGCCTGTCCCAAACCCCTACAGCCAGAAACAGGATGTGGCAGACACGTGGACAGATGTTTGGCAGATGTCCAAGTGCTAGTTCTAGGTCTCCTGCAGTGTGGTCACTTCCCACCTCCCTGGGACACTCAGACAGCTGGAACCCGGTCATGGTGGGATCTGGAGTTGACCCTTGTTCTGCTATCTTCGTGACCGCAGCAAAGTCGCCCATGCCTTTGGAGAGAAGACAGGCAGTCCTAAGGGACATCACAGGCGTTGTCAAATACTGACCTTGGGAGTGGTGTGTAAATGGACAGTTCCTGTGCACATCTCATTGACTGTCTCTCTACAAATGTGCCTTAAAGTATAGGGTTAGGTACTACCACAGACCCCGAAATACGGTGATTCAAACACATTGGAAATTTGTCCTGTAACCTGATAACAGTAGCCGTGGGCACGTGTGCCAGTTGAACCGTAAATTAGTTAAAATTCAGGAACACAGCAGGCTCGTCTCTCAGCTACACTGGCAGCGTGGCCGGAGCTGCTCTGTGGGCTTCCAGATGGACCGTTGCCAGGGCTGCAGAGGGTTGTGCCGGGAGGCCCCGGTGGAGTCGGCGGCGAGGTCCCAGCGCGCTGGGGGCCCTGCTCTCCAGAGTCCCCCGGGAGCCCGAGTTCTTCCAGTGTTTCAGCTCTGCCGGGCCCTCGGTGTGAATACAACAGATCTTCAAATAAGTAATGGAACATTTGTATTCTGAAAAAAACGGAGTTCAAAAAATGTTTGCATAGACATGGACTTATCTTTCAATTCCTGTTTCCCTACACTTTTTGAAGTACCACCGTGGATACCTTTGGCAGTGTGATAGGCAAATACGTTTTGATGGTGACAGTCGTAGATACCGTTAGCGGAAATAAAGTTAGAATTTCCTTCCCCGTCCACATTTACAGACCAAAGAATGTGATGTGCGGAGCCCTTGGCGTCTGTGGCCTCCCGGGTTAAGGAGGCCTGCTGTTTGATGGTGGCTCCGCCAGCTCCATGCTCCACAGTGTGGGGAGACAGAACAGAAATGGAGGACAAGTGCTTCCTGCTGAAGGTCACGACCTCCAAGTTGCTCACACTCCATTGGTCAACAGTGAAGCCGCATGGTCTCAGGGAGTGTGAGGCAGGCTGGGAAATGTAGTCCCTAGCTGGGCAGCCCTGTCCCTTGCTGCTTCAGTACTGGGGAGTTCATTAGAAGGAAGAAGGGAAAAATGATGACCCTTAAGATAGACATTCTCTGCTACAGCTCGGTTCTTCCTGTGGAATTGAAGCAAAAAGTGCCGGTTCAGAAACGTGCTGTTACTGTCTGTCGCTTTGCACTGACTCTGGGAGTCAGTGGTCAGGCCCCTCCCCCCAGGGAGACCACTTCCTGTCAGAGGGCAGTCCCAAGTTTTGGTCTGACATTCCCGGATAGTGAGAGGCTGCCTCTGCCTGGATCTGCTGGCAGCGTTGAATAATTCACACAGAGCCCGCGTTTCCAGCGGCGTCTTCTGTGCGTGTCCCCCACTGAAAGCAAGCCGAGCGTGCCACGGTGTGTGCCTGTGGAGCTGACGGCAGCCCAGGTCTGGATCCTCGTGCCAGGGGCTGACAGCCTGCGTGTGAGGGAGGGTGAGCGGGAGACAGACTGGATCCAGACACACGGATCTGAGCAGCTGCCCTTTCTGAAGGTTAAAATAAGAGCCCCTTGTGTTCGCTCTCACTACCTCCCCTCTCCTTACTGAGAGCGCCCAGGTCAGGGGTTTGGTGTGTTGTTATTTTTCCTTCTTCCCAACTTAGTTAAGTAAATGGACGATGATGAGGAAGTGTCCCATGGCCAGCGGCCTGTAGGTTGTAAACCTCAGGTTTCAGAAGCAGCGCTAGGGGCCCGCTGGGTTGGCTTCTGCTGCCCGGGATGGGCCGAGGCAGCACTCACGGGGCCAGGTGAGCCCTTGCACATCTGTGTGACGCAGGAGGTTTTTCTGGTGCAGCGTGAGTGTCTGGAGCGTTTTCCTGTGAAATGCCAGATCGCGAGCTTCTAGCTGGCTGACACTGGGGTCTTCACGGCCCCCACAGGGACTGGTCATCCTGGACACTGCTGCATTTGCTGACCAGTCATTTGTGTGTTACATTTGCAAAGGTCTTTTAAAGTGAGTGACACTTGAAAGTCTGCTGAACCAAGAGTGATCTTTTTTTTTTTCTTTCTTTTTTTTAAGTGTTAAGACCAGAGATGTTTGTTTCTGTAAATGTTTTTTTGGGGGGTACCCGCCCTTCCCCCAACCCAACTCTAATTTTGAAATATGATTCACTAGGAAAATGTGGTTTTGTTAACTGTTTGCTTCGGAGCTGGCTTTTCAGGAACCTGCCTGTTGGTGTGGCGCCGGCCCTCGGAGCGTCTGACTCAGTTGCTCCAGCGCTGTTTGGGCATCTTCCCGTACACCCGTGCACGGCAGCCTCCCTGAGAAGGGACTTACTGGGTCTTGTGATTCATCTCGGATCCTGATAGTGATCTTGGACGGGGATATAAATAGGCCAGGACCTGCCAGTGGCTATTTTTGTAAGGAAAGCTTTCTTTGAACTTCCGCCCTCTGGTTTCTCCCCCACCAGGCGATCCTATCTGTATTCTGCTGGGCTGTCTCTTGCCCTCTCCCAGCTGATGTGTGCAGAAATGAGAAGGACACAGGGCTGCCTGGGACCATCCATCTTCTCCCTGTCTGCAGGCTCTCATTCTCTCAGACTGGTGGTGGCGCTGACCCGGCCATGAGGCTGCCCAGTCTCCGGGCCCGCTGCCTCATCTAAAGTAGGCAGCACCCAGCTCCCAGGCAGACACTCAACCACGTCCACGCTCGAGGTTCCGGCAGGTGTGTGCCTGCCCCAAGTGTTAACAAATGAACGTGTAACACACCACCTCATCGCGCCCGCACCAGCCGCAGAAGGAGCCCAGTGAGGCAGGTGCTGGGTTGCCTGTTCTAGCCTTCAAGAAGGCTTGTCCACTGCCCGGATCTCTTGCCACCTCCCTGCTTGCGCCCGGCTCCTCCCTGCCCCCGTCCACCACAGCCCCGGTGCTGTCAGTGAGGGGCAGGCAGCCTGCCGTGGGGGCAGCCCTCTCCTGCGTCCTTGTCCCAGGTTTTACACTATAAACAGCACATTCTGTCCTGGAATACAAGGTGATGCTGCTCTGTCTCACCTTCTGACTTTGACCCTGTGAGTCATGGCGCTCAGACTTGTAGGCTTGTGGTAGAATGGACAGCTTAAGGTGTAAGCGGTTAAACTGGTCAGTGGTGCCCCGTTGTGGCCTTAACGCCCTTGTGCAAATGGCCAGTGCCTGTGGCTTCACCCACTCGGTGGCCTTGAGTAACTCACTGACTCCAGCTGCCTTGCTGTGCCAGGACCCCTGCACCCCCGTCGGATCCTAGTGCCGCAGCCTGGCCAAGGGGACCGCGAACCCAGGGCCTCGTTCCGCACTCTGCCTTTTCGTAGGATTCAGGTGCAGTCCCACCGTCCCTGTGAAGAACCGTGAGACTGTGCGCTGATGCGGGGGACGGCCTGTGGGAGGCGGGGAGCCTGGCACCAGCAAGGGTGGGAGGAGCGCTGCGCTGTGTGAGCACCTGCTGTGTGCCAGGCCCGAGCCTCATGGCTGCTCTGTTACGTAGACAGGGAGGGTCGGTTCAGACAGGAGCCGTCCCCGGCCCAGGATCGCAGTCCCAGGGAGAGTGGCGGCATCAGGATTTGAACCTGGGCTTGTGCTTCCCTTCCCGGGACCTGCAGGGAAGCACAGTTCTCTTTGGAAACAGGCGGGACTGTGACTGCCATTGCGTTCTTTTCCTCCTCGGATGCCTGTCTTATCTCCTACTCTCGGACCAGGATCAGCGAGCAGAGCACTTGCTGTCCCAGGCCTCATTCCCCTCCACAGGACTCGATGGCTTTCCCACGGGGAGCGGGGGCCATGAGATGTGGCTGTCCCACCCCGCTGCCCACTCTGAGCCGCCCCAGCACTGGCTGGACAGTGGCTGCCCCGCCAGCGACTCGTGTCAGCCCCTAGTGGTGCAAGGCCAGAGCTCAGGCAGTGCGTGCTCCCGCTTCCCTTGGTGCTGTGCAGGAGGCTCAACCCCGCTTGCTGCAGACCTCGAGGAGGTGTGGGTTAACGGGGTCGCTGGCACAGCCCCTTGCTGCCCACAGAAGGACTGGAAAGAAAGACAGGACAAGTGTTGCGACTGCTCGCCCAGTGTCTGTCTGCCCCAACAGGAAAGCATCCAAGGGTATGTGGTCAAGAAGCTCCGTTCTCAAAAACAGGACTTTAGTTTTAATTCACGGAAAGACGTGAGGTGTGTTCCTGGCTTGGCCGACACGTGCTGACGGTGCCGCATGCTCTGCTGCAGCCACAGCTTCACATGGTGCAGTCCCAGTGGCAGCGAGGGACTCAGAAGC
Organism: Oryctolagus cuniculus; assembly: GCF_964237555.1. NCBI lineage: Eukaryota > Metazoa > Chordata > Mammalia > Lagomorpha > Leporidae > Oryctolagus > Oryctolagus cuniculus. The sequence continues at coordinate 115,635,113 of NC_091441.1, read as the reverse complement.
AAGTGGCCATGTGGCTGTGGTCAGAGAAATATTCTGCTATGCTAAAAGAAAGAGCCAGTTTCATTGGGCCGGCGTTGTGGTATAGTGGGTAAAGCCGCGGCCTGCAGTGCTGGCATCCTCTTTGGGTGCCGGTTCTGTTCCCGGCTGTTCTTCTTCCCATCCAGCTCTCTGCTATTGCCTGGGAAAGCAGTGGAAGGTAGCCCAGGTCCTTGGCTCCTGGCTCCTGGCTTCAGCCTGGCCCAGCCTTGCCTGTTGTGGGCATTTGCAGAGTGAACCAGCAGATGGAAGACCTCGCTCTCTCTTTCTGTCTCTTTCTGAAAATGTGCCTTTAAAATAAATCTTTAAAAAAGTTTTATCATATGTAAATTTTTTAAAATATTGACTTCAAAGGCAGAGCAACAGAGAGAAAGAGAGAGAGAGAGAAAGAGAGAATCTTTTATCTTCTGATCCACTCCCCAAAAGGCCTCAGCAGCCAGGTGTGGGCCGGGCTAAAGCCAGAAGGCTGGAGCTCCATTTCCTAGTGCTGGGGCCATCATTTACTGCCTTCCCAAGTGCATTAGCAAGAAGCTGGATCTGATGCGTAACAGCCAGGTCTCGAATTACACTCAGATATGGGGTGCCAGCATCGCAAGCAAGCGGTGGCTTAACCCGTTGCACCTCTTGTCAGTCCTGTCATATGTAAATTTTTTAAAAGATTTATTTTATTTATTTGAAAGGCAGAGTTACAGAGAGTGGTAGAGACAGAGAGAGAGGTCTTCCATCCACTGGCTCAGTCCCCAAATGGCCACAATGGCCAGAGCTGAGCTGATTGGAAGCCGGGGGCTTCCACATGTGTGCAGGGGGACAAGGACTTGTGGGCCATCCTCCGTTGCTTTCCCAGGCTGCTTAGCAAGAAGCTGGATAGGAAGTGGAGCAGCTGGGACTCGAAACAGGGCCCATGTGGGATGCCAGGGCTTTAACCCACTAAGCCATAGTGCCAGCCCCTGTAATACGTAGATTTTTTTTTTTTTTTTTTTTTTTTTTTGGACAGGCAGAGTTAGACAGTGAGAGAGACAGACAGAGAGAAAGGTCTGCCTTCCGTTGGTTCACCCCCCAAATGGCTGCTATGGCCAGCGTGCTGCACCAATCCGAAGCCAGGAGCCAGGCACTTCCTCCTGGTCTCCCATGCGGGTGCAGGACCCAAGCACTTGGGCCATCCTCCACTGCACTCCCGGGCCACAGCAGAGAGCTGGACCGGAAGAGGAGCAACCGGGACAGAACCGGCACCCCAACCGGGCCTATAACCAGGGTGCCAGCACCTCAGGCAGAGGATTAGCCTAGTGAGCCATGACGCTGGCCGTAATACATAAATTTTAAAAATGACTTTTAATGTGTCTGAGATGGGCTGTTTTCCTCAAAGAGCTCACAGTTTAATGGGGAGTAAGATAGCACATTGTCTTGCTTGACTGAAAAAGCTGGAGAAAATAATGCTGTGGTGGCTTGAAGCCGGCCTGTGCCATCGCTGTGGTGGGAAAGGCTGGGTTGAGCAGGCAGCCCCTGGGAAATGAGGGGTGGCCGGGGTACCGGCAGGGGAGCAGGAATTGTTTCCCAAAAGCCTTCCTCCCCCCCCCCCCCGGCCCGGCCCTCTGGCCCTCAACGTAAGACAGTTTCTAAGCCGATGTTGGTTGAGCACTGATGCATTGCCAGCAGTGCTAGGAGCCGGGGATTGTGGGGTGAAATGAATACATTTCCAGTTCGCCCTGGAAGATGCACAGATGAAAACCATGCGATAGGAGCCGGCACTGTGGCGCAGTGGGTTTAGCCACCACTTGCGTTGCGGCATGCCATGCTGTATAGGAGCGCTGGTTCTAGCACTCTGCTTCCAATCCTGGGAGAGCAACAGATGAGGACTCAAGTGCCCTGACATTCATGTTGGAGACCAGTGGAGCTCCTGCATCCTGGCTTCAGCCTAAACCCAGGCTGGACTGTTGCAGACATTTGAACCAGTGGATAGATCTCTCCCTCCCTCCCTCTCTCTTTCTCTCTCCATTACTCTGCTTTCAAATAAATAAGCAGGTCTTAAGAAAGACAGTCACGTGAAGAAGCGTTGCATGTCATGTGCCATTAGAGAATCTGACCTAGCCTGCAGTGAGAGACCAGTGTGTGGCTGTTAGAACGGGCAGATCCAAGACACAGCTTGCACTGCTGGCCACGGGGAACCGTAGAGGCTCTCAGTGCAGGAGGGGCTGCAAGATGGGTCAGCCACTTGGGGCAGTTTCTTCAACAGCTCTGTGTACCCTGACCATCTGATCCAGCACTTGTGTTCACCGGCTTTTACCCGAGCCGGTAGAAAACTCAGGTGGACTCTGAAAGCTGCCCTGAGTGCTTCAGGCACTGTCTGGACTCAGAAGCCACCAGGTGTCCTTGAGGAGCTGAGTGGATGGATACACGGTGGATCGTTCAGACGGGAATATTAGTCTGTGATAAAAAGAAATGAGCTGTCAAGCCGTGAAAAGACTTAAAATGCATGTGCATATGACTGAGAGAGCCTGTTGATTCCAGCTCTCTGAGGATCCTGGAGACAGGAGAGAGATCGGCCAAGGGCCGGCGGGGCCTGGGGAGGAACGGCCAGGCAGAGTGCAGAAGACCTTCAGTGCCGGGATCCTGTCCTTGAGCGTGGCTGATCCAGCTTGGGGGACAGACACGCAGCACAGCAGGAGGGGAGCGGAGGCCCTGGCGGCTCCTCTGAGGCGCAAGCGGGAAGAACGTCCTGGGCCCAGGTGACTGGAGAGCGGCTCAGCTGGGCGGCTGGGGTCCTGCCAGGCTCAACCTCCCAGGGGAGAGGTGCAGAGGAGGCGGGCACGCTCGCAGACGGGCTGAGCGACAGGAAGAGGAGGGAATGGGGGGGAGGTTGATGAGAGCTGTGCTGGGAAGGTCGCCCTCCAAGTTCAAGCCTTGGTATGGAAACGTTGGACGGGCCGGGCAGATCACCGTGGTCACTGCCCATTCCTCTGGCACATCAGACTGCCCAGAACCACCTTCTTGAACTGTTAGATTCTGGAATAAACGTTGGCCAGCCTTCGCATTCCTGGAGTGACCCACACCCAGACGCACAGAGAGAAACCCGCTGTGAGCCCAGCACTCGTGCAGTAGAGCTTGGCAGGCAGAGCTTGGCATGGACGTGACCTAGGATGCTGGTGTGCCAGGAGAAAGGGCCCCGCCTCCCCCGGCCTCAAGCCTCTCACGTGGCGAACGCAGGGACAGGACCTTGGATCTGAAGTTTTCCTTCCAGCGCTGCCCCTCTCATCTAATAAAATGTTTCATCAAGACTTGAAAAGATGGCCGGCACCGGGGCTCATTGGGCTAATCCTCCTCCGCCTGTGGCACCGGCACCCTGGGTTCTAGTCCCGGTGGGGGCGCCAGATTCTGTCCCGTTTGCTCCTCTTCCAATCCAGCTCTCTGCTGTGGCCCGGGAGTGCAGTGGAGGATGGCCCAGGTCCTTGGGCCCTGCACCCGCATGGGAGACCAGGAGGAAGCACCTGGCTCCTGGCTTCAGATCAGTGCCGTGCTGGCCGTAGCGGCCATTTGGGGGGGTGAACCAACAGAAAAGGAGGACCTTTCTCTCTTTCTGTCTCTATTTCTAGCTCTGCCTGTCAAAAAAAAAAAAAAAAAAAAAGACTTGGAAAGAAAACCACGTGTGTTCCTAAGCGCAGAGTACGCCCTCCCCTCCCGAGCTTCCCCTGTCTTTTCTCCCAGGATTTTCCTTCTGAAAATCCAGCTCGCCCGATGTCCCAGAGTGCAAATCCCCGGACCGCTGCGCTGCTCTTGTTTGAGAATACTGCAGCTTCTGCATCCCTGACTTCATCTTAGAAAACCAAAACCCAGCAGAGGAGGTCCCATACCTACAGTCACGACTCTCCTGACCGCGCCAAAGCAGAGCTGCCGTGTGCCGGGGCAGGGACCCGCTGCTGGGATAACCCCCCTTGTGACGCATAGGATGGATTGAATCAAAAGAGAATGAACTCAGCACCCATGTCTCCTCGCTGGCGAATTTCTGGGGAGTGTTTTTTTAAAGATTTATTTACTTATTTGAAAGGCAGAATTACAGAGAAGCAGAGGCAGAGAGCAGTCTTCGACCCGCTGGTTCACCCCCCAGTTGGCTGAAATGGCTAGAGCTGGGCCGATCCAAAGCCAGGAGCCAGGAGCCTCCTCCGGGTCTTCCCATGTGGGTGCAGGGGCCCAAGGACTTGGGCCATCTTCTTCTGCTTTCCCAGGCCATAGCAGAGAGCCGGGTTGGAAGTGGAGCAGCCGGGACTAGAACCGGCACCCATATGGGATGCCAGTGCTGCAGGCGGCTTTACCTGCACTGGTCCCATGACAGTGTTACTCCAGTTTTATCTCCATGCTGTTCTTAGAATTGGCCCAGGAGGCTGCTTGTCAGCCCCCTTCCCAGGGCAGAGGCATGTGAGGGGCTCGTGCGAGCTGCCGTCCATGGCCTCCACCACATTTGTCGTTGTCATGGGGGCCATTGCTCTCACAAACGCCTTTGGTTTCCATGCAGATGGTCTTCCCTCTCCCCTTCCTTACCCTGCTTCCTGGATCGAGGCCTGTGTCCTTGGCGTGTCCTGCCGGGAGCCGCGTTCACACAGCTTGCGCGGGCTGGTCTCGCAGTAAGGAAGGGAAGGCACCAGTACTCACGTGGCAGTGCCGTGCGTGGCACTCCTGCACGTGACGTCAGTTAGTTTTCACAGGCCCCTCGTGTGGCTCAGAAAACTCAGTAAACCCGCCCAGACGCGGCAGAGCTGAGAGCTGAACCCCACCTCCGCACCCCGGCGCTCCCTGTGCTCCTGCACCGTGACCGGCGGCTCCAGCACAGACGCCAGCGTGCCAGTGCCGCCCTCCACCCGCTGTCGGCTCTCGGCCTGTCGTCCGGGGCTCAGTAAACAAGCCGGGGTGATGTCGGCATCTCCCTCAGGCTGCTCTGAGGCCTAACGGGCCGTAATCCACGGAAAGCTTTGGGCTTACAGCTTGGCAGGGAGCGCCTGCCAACCAGTAGCTCTTGCGGCTGCTGATGGCGGCGGCTGCACGTGGCGCCACGCCAGCCGGGCTGCAGGGGTGGGGATGGGAAGGTGCCCCCCTTGGGGCGTGAGAGCAGGGCCTTGGGACCACCTGGGGGACTCGGTCACAGCCGTCATCCTGGGACCAAGGCCTTGGCTTGTCTGTGGCCAGCAGTGTGTTCGTGAACTAAGTTTTCCCTCTTTCAAATGTCAGTGCAGAATATAATTCACAAAGCCAGCATTGACGAGGAACTCGCCCCAGGGTGTGGCTGGCCTGGCGCAGCCAGGGCGGCTAAGAGGAGCCTCGCCGAGGGGGCCCCCCCATCCCGGCGCTTAGGGCCTGAGGTGGCGAGGAAAGACGGGGACAGCCCAGCTGGGGGCCGCTGAGGGCCTGGCGTGGGGCCCGGCAGCCAGGTGGTCTCTTCCTCGCCTGCTCCCGGGGCCTGTGCTGGGGTCCCGGGGTGTGGCCAGCCAGGAGGCTTTGTGGGAGAATTTCCCACACATGTGGCCCTGCTGGATGGCCACTGCTGACCGTGCCAGTGATGACGTAGCTAAAGCGTTTGCGTGTCTGCTCGTGTTGCTCCGAGGAGGTGGGCCACCAGTGGTGTCCTGGGGGGCACAGAGTGAACAGGCCTCGTAGGGAGTGGCCAAGCCAGAGTTCACTCCGGATCCGTCCGTCCCCAGAACACAGGCCCCTCCCCACGTTTCAGGGCAGTTCTCAAAGGACGGAGACGGACGCGGCCCTGTCTTCACCTGCTTCCCTGTAGTCACCTTGTACTGGGGACGGTGACAGGGAGGGGCCAGGCCACCACGGCACAGACAGCACAGCTCTCTGCTGGCTGCCCAGAACCCTCGCAGCCTACGGCCAAGAACCGTGCGTGCTTCGGCTCCCCGCCCGCTCGCCGTCAGGCCTCCGGTTCCTGGGCCGGTGATCCGTGCTCCCTGGGAGCTGTGGGGAATTCCTGAACGAGCTCAAGGCTTACTCAGCCCATGGAGCAGTGTCCAGGCCCTGTGATGATCGTAGTTTCACAGGGCGCTGAGTGGGTCCCACCCCCGGACCCCCAGCCGCTAGGAGCGCCATGCGGGAAAGGGGTCGAGACCCCAGGAGACAGACGTCACCCTTGGTGGAATTCAGACCTAAGTTCTGGTGCTTGTTTGTATGCAGATGGGGCGCCCAGGTCTAAGAGCGTTTCGTGGGTTCCCTGTGACTCTTGGGCCTGGGGCTTCAGGGGTCCACGTTGAGCCTGGGAGCCCCCACACCCCATCACAGAGCGGTAAGCAGCTGTGGAGCTAGCACGGCCCCAGCCGCCGCCCGCCGGCCACGTGGCCCCGGCCACTGGCTGCAGCTCTCAGCTCGGCTGCCCCGTGTGTGAAGTAGACGTGCCGATGGGCTGATGAGGGGTGCGTAGAACACCCTGTGGATGTGGTGACTTGACGTCGGTCAGAGGAAGTGCTTCCTGCATGCCCCTGACGAGTCCTGGCCCCGTGCCGCCTGTGAAGAGCCCCAGGAATCAGGACGAACGTCGGGCCGCCGCCTGAACTCCATGTCTTCCCTGCTGTCCCTGTTCTTGGTGGGCCCAGGCACTGCCCGGCTCTCTTAGCACGACCTGCGTAAAGTCCCTGAGGGGAGTCCTCCTGCCCTCCACTGCGGTGCCCCCCTCATCTGAGGTTTGCCCGTCCAGCCCGTCGGAGGCCCAGAGTGAGGAAGGGGGAGATTGTGGTACCTTGTCCCACACGTGTGACCTGTCCCGGGGTGGGAGTGGAGGGGCCGGAGCTGCCAGGCCACAGGGAGCCCTAAGCCAGGTGTCTGTTTAGGGGCTGCCACAGCCTGACTTACAGCCCCGCCCTGGGGCTGCCTTCCTCCCCTGGGCCCCACGGGAAGTGCTCTGCTGCTGCTGGCACGGGGAGAAGCAGCACAGGTTGTAAAACGTCAGCTCTGGAAACAGAAGTAGGCCTTGTGATGTTAGAGTAATTATCCCACACTTGATCTCTGATTACAGCCAAAACAGCAGTGGAAGAGCTAGAAACAGAGTGGGGGTCAGCAGCCAGACTCCGGGGGAGGGGCGGGGCCCGGGCTGCACACCTGATCTCAGGTCTCTGCCTGCCGGCTCCTGACTGCAGGACGGCCGGCCCCAGCCCCCAGCCCCCAGTCCCCAGCCCCAGCCCCCAGCCCCCAGCCCCCAGCCCCCAGCCCCGCTTCCCGGAGCCCTAAGCCCTGTGCGTGTTGCTGCGCGCTGTGGGAACTCTAACTGAAAGCGCAGTTCAAAGAACTGCTTTTATCATCGCAAGTATGCAGCCCCAGGCCAAAACCGAAAAAGCAGTTTTTAAAAGTCTCACTTCAAAGGCAGCTCGGAATCCTCCCGTTTCTCCCACCAGGACATCGCTTTCAAAAGGGACCCCAGCTCCCTCCCTGCTCTGTGGGCTCTCAACCTGCACGCTCCCCTGCGTGGCGGAGTCCCCAGCAGGGAACACGGAGGAAGGCGTGGCTCCCATCCCACTGCACTGTCCCCTGGGAAACCCAGTTCAGAGGTCTGGAAAGTGGGGCAGTGTGGCGCATGCACAGGCCACATGGCAAGCAGGGCAGTGTGGCACACACACATGGGACACGCATAGCAATGTGCGTGTACACCCCTGCAGTACAGAAGGGCACACCTGATGCTTGTGTCTCAGGAAAGCGGGATTACGGTTCAAAGTACGCAGTGCGTTGTTAGTGCACTAACAGCAGGCTCCCGTTGTCCTGCCGTCCTCCAGGTGAGCCTCTGTACCTTACGTGACCCTCGGGTCAGACGTGTGCTGCCGTAGGATAAGTTGTCCCCTGGGACCCCTGTGTGCACAGTTGAGTGTCTGGTGCCGGTCCCCCCTTGCCTGCCGTCCTGCCCGCTCTCACGTACAGTCCGGGAGGCAGCAGGCGATGGCTCAGGTACCTGGATCTCTGCCACCCACGTGGGAGACCCAGGTGCAGTTCCTGGCTCCTCACTTTGGCCTGACCCAGCCCTGGCTGTTGTGGGCATTTGGGGAGCAGGCCAGCAGACGGAAGGTAACCCTTTGTCTCTGTCAGTACATGGAAGACACGTCGTTCTTCCTCTCTGCCTTTCGATTTTTCTTTATTTTTACAAAGGCATGTTCAAAAAAAGAGAAACTTTCAGGAGGACAAGCCTGTTGTACAGCAGATATCCGAAACAACACAGGGGCACCCTTTGTGTGCTTGTGTTTTCCCCAGCTGCTCTGCTGTTTGGCATGAAATTTAGGGGCGGATCCCCCGTCTGCTCGAATCTCACATGAGTGATTTCTTGAGAGGTAGAAACGAAGCATTCTTCTTTAGCGTGAGCGTTAACTTTACTCCTCATCGGCCTGCAGTAGCTGTTTTACTCTGCCTGTGGGCAGGTGTGCCGCCGTTGCCCGTGTTTTTGATAAATGCCTCTGATTTGATTGGTTTAGCGACTTGTATTAAGCCGGTGTTAATGTGTGACTGAGTCAGGAGACCATCAGTCTAGAACGTGGACTTCCTCCTGTCCAGGGAGAAATGCGGAGGACGAACACGGGGCCGCCGCCTGAGCTCCATGCCTTCCCTGCCGTCCCCGTTCTTGGTGGGCCCAGGCACTGCCCGGCTCTCTTAACACGACCTGCTGAGCACCCCTTCAGCTGAGCCTGGAACTGGACCTTTCACAGCCTGAAGGTGTAGCTTTCTTACTGTGACTTCATTGGCCACTTAGAGACAACAGGACTGTGAAGAATGCCCCTGCTTCTTACTACGTTTTTTCCCCAAATTCTTCATGAGTGTAGAGCAAGCTGTTTGATTGCTGTGTGTGGACTAGATGGCCGCGGCAGTGGTGACCAGTTGATTGTCGTGTGTAGCTCCAGCAGTGGTGACCTGTTGGTTGTGGTGTGTGGACTAGATGGCCCGCAGCAGTGGTGACCTGTTGGTTGTGGTGTGTGGACTAGATGGCCTGCGGCAGTGGTGACCTGTTGGTTGTGGTGTGTGGACTAGATGGCCCGCGGTAGCGGTGACCTGTTGGTTGTGGTGTGTAGATTAGATGGCCCGCGGCAGTGGTGACCTGTTGGTTGTTGTGTGTAGACTAGATGGCCCGTGGCAGTGGTGACCTATTGGTTGTGGTGTGTGGACCAGATGGCCGACGGCAGTGGTGACCTGTTGGTTGTTGTGTGTAGACTAGATGGCCTGTGGCAGTGGTGACCTGTTGCGTCACTTTAATAATCTCCCTGAAAATCCTCAGATCCTCCACGGAGACAGTCCTGCTTTCTGCAAATAACAGTAATTTGTGCTCTTTCCTCCACACCATTTTGTTCTTGTCTTATTGCATTGGCACAGACTTCCTAGTAATGTTGCGTTGACCCCTAATGCCAGATTCCTTGAATTCTTCCTGAATTTACTGAGATTGCGTCTTGTTTTACCCTTTCACTGCATTGCTCCTGGAGATCTTACTAAGAAAGTCAGTTACCCTTTGTTAGAGATTTTCTGTTTCCTTAAAACTATGAGCAAAAATTAAAAACTTCTACATCTCTTGAGATGTTTAAATTCTTTATCCTTTTAGAAACTAGTGGTATGGGCTAATTCAATGGCTAGATTTTATTTTTGTTACATTGAGCCATCCTTGCATTCCTGATACGCTGCCACTGTTTCACCTATTCCAGGTTAGCCTTTTCATACCAGAGTTAAGGATTGGCTTTTTGAGAACTAATAGGACATCAGCGACACTGGATGACCTTCCATGCCCGGTGGGTCTGTGTCAGGATTGTTGGGGAGGTCATAGGCATGGTGGTCACAGTGTACGACCCCACAGAGCTGTACAGGAGGTGGCTGTCACTGTTGGAGAAGCTCCTGTTCTAGAAAAGACCTCAGACAGGAAACAGGACAGGACTCCATCCCTGCCCCACCTGGTTGCTAGAGGTGGCTGCTGCCCTGGTTGCCGCAGAAATGCAGGAGTGGACTGAGCTGTGACACCGCGGCTGCCCTGCCTGTGGCTTGAATCAGTAAATCTTCCCTGCCTTTGCTGCTCTGCGATCACCCATCACCTCCCGTGTTCTGTGCCACCTCTTCCCGTGGGGCACCACGGACGCGGCTCTGCTGTGACAGCCGGCGTCTCAGAGCAAGGTCTCCCGGGGTCAGCCGTGTGTAGCCCTCGGCAGCTGTTCCTGAGCTGCCCTTAGGAAATGAGCACGTTTCCCACCCTTGGCCAGCCCAGGCACATCGCAGCGAGGGGGCGCCCATCTGCCTTTAGTGGGACAGCCACGGGTAGGAAGGTAGACTGCCGGGAGGTGAGCCATCAGTCGAGACTGCGAGACTCCCACAGGCCGCAGGCCGTGTCTCTGGCAGTGCGGTCTAACGCACAGCCCAGCAGGGGGCCCGATAGAAGTGTGTGGAGAAAGTTAAAACCAACATTACACATGTCAGGACAGGGCGGAAGAGAGGTGATGAACAGAGCCGCTCGGCGGTCAGGCGGAGGCAGGGAAGGGCTCCTGCAGGACGCCTGCAGCTGCTGACGTGCCAGGGAGGCAGGTGAGAGGCCCATCTGGAAACCTGGTGTGGCCAGTTCTGGTGGCCTGAGGGAGTGGGCACGCTCAGAGCCAGCCGGGGTGAGGAGGTCTGGTGTGTGTGTGAAGATGTCATGCACCACAGGTACAGTCAGGGACAGGCACAGTCTGCTACAGGTACAGCCTGCTACAGGTACAGTCAGGGACAAGCACAGGGACAGGCATAGTCAGGTACAGTCTGCTACAGGCACAGTCAGGTAAAGGCACAGTCAGGTAAAGGCACAGTCAGGGACAGGCACAGTCTGCTACAGGTACAGCCTGCTACAGGTACAGTCGGGTACAGGTACAGGCATAGTCAGGCACAGGCACAGTTAGGCACAGGCACAGTCAGGCACAGGCACAGTCTGCTACAGTACAGTCTGCTACAGTCAGGTACAGGTACCGGCTGGGAGGGGGACTCTGGGGCCTGTCATTCCCGTGCCAGTCGTGTGCATGAAGGGACTCAGACGCACATCTTGCGCCCCTACAGAGGTGGTCTCTGAGCGCCCAGGTGCATGTCACGTTGCCGCCACCGGGGGAGCGAGGCCCAAGGGTATGGCGGCCACGGCAGGGCGAGTCCCTCATCCTCTGCCTCCCAGCTCTCACCGTGGGGGCTGGGGGCTGGCATATCACTGGGCATCCCCCACGTCATGCTGTTGGTGGAAGCATTCGCAGAGCAGACCAGGCAGAGGGCAGGGCGCCGAGATGGCCCTGTGCCGGCCGCCGGCCCCTGAGCTCTCTGCTGCAGTTCTCACCAGGCCCCGGCCCGCCTGCCCCTCCTGAGGACCCAGGAGTGCGGGTGCCTTCCACCGACCTGTGCCTCTGGAAAGGGGGGTGGGTCTGCCCCCACCAGCCAGTGTACCCTTGGCTTCCGGGAGGCGGCCTGCTGTGTGTGCCTGGAGCCTGGGGCGTGGCCAGCCGGCTGGGCCCTGGATGAGCCCCGCGCACAGAGCCAGCCCGTGTGTGGTAACTCCCTCCCCGACGCAGACATGACCCACTGTCTGCCCTGAACAATCGATTCCTTTGTGAGGGCGGCGGCAAGCAGGGGCAGGATCCCGGCGTGTGCGACCCTGCGGCTCCCCACGCAGCCGGCCGGTCCCGGGAGCTGCACCTGGGCACGGGAGGGGGTTCCAGAGTGCCCCTCTGCTCCGTTTTTGGCACTCCCGGATGATAAGCTGGGAAGTTGTGGTTTGCTTTTGTTGAAGAGCGAAATGCAAGAAAAACCCGGATTCTTTGCACCCAGCACCCAACCAAGACCTCAGAGAGCCCCGCGGCAGCCGGGGTTCGCCGTGACCCTCCTGTCCGGGTCTCCATGACGAACGATGAGTCTTTGCGTTTGTCTCACACCCTGGCTTGAGGCTGCCTTCTTCCCTGGGGCCTGGCTGGGCGTGCGTCTCCTCACCCAGGGCCGTGCAGCGTTCTCCATCAGTCGGGTGCCAGCGGCTGGAAGGTCCTACCCCAGGCCTGACCCTGCAGGATCTGGCGGGGTGTGTGTGTGCGCGCCTGGCTAAGCCCGGGGCCCAGGAGGGAGTGAGAAGGAGTCAGGGGGTCAGAGCCAGTCACTTTTTTTTTTTTTAAAGATTTATTTATTTATTTGAAAGAGTCGAGAGAGGCAGAGAGAGAGAGGTGTCTTCTGTTCGTCGGTTGACTCCCCAGATGGCTGCAATGGCCAGAACTGCGCCAATCCAGAACCAGGAGCCAGGAGCTTCTTCCGGGTCTCCCATGTGGATGCAGGGGCCCAAGGACTTGGGTCATCTTCCACTGCTTTCCCAGGCCACAGCAGAGAGCTGGATCAGAAGTGGAGCAGCTGGGACACAAGCCGGCACCCACATGGGATGGTGGCACTGCAGGCGGTGGCTTTACCTGCTGTGCCACAGCCCTGGCCCTCATAGAGCCAGTCACTTTGAGAGGTGGGGGTGCCCAGGAACAGGGGCACTTGGCTCTCCCCTCTGGGCTCTTTATTTTTTAAAGATTGTTTTATTTATTTGAGAAGCAGAGTTAGGGAGAGAGAGAGAGGCTGGCCGGGAGCCAGGAACTTCTGGGTCTCCCACCTGGGTGCAGGGGCCCAGGCACTTGGGCCATCTTCTGCTTTCCCAGGCCACAGCAGAGAGCTGGGTCGGAAGAGGAGCAGCCGGGACTTAGCTTAGCCCCCTACACCACAGCACTGGCCCGGCTTGCACTGGAGGAGCCCCTTCCCCGCTGGGTGCCCCCCCTTCATGGGCTGCCCCAGGAACGCCCGGTGTTTGTAAATTTCCTTCCATGCCGGCAGGCTTGTTTCCATAAATTCCACCCTGACAGCAGTGTTAAAGCACTCTGATAGTCAAGCAGCTACACTTAGTGAGCACTTACTGTATGCCGAGCGCTAAGTACTAGGTGGGCCTTGTTTTACTTAACCTGGCCCAGAATCTCCTTAATAAAAGTGACCGCTCGTTTAAACTGGAAGATTGCATCTGATACCAGCAGCCAGGTCCGTCCCTGATCCCTGTGCTGGGCGCGGCAGGCCGGGATCCTCGGCCCCAGGTGCTCAAGTCACAACGGTGAGGAGGAGACGGGCGCAGGCGGAGTGGAGCCAAGCGGCGGCCTGTTCCTGAACCGCTCGCTGCAGCCGTCTGCGGAGGACTCGCTGACGGCCGCACGCCGGGATTTATGGGACGTTGGTGGGTGCCGACCCTCAGGAGCTGGCATTCCGGGGAGGCCGGGGAAGCCCGAGGTGCCTGGGGCAGGTGGAGTGGCGGAAGGTCGGGGCCTCTCTGGGGGCTGAGGAGGGTCTGGGCAGCGTGTGTGGCGTGGCTGGCACAGGCCTGGGGTGACAGGTCGCTCTGTTAGCGCAGGCAGAGCACCGCGGAGGCCCTGAGCCTCGTCCTCGTGTCCCTGTGGCCTCCCCGCCTCCAGCATTGGTCCTGGCTCCGGTGCAGCCCTGGTGGCGTCACCGACGGGCACAGAGGGAGTGAGCCCCAGCCTGGACGGGCAGGACTCAGGGAGAGGCCTGCAGGGCACCCAGGGCAGAGCGGGGGCAGCGATGCAGGGGCAGCTCTGAAGGCTGCCGGCGGGGGGGGCGCACCGAGCCGTTTGCCCCCAGCCCTCCTCGCCCGGCGCCTTTTGGCGTCACGGCGAGCGATCACTTAAACGCAGCAAGCCCCGTGCCAACGAAGACGGCAGCTCTGAGCGGGCTCTTGTCGGGGTGCAGCCATGCCCGCTGCAGCCCGCAGCAGAGATGGGGGAGAGAGTGAGGTTCAAGGGCGGCGTCACAGGCGCTCTGCACGTCCCCCGCTTTTGGTTCCTCTCGGGTTTGCTTCGGCCTTGTGGACCGTGTGAGCTGGGCTGACCGGGGGATGGTTCGGGAGAGAAGCCCGCCTGAGCACCGAGCCCCCGGGGCGAGTCGCTGGGAGGGGTCCGTGCGGTGACTCCGGGAAGCGGGGCTCTTCTGAAGCCTTGTGAGCTTCGCAGGCTGCTGCTTGTCTGCGCAGGGAACGGGCACGGAAGAGACTGGAGCAGAAGCTGCGTGGTTTTTAATGCGTCTTAGAAAACATTCATGAAGAGCACGAAGTGCCCTCTCCTGTCTGCGCTGAGGCCCGAGCAGTGGCCAGTGCACAGCCCAGGGCCCGGCGCAGGGCCACGCTTCCCGGCATCCGGGCGGGAGCAGTGCGGGCAGCACGGAGCCGCGTGCCCTGCGCCTGCACCTGCGCTGGCCCGGCCGTCCTCCGTGGCCGAGGCCGTTCATGGAGGCAAGGGCGTGTGAGACCAGTGGCAGCCAGAAGAGCCGGCCCGTCTGGCCCGAGCTGGCGGGGCTGTGGCGGCAGGCAGAGGCTGGCTCTGCAGAGGCCTGTGTATCGAGGCGTGGGCAGGAGAGCGCCAAGGTAACGCGAGATGCGGTCGGTGTGGCCTGGGATCCCTGCTGGTGTTGGAACAGACAACCCCAGCCCAGGTGGGTCCTGGGCTGCCCGGAGGCGGCGGCTCCCCACGGCCTGGCGGTCTGGGAGCTGCATTCAGAGCCTCCTGACAGACCATCCCTCACGCCGGTGGCCGGCTGCACGCTGCCAGGCGGGGACCGCGCACTGCGGCTCCGTGTCTGCCGGGTGGGGGAGCTGCCGGGCGCCCGGGGACCCCAGCATGGCCACTGGCTCGTCCTCTGTCAGAAGGCCGAGTCCTGCTCCTCCCTCGGCCTCCTGGGCCTGCTGACCGTTCAGCGACAGTCACTGCCGCCGTGTCCCGGCCACCACAGGACTCCGAAGCGTCAGAGGGGGCGGCTGTGCCCAGATGCATGGCCGTCTTGGGCAGACGCCTCCGTGCCTCTGCTTTGGCCACTACCTGGTGGGAGCCCTGCCGCCCCAGGCCTGGGTTAGCCCCCACCCTGCCGCCTGGCCCAGCCCTGCTCCCTGTACCCGCCCTTCAGGTTTCTCCCTGAGACCTCTGGGGTGGGGGGTGGGGGGTGTCCTCTGGCATTTCTACTGGAATGTTCCAGCCTTAGGGCCTGGAGCAGACCACCCATGGCAGAGCCAAGCTGAGCGCCAGCCCCATGCCCCTCCTCCCCGGCCCGCCTGGCCGGCCTGAGTGCTAGAACGAAGGGCCAGTAGCTGCCTGCTTGCGCGGCCCCTAGGGTGGAGCCCCAGCTCCCTAACCCCGCGTCTCCGTCTGCAGGCCACGCCTCTGGGCACTGCAAGAACAGAGTGAGAACAGGCTGGGGGCGGCCCTGAGGAGCGAGCCCGAGAGCTGAGGGTGTGGCGTGGGGCTAACCGGGCCCTCAGCTCTGTTTCGGAATATGTGACTCCCTGGGGAGCCACCAGGCCCCCTCAGCACCACCCCGGCCCCTGGCCCCCCCAGCCTCAGCCCGCGCCCCCGCGACGAAATGCCCTGTGCATCCCATGGAGCTCATCCTGCTCTGAGGCATCATGGGAGAGGGCAAGTCCCCTGCCAGCCAGCGCCTACACTGTCCAGCCGCGCGTGCCTCTGGGCCCCCCGCTCTGGGGGGTCAGCAGGGAAGGGGCGCCACCTCTGTCCATGAGGGCAGGGTCCCCTCCCAGGAGCAGGACTGGGGCACCCTGGCGGCTGCCAGCCGTGCTGTGTTGGAGCTGCACGTGGGAGTGCAGCTCCTGTAGGCCCGGGGCAGCCACTGACCCTGATCAGCCCAGCCCGGGCTGTGAAGGCAGGGGGCGGGCCTCGGGTCTCCCCCTGCCGTGAGTGCAGTACACGGAGCAGACTTTCTAGAAGGAACTACGTTGGCCATCCGTGGCGGGATGAGGCAGAGAAAGCTGGGATCCCGTGTCCCCGGCAAGGGCGGTGCAGGGGAGGCAGGCGTGCGGGTAGACAGGTGCCGCCAGCATCCATGTTTGTACTCCTGGCGGTGATGCGAGGGACGTCCACACGGACAGTCTGGTGTGGACGTCTGCTCTGATTTCTCGGGCGACCGAGCTGTTGCATGTGGTAGCTCCGGACGCCACGTTAAAGCTTTTTAACAAGAGCTCAGTTTGAAAGACAGGGTGACGGGGAGGGGGGAGGGGAAAGAGCAATACTACCTGCGGGTTCACTGCCCAGCCGGCCACACCAGCTGGAGCCAGGAGCTCCATTCGGCTCCGTGTGGCTGACGGGGCCCTCTGCAGGGCCTACCCCACCCGCGCGCCACGCCTCCAGCCCCACGTTCTGTTTTCTTTAATGAACTGCCGGACACTCCCGTCCCTGACAGCACCGTGTGGGGTGTGCGGAGCGAACGACGTGAGGATGTCCGAGGGTCTCGTCGTGTGCTTGTCGGCAGCGGAGCAGGCTTGTGCCACAGCGAGCGGAACACGTCTGTGTTCCAGACGGAAGCCAGTTAGCTCCCTCCTGCGCGTGGCCTGTAGAGCACACGCGTTTTTGATTTTGGCGAGGTCCGATTTCCGTGGCTGCTCGTTTTTGGTTATTTAGCTTTTCCGATGTATCTGACTCCAGGGTCAGGGGCCCGTGTGTGCTCCGTGCACACCCAGCCCTCTCGTAGGCATGTGAAATCATTTCAGATGGATGATGCCTGTGTTTATTTTCAGAAAATCAGTTGTTTTCTTTCCGCTAACACAAAAGGTGACCTACCACAGGCATTCCATTTTCCCGTGGCTCTGCAGGTGAGCCCTGGAGTCAGCCCCTCTGCCCCGCGCTCACCTCCCCACCTCCCGCTCTCGCTGCTCAGGCCTCCAGGCTTTTCTGCTTAATCCCAGACCCCGCGAAGCTTCCAGGGTCACCAGGAAAAGCCGTCATGCTGGGGCGGTGGCGGCACTGGCTTGGAGGCTCATTTCCTGTGTCCTGTGCACTTGACCATGTTCACCACATCCTGTTCTAACCGGATGATGCCGTTGGCTTCTCTGGCAACGAGGTGTTCCCTGAGGAAACTCGCTCAGTAGAGGAAGGGTTCCCGCAGCTCACGGCTTTGGGGGTTCAAGGGGTGGCCCTGTTGGCTTGGCCTCTGGCCAGCTGGGAACACGCATCACTGCAGGACCCCCACCTGCCCGTCAGCCCTGCCTGGGCTTAGTGCCCCCCCGGAGGCAGGCAGGCGGTCTGTAGAGGGCCGCGTTCTGCAGGGCTCGCCCTCTGCCCCTCACCACTGCAGCCAGCGCCAGCCCCTTCCTCCGGCATGAGCCCAGGCCATGCTGCCTGCCCCCATGGTGTGGCAAGTGCAAGTCGCCCGCCCACGGAGCACTCCACGGCTGTGTTCCATGAACTACGGAGAGGGAGGGACCAGGGTTCCCCCCCACTCAGCCGTGGAGAGCCAAGAGGGCCCACACCGAAGGTGGGTGCGCAGGGAGCCGGGCTTCAGGGGCGGTGCTCTGTGCTCGAGTCTGGGGCCCTGGGCACGCGCGCTGCTATTTCCATCTCACAGCCCCGTGTGAAGTCCGGAGACGGCTGAGCTTGTGCAAAACCGGGATGCCCCCTACTCCCACCCCTGGCTCGGAGAAAGCAAACTTGCTTCTCGCTGTTGCCACTTCCTTGACTTTCAAAGCCAGAGTGGTGTTAGTATTTACCTTGACCGGGCCCGCCGGCTCCCCAGGCCTGCCTCAGGTACACACAGCGTTTCTCCCCGCGGCCAGGCCAGTGTCGCTGCAACCCGTCCGAGGGTGGAGGTCCACGGGGCCAGGGTATGCGGGGCCCAGAGACCTGCATGCTGCCCTGGCCGCCTGCGCCGCGGGGTCTCCTGTCGAGGACCTGTCCCGCTCATCTGTTCCCCTCATAGTGGCATCCCCGTGCTTGCCCCAGGGGGGGTCAGTCTCAGAGGAACCTTGTGTGTCCCCTCCCCCCAGGACACACACTTGAGATCCTACCCCAGACCCTCTACAGCCAGGTGGAGCAGGCTTGCTCTGGCTGGACCTCACCAGGTCCTGCCTGAGTCCTTAGTGTTGGCACCTAAGATAGAGGTCAGAGCGGCCCAGTGAGCGGGGAACTCACAGCCAGGTGACAATGACGTGCAGGCGCGCCCCGCTCTGCACGGGCTGGGTCGCTTACCTGGGGAGTTTCTCTTAGATCCGGTTCACCGTGCAGGCATGCCCCGCACCCTCGACACCTGCACAGCTCTGGGTGACTGCACCTCGGCTGTCTCCGTATCGCAGCTGTCTCCACTTTTCCACACAGATCTGGGACATGAGCGACGAGGAGACCGTCTGAGTGCGAGACAGCCACCAAGGAGCGCTTGTCGTCGGCCCCAGCTGCTGCCCCGCCCCAGGACTCCACTGCCCTCCACCCAGAGGTGCTGTGCGTTTCATGGCTCCTCATTCCGCCAGCTCTGAACTCAATAACAACCTTGGCTTTGGTCTCGCCACTGATCTGGGGCTAGCTTCCACCACGCACTGTTCTTCGCTTCTTGTCACGGGTGTGTGTTAAGCTTCCAGGGGCAGGGGCCCAGCGGAAAAGCTCCTGGTGGGAGCTGCTGTGGGGGGCATCACCCTCAGCCCCCGCACTGCTAGGTTCCCCGCCCACGCTGGGTCTGCCCTTCTCTGAGTCACCTCTCAGCGCTGGGTGGAGAGGGTGCCTAGTGACGCCAGACCTCCCAGCTGTCCTTAGTGGTGGGTGTGCATCCGTGCCCCCCACTCAGGGCCCGGGGAGAAGCTGCAGCCCTATAGGCTACCTCCCCCGCCCACGGCACTCCGTGCTGAGAGCCAGAGGGCACGTGGTGGCTTCTGGAGCCGGGTGTGGAAACCCAGGTAGCCTGTCCTTGGCACCCGTGGTGACCCTGCCCGAGGCGCTCCCTGGAACCCAAGCCCAATCCAGCCCAGGCTGCCTCTGGCACCAGGGACGCCGCTCCTCGCTCCCTCCTGCAGCGCACACAACCAGGCCGTGGTTTAAGAGCACTTTATTATTGTTCTTAAGGCTACTTTTAAGTACAAAAAAAAAAAAAAAAAAAAAAAAAAAGATGGCCTGCCAAACCTTTTTTTTTTCTTCTTCTTCCAGGAAAAACAGGCCACAGAGAATGGTATATTACAGATGTAGAGGGGGCGGGGCAGCACGCACCGGGCTCGGCTCTGGGCAGCGCCTCCCGAGGCCGTGGTGCGCACACAGAGAAGGGTGCAGGGTTTGCTCCTCTGTCGCCCCTCCTGGGCACCGCCTATCCCAGATAGGTGGGTGCGCTGGGGCCCGGCCACCAGCACCGCCGCCCCCTCCACTGACAGCCGCGCAGAGCTGGCCGGCAGGGGTGCTCCGGGGACGCTCAGTAGCCTGCAGCAGTAACAAACTAGTGGCTATGAATGCAGACGCGGTGTTCTCAGATACCTGTGCTCCTGCACTGGACAGAGACATCTACGGTAAAAAAAAGATCAACTTTTTTTTTCCAAACGACAAACAAAATGAATGATTACAATAGGAAAGGGGGAAATTAAATAGCTACATATCATTAACAAATTAATTGTTCTTCAAAAATACCTACAAATGTCTGTACATTCTTTACGCGCAGCGTAATGATGGTCTTAGTTACCTATATAAAAAAGGGGTCGCAACGGCATTTTTCCTACAGAAGACCCGGGGCCTGGATGCCCAAGCCTGGAAGCCCAGGAGGGTGGGAGGGAGACGTGCGGGCAGCCGGGTGTGGCTCTGCTTTCTGGAAGGCTGCAGCCGCCCTGCGACCGCAGCGGGAGCTCGGCCCCTCCCGGTGCCCCACGCGGGCCCTGTCCTGGGTTTACCAGCGACCCCGCGTGTCCCTGCTCTCTCATGCAGGGGCGGGGGTCCGGCAGGGGCGCCCTCGTTTCTCGTTAGTAGCTGTTAGTTCAGCGAACGGTAATAGACGCAGCAGTAACGGGGTGGGGTCAGGAATGTCTCGGCGTGGGGCGCCCGGGGTCACGCAGGGATCCACGCGTCTCTCAGCACAACTGGACCAGCAGTCAGTCTGCGGGCTGCAACTCTCGAGAGAGGCCACTCTGCTGCCCGGACACCGCACCAAGATCAAGGCCCGGGCCGGAGTGCGGGTCGGCCGCCAGCGCCCGGCGTCCACACGGAGGAGGCCTGCGGCCTGCACGGAACGGCGCCTCCGACCCGCGCACACGGGGAGCGCGCACGGCGTCCTCCTCCGTAGTGCAAAGCAGACCCGACAGTTCTCTTCAAGTAGACGGCCACACACGCCCTGCCCTCGGACGGTGAGAGCGGAGCGTGCGCGGCGGCGCGTCTCCTCGGGCCGGGCGGAGGTTTCTTTGGTAGGAGGCAGGAGGACAGTTTCCCACGTCGCTCCTGCGGTCGTATCCGAGGCCCACGAACAAATGCCAAGCGAGAACAGAACAGAACAGTCATCCCAGCAACGCGGCTTTTGCGAATAAACCAGCCCGCTCCCCCCTCCCACCCCCATTTTTTTCTTTTTTTTCTTTTTTTTTTTTTTTTAAGCACTGACTGTTCGAAGCTCTGGCAAACCATGCAGATCCGCGGGTCACTGGAGGCGGCGCCCCGTTCAGGAGACCACGGAGGGGGAGTGGCTGTGGCTGACCATGTGGGCCGAGGGGCTGGCGGGCTGGCCCCGGCGTGAGGCTGACTCGGGGCTGCTGGACGCGCCATCCTTGGCCGCCTTGATCTGAAGCCACGTGTCACCCAGAGCTTTGGCAAAGTGGTCGTCCACGGAGCCAGTGATGGACACGGAGTTGGCCGCCGGCTCGGGCTCCTTGTAGTTCTTGCCCAGGCTCCTGCGGAAGTGCTCCTCCACCACTGGGTCGCAGGAGGCCGCCGCTGCAGGGGAAGTGGGCCAGCGGTCAGCACCAGCTCGCGGCCAGGCCGAGGCGCAGGTTCAGGGAGGAGGTAGGGCATCAAATACTAGTAACGGTGGGGCCCGGGGGTCTTGGGGGGCATGGGCAGTGGCCCAGCACTCACCACTGGGTGGCCTCCGGTAGCTGGCAGGCCCGGGTGCAGCACAGCCGCTGTGCGCGATGGGGCAGTGTGAAAGGTTGCAGTTGCGGGCGCCGGCAGAGGCGCAGGTGATCACAGAGGGCCGGTTCTGCAGGACAAAGACTCGGTGAGCTCCCCAGGCACCCAGCCCGCTGCCCCTGGGGAGCCATCTGTGCCTCTGTTCAGAACTGGAGTCTAACTGCTAAGCAACAGCAGTTCCGAGGGAGAGCCGGCGGACGGATGTTTGAGCAGCGACGGTCCTCAGTGATGGACAAAGGCCTGGCTGCAGAGAGCGGTGTGTCCCCTCCTCACTAGGTGAGAGGAAGGCCCACGCTCCCACTGTTCAGGGTCCTGGAGTGGCCTGGCCCCCGAGTGTCTTGTTCTGTCCCTGGGACCACCCTGTACCTGCCTGCCAACTCTGGTGTGGGGCTTTTGGGGAAGCCAGCTCAAGCCGTTTCCACGGTGCCCAAAGGCCCTGTGACGGAGGCAAGGACCACCCACTGCCCCAGGCTGCTCTGCCCTGACCCTTCCAGAAACAGCTTCCAGGAAGCCCTCCGGGGCTGCGGGTTCAGCAGGCCCAGAACCATGGAGCTGAGCCCCACCCCGGGCGCAGTGCTGGGCCAGTAAGAACCTGGCATCAGTCAGAGCGTCCCGTGACGCCGGAGGCCAAGATGGGAACACTCCGCACTGCAAGTCACCAGGGAGGACCAGGGCCGAGGCTGACGGTGGTGCCAACCAGAGGGAGGGGCTTTCCTTGCAGCCCTCTCCTCTACAGCAGGCAGACAGGAGGGTGGGGGGACGGCGGCTCTGCGTCAGCCAAGCCCCTGTGGCACCACAAGGGCAACGGACTAAAAGGCGGGCCGGCCTGGTCACGGGCTCCCTGGCTCTCAACTCCCCCTCCTCTGTGTGGGAGACAGGCAGGGGGGCATGGCGAGGGCTGAGGTGTGCCCCTCACCTGGGGGGCAGCCATGCCTATCACTTGTACCTGAAGCTGGCAGCCCGCGCCCAGCCTGCCCCGCGGCTGCTACACCACCCTCAGGTGAGCACGGCTGAACTGCAGCCCTCAGGAGCCACGCAGCACCCACACCCGGCCTGCCCTGGGACTGCAGGTGCCAACAGCAAAGAGTATCAGGTCCTGCCACTGCCCAGCCTGCTCAGGCCAGGGCGGGGCCCTCCTTGGTGAACCTTGACCTTGGGCGCTGGGGACAGTCCACAGTCTGCCACTCTCTGCATGCTTCTTCATCTTCAGATTGTGTCAGAGAGACAGGGCATGAGGGGTAGTGTCACAGAAGCTCCCCCCCAAGACATACATGCTCAGCACCCGGGTGCCCCCCTCTCCTTTCCCCACCCAGGGGAAGCCAGACATTCACAACTCAGGCTTCCAGACAGTGCCGAGGACGGTACATCTGCACTCCCACCATGTACCCTGGCTGACGGCTCCGATCCCAAGGTGCCCCGGGTGTACAATCCCTGGATCTCCTCCTGGCCCAGGCCACCCTCGTGCTTTCTTTGTCCTCTCCTTAAGAGTGAACGGGTTGGCTGGCACCGCGGCTCACTAGGCTAATCCTAGTCCTGGTCGGGGCGCCAGATTCTGTCCCGGTTGCCCCTCTTCCAGGCCAGCTCTCTGCTGTGGCCCGGGAGTGCAGTGGAGGATGGCCCAGGTGCTTGGGTCCTGCACCCGTATGGGAGACCAGGAGGAAGCACCTGGCTCCGGATCGGCGCAGCACACCGGCCGTAGCAGCCATTTGGGGGGTGAACGAATGGAAGGAAGACCTTTCTCTCTCTCTCTAACTCTGCCTGTCCAAAAAAAAAAAAAGGAACGGGCGACACTTCCTGCTGGGAGTGTGCTGGTCCCACTTCCCAGGGATCTGAGCACAGCGCTGCTGGGGCTCCATGTCCCTGCTCGGAGCTGCGTCTGGGATGGCGCATGCGCCCCACCAGCACCAACACGGGACTGTGTCCTGGGAACGGAGGAACCTCTGAGGGCTGGCCAGCAGGGCTGTGGACCCCACGTCTGTATCCCAGGAACAGCACGCGGGCCCGCCCACACCTGCTGGTGCAGGGAAGAGCTCAGCACAGGGCTAGGAAGCGAGGGCAGCATGGCCAACCAGCAGCCAGTGCCGCTGGGATAGGTGCCTGCTCCACTATGTTCCATGGCCAGAAATCCCCTCAACTCAGGGCCCCAGGGCACAGAGTGCAGGCTGTGTGCAGGGACCAGCCAGTGCCTTCACAGGGCAGCCATGACAAACACCCAACCGCAACACACCCGGGTGCCTGACCACCTCCTGGAAGCAGTCGGGCCAGAAAGCCCAGAGGGGAGACAGGGCCACCCCGTGCCCAACCTGTCCCACCCTGGGAGGCTGCCAGGGCCACGTCCCCAGACACCACAGCCCAAAGGCTACACATGGAGTCGTGGAAGTTAGGTTCCAGTTGGGTCCTGCACCACTTCCCAAGGCGATCCGTACGTCCCAGACAGTTCATGGGAAACATCCCACAAACTAACTGCCGATGTTGTCTAAAGTCTGCGAAGATCTCCATTCCTTGTCGAGTGCCCCATGGCTTGCACATTCTGGGCCCTGGCTGATGGTGTCTCCACTCACTCACCCTGGCCTGAGAGCCTGACACCCTCCTCCTGCACCCATTTTCCTGATGGGACTCCATGTCGCTCAGGGGCCACAGCTGCTCCCTCCCAGCCCTTCCATATCTCAGGATCCCCAGAGCTTTGCTGAGGGCCTGGCAGACACAAGTGAACAATGAGCAAATGAATGGTGGCGACAACCCAGCCCCAGTTCTGTCTGATCAGAGCAAACCAGCACCCTTGTCGCCACAAGGTGACCAAATGACCACACGGCAGCCGCCTCTGCTACACAGCGTGCCTGCCAGGCTCCCAGCACGAGACCCTGTGCAGCAGGCATCCGCATCGTTGTGTTAAAAGAACAAATCAAGGAGAGGGGGCTGTGAGGTTGGGCTCCCCTGCAGAGTGGGCAGCTGCGCATCAAACCGCCGGTGTCCACCATGTCTCTGTGCAGAAGCAGGCAGACTGTCTCCTTGCTTTTCTGACCATCACCGTCCACCCTCCTCATCTCTGCACAGCTGCCCAGACCCCACTCACAAGACCAGCTGTCTCCTCCCTCCCAGGAAGCCTATCTTTAAGAGTGTGTGTGTGCCAGGCACAAGTATCTGACCCGCATGAATGAGTAAGCTCTGCCACCACTGACCTCTGACCTACACCACTCCAATGCTGATGCGCAGAGGGAGGCACGGAACTCCTAACCCAGCTCCACTGTGTGGCGTGGACACAAGCCTGGGCGTTCACTGTGTCATCCCAGGCCAGTGGTCCTGAGCAGTGAGGCCCAGGCAGGGGTGGGGTGGGGCCCTGGTATCCCCTCCCCACCCTGCTCCCATGCTCGGCTGTCCAGCTTAGTCCCGCTCTCTGACACCATTCCACCAAAACTGGCTCTAGGTGTCCTGCACGGGGCCTACCTGCTGCCGCTCCACGGGCGTCAGGGTAGGCGAGAGGCCTGCTGGCCTGCTGGCGTCCACACTGCTCTTGGTCAGCGCGAGGGGCTGCTCCATGCTGAGGCTGGGGAGGGACGTATACAGGTGGCCACCATGCAGGCTCACTGCAGGGGCCACGGCACGCTCGATAGGGCTGCGGCTCCGCTCCCGGAAGTCCTTTCGGCAGTCTCCGTTGGCAGTGGACTTGTTCCTGGAAAAGAGGACAGAGCACTCAAATGGGTATCACTGGCACCTTCTGAATGGCAAAGGGACCCTGACAACAGCCATCACACTGGTGGCTCCACTTCTTCCCTGCAACCTTGGACCATGGACCTGGCCTGCCAGCCTGACTCCCACCACCTGCAGGGGGCTCTGCTAGGGACCACCAGAGGAAGACTGCGCCGCCCTGAGCAGCACACAGCACCATCCTCTGTGTCCCTTACCAACCGGCTGCCTGCGCTCACAGCCTGGAGAACTGACCCGATGGCCCAAGGCCAGCTCTGACAGGGCCTGCCACTGAGGCAGGGAACATGGGGTCAGTGATCAGTAGCCAGATGCTGGCTGTGTACTAGGTCCTGTCCTGAGCCTCCACAGGCATCTCGTGCCATCTTGCCCCAGACCCACAGCACGGAGTGACTGGCCCCACAGAGCAGTAGTGGCGTCCACTCCCATCAGTGTCACCTGTTGCAGCCAGAGAGTGACAGAGCACAGGCCAGAAAAGGCAAACCTGGAGGGGCTCAGGCCAGGCCCTCACTTCCCTGCTGCCTGTTCTCAGGTGTGCCTCGGGTTTCACCCCTCAAGTCCACACACCTGCTGCCGGACAACCTTTATTCATAACTAACGAGCAAGTCTTTTTTTTTTTTTTTTTTTTTGACAGGCAGAGTGGACAGAGAGAGAGATAGAGAGAAAGGTCTTCCTTTGTCGTTGGTTCACCCTCCAATGGCAGCCGTGGCTGGCGCCTGCGGCTGGCGCACCACGCTGATCCGAAGGCAGGAGCCAGGTGCTTCTCCTGGTCTCCCATGGGGTGCAGGGCCCAAGCACTTGGGCCATCCTCCACTGCACTCCCTGGCCACAGCAGAGAGCTGGTCTGGAAGAGGGGCAACCGGGACAGAATCCGGCGCCCCGACCGGGACTAGAACCCGGTGTGCCGGCGCCGCAAGGCGGAGGATTAGCCTAGTGAGCCGCGGCGCCGGCCCACGAGCAAGTCTTTCAAATAAAAATGTGCTGGACAAGATTTCAGCGGCTCTTTAAGAAACGCCCCTTGCTTTGGGTAAGTGTGCACAGCCTCGCGAGCAGGCAGCATGGCCCGAGACTCACTGCAGAGCACAGACCTCACCCACCAAGACCCTGGGAAGCAGCAACCACAGGGGCCCGGGCCCGGGCCCGCTCACACCAACACGATTCCAGACAACCACAGGCACCTGCAGGTTCTCCGGCACGTTTCATGAACACCCACGCGTGGACTTCAGGTTTTATGTCCCAGAACACAGTGAGCATCCTCATGGGGGTCTGAGAGGCAGGGAGTTAACTTACAATTATAAGAAAAACACAGTGGTCTGTGTGCTCTGTGCCTGGCTCCCCACAGGGGGCCATCTTAGAAAGTGCCAGTGCAGCCCCCCAGGACACAGGGCAGTGAGCTCACGCCATTCCCTGCTCCACTGTGCTCGTCTCAGACCGTCTTTTCCTAAGGCAGATCTGCACACAGAAAGCCCTCGCTAACATCTCCATGGCCTGTGGCCCTTGCCGTCCTGTCTGGGGCTCCCTGTCCCCAGACATGCCCCGGGCACTTCTGCTTCTCCAGGGTGTGTGCGTTCTCGCCACCTCTGCACTGCCCACCACAGACCCAGACAGGACCACAGGCCGGAAGCGGCGTTGCAGCGGGTGAAGCTGCCACCGGGGATGCCCACATCTCACGGTGGAGTGCTGGCTGGAGTTCAGTTCTTCTACTTCTGACCCAGCTCCCTGCTGATGCACCCAGGAGGCAGTAGGTAAGGCCTGAGTACTTGAGTCCCTGCCATCCACAGGGCAGATCCAGATGTAGTTCCTGGCCCTGGCCCAGCCCTGGCTGTGGTAGGCATGTGGGAAGTGAACCGGTGGATGGAGACCTTTGTGCGTGTATCCACCTGCCACTCTTACAATACAGAATGCTTTAAAGAAACCCACCACGCCACGGTCGAGGAGTTCTGCATCCACAGCAACCCCCACCCCCACGACACAGCACAGCGTCCTGCTCCCCTCAGCCCCCTGAGTGCCACACGTCCTGACCACAGCGCCAGGACACCTGGGCACTGGAACCTGTTCCCGTGACGCAGGACATACACGGGCTTCCGAGACAACTGCCTCAGCCACACCGTCCCTGGGCGCAGGCACGAGTGAGGACGTGGCCTCCCGATGGCAGCGGTCAGCCCGAGGGGGCCGCTTTCACCTGAGGGGACTGAGGCCGAAATCCGCAACTCGGCAGCCATCACCGCACACCACACACGCTCCTCTCCAACACCAGCTTTAACACTTGGCAATCTTCCTCTGCTCCCCCCAAATGAGGCCCCGTGGGGCACCGAATGAACCCTGAGGCCCGTGGGGCACCGAATGAGCCCTGTGTGCTCTCGGGGAACACACTGGCTGCAGCCGGTGTCCTGCTCCTACAGAAGCAGACCTCAATCTCTCCAGCAACTCTTAGCTGAGCCCCCTTTCCATGAAGGTGAAGCCCTGGCTCCTCACGGGCTCAGGATCCAGCAGGGACAGACCCAGGGAGGAGCTGGGGTTCACAGAGACCCTGGAGCCAGCAGGGGGCTGGACAAAGCCCAGGGATGACGACGGCTGGCCGTGGACAGCAAGAAGGCCCAGGCTACAGCTCAGCTAGTGCCCCCGCGCAATGCTATGGTCACCACACGTTTCATGCCAAGTGAACTGCAATGCTGGCCAAGTGCAGTCCCAAGGACACACCCAGTGAGCCTCAGGGAGTCCACCTCAGTTGTAAGATTGATCATGGAGGAAAGGGCACCCCATGAACACGGCTGAGGGCACAACGGGCAATGCATGCCTGCAGCTGCCCCCTGCACCCACACTGTACAGGGGCAAGGAGGAGAGGAATTCCGGGGTCACTCACCAGGAAACTGGGCCACTGAAGACAGAAGGCAGCAAGGGGGTCTCTGGGACAATGGTGCTGAGAAGCAGAGCCGTCGAACCCTTGCAGGGTCGTCTCAGTAAACACACGCCACGCATGCTCCTACTGTTTCCTGCTTCCCTTTCTCACCCCACCCCGCTGAATCACATCCCTGGGCAGGGCACGCATCCTGCCCCTCATGCCTCTGAAGATGCCAAGTGTCAGTGAGACACCAACTGCTGTCCCAGATGGCCTGAGGGCTCGGGTGGCCCAGCACTCGGCTCCGCACTTCCATGGCCAGGGCTTGAGCCAAGAACAATGGGAGAGGAAACGGAAGGCATAGGCCTGCCCTCTTTTACGCAAGACAGGGTTTTCCGGGGGATGGATGCCCTCTCTGAGCTGAGAAACGAAAAATGTCCACAGCATTTGGAAAGAGAACTAAAATACTCCAGGCAGTGGGGGCTGAGAGAGAATACATTTTGCAAGGAGCAGTCATTTGGCAGGGTGGCTAGGGCACCACTTGGGACTCCCGCATCCCATACGGGAGTTTTTGGTTTGAGTCCTGCCTCTGCTTCCAATCCAGCTCCCTGCTAAAGCAGACCCTAGGAGGCAGCAGATGACAGCTCAATAACTGGACCCCTGCCACCTACCGGGGAGGCCTGGATTGAGTTCCAGGCTCCTGGCTCAGGCCTGGCCCACTCTGGGAGTTGCAGGCATTTGGGATGGGAAACCTCAGTTTTCAAGTAAGTAAACTAAATTTTAAATTGCATCACGAGAAGTGCCACACGTCCACCTGTGAGCTCCCTGAGACTCCCATAAGGGGAACACAAAGCAGTTCAAACCTGCCTGAGCACACACTCCCTGACATTCCTGAGAACAAGGTGAGGAAACGATGTGGGTCCGAGTCCTTGTGGCTGAGAAGGGGTGCGGGGAGCAGACATTTGTCTGCCTTTGAGGGAATACTCTGAGGATCCCCGTGCCATCTGCTGAACCAGGCATCCGGGTGCAGGTGGCAGGGCAAGGCCCCTTCCCGCCTCCGGCCTAGTTCCCCACAGATCATTCTGAAGGTGGCACACTGGCCCCCCAGACGCCCAGTTTCTCCAGGCAGCGGGGGGATAGAGGCATGGGTGCAGACAGAGGTGAAAGCAGGAGGGACAGGAGCCATGGAAGAGCTGGGGGAGGCAGCCTGCAGGGGTGGCGTCGAGGCCTCCTCCCTCCCTCTCCCGCTCTCTACTAGGGGAACACAGGGTCGGCACCAGGCTTCACAGTCTAACACTGATGGCAGTAAAGGCTCTGTGGCGTCTTCCATCTTGAACAGTGTACTCGGAGAAGGCAGGCAGGTCCCAGCTGCAACACGCAGTCCGTGGTCAGCTGTGTGCTGTGCACACAGGGAACCTGACGCTCAAAGACAACAGCACCAAAACAACTGCGAATCTGTGCAGATTTTTCCTAATGCCTCTTCCCCAGAACTTCTCAAAGACCCCGTGTGTTTGTTGTCATTTTTAAAGTAATAAACTTTTAGGCAGCTTTAGGAAACCTTCATCCTCACAACCAGCACTTCTGACCCGGGATCGGGCTGCGGGCCAGGCAGCAGCAGTGTCCCCAGGTGCACAGGACTCCGCAGTGGAGGACGCTTCACCCAGGCCCTGCCAGGAACCCACCACACCTGCAGCTCCGGTGCAAGCACCCAGAGGCCACACCCACACCCCCTCCCACTCCCCGACTCCCAGGTGCATGACAGGACTGTGTAGAGGCACCCAGCTGAAGGACACAGACGTCCCGGGTTACCTGTTGGTCCCAGGGCACCAAGACCCACCCACGGCGGCTCAGGCTCCCCAGAGGCCCAGGCCCCCATCTTCCAGGCTCTGAATGGGCTGCAGCACTTGGCCCAGGGTAGCCCACAGAACAGATGTTTTCACAACTACTCGTTGAATAAATGACTCACTACAGTGCGCAGACGATGTGTGAGTCCAGTTCACAGCATCTGTGATGAATGAAAAACAAATTAAGGGACATTTCAGAGGAAAACGACCAGTAGAACAGACTATTCTCTGGAAAACCAGAATTTAGGGAGCATTAGAGTCTCCAATATAAACCGCGGGCAGTGCCGCCTCCACACCGCCACTTTCTCTGTCACCCCGGCTCATCCTCACCCACTCCCCAGGACTAGGCCTCCCACCGCTGCGCCATCCTGGTCAAGCCCCACACATTCTGCACCACCTGCATACTAGTGGTGGGGGTGGCGGCCACCAAAGAAGGCTGAGTAACTGCAGTGCCTGGGGGCAGAGGCAGCAGGGGCAGGGCATGAGGGAGACCCTCCTGTGATGGCAAGAGGTGGGTCACGGGCAGCAGACAGCTGGGCAACCCTGGTGTCCCGATGGCTCCCAAGACACAGCAAGCGAGCCCTGGCAGCATGATGTGAGGTGGGCATGGTCTGCCTGACTGCACACGAGGACGAGCACTCCGTAATCCAGGAGCAGCCAGGCCCCTGCCACTATCCCAAGGCCAGGGGACAGCACCGGAGCGTGAGGGCCATCGCAGCTGGCTCCGCTGCTGTCGCCCCTCTTGGCCTCCATCCCTCTTCCCCCAAGGCACCTCACAGAGCGAGTGTTCCTCCTGCTGCTAGTTCAGATTTCAGACTCGCACCGCATGCATCTAAGCAGCCCGTGCTCCTCTGCCCGATGCTGACAGCCACGTCTGCAGCCCGCTGTCAGGACACACTCCAGCAAAGCCTGCCTCTAGAAAGCAGCGTCCAAAAACAGAGGGTGTCAAGTCTCCACTACCATTACTGATGATACGTGCTCATGAAGGCTCATACGCGTCATCTTACTGGCTTCACCACAACGCTGCAAGGTAATCATCACCCCCACTTTACAGATGAGTAAACTAAGGTTCAGCGAGATTCAATAACTGTCTATATACAGAACTGATTCCATACAATTTCCACTGGACTGCCTCCACGCCTTCCCTTTGTACCTTGGTTGGGGGCGGGTGTTTGGAAAAATCGTGTATGTACTGGCCGTTCTACTTTCTTCTGTCAACGACCTTTAACTTCTGTACGGGTTGAGTTGCATTTCCTGTAAGATGGAAGTCCAGCTGTGAGTATCTATGGATAGGAGCTTTTTTGGAAATGGGGTCTTCACAGATGCTCTAAAAAATGAAGCCCTTAGGCTGGGCCTCCATCCACAGCTACTACTGTCTTCTTATTAAAGAATGCAAACTTGGGTAGAGTGACAGTGGCAAATGGAGAAGTCAGCAGTCGACAGCCAAGAAGTACCAGGGCTACCAGATGTCCTAGGTGAAGCCTGGGTGCTGGTGCCACGGTGCGGCAGGTGAGCCACTGCCCGCAACTACAGCATCCACATGGGCAACAGCCCCAGGGCTCTGCCTCCAACCAGCTCCCTGCTAACACGCCTGCAAAAGCAGCAGAAGATGGCTCCAGTAACTGGGCCTCTGCACCCACGAGAGACCTGGAGGAAGCTTCTGGCATCTGCCTTTAGCCTGGCCCAGCCCCAGCCATTGCGGCCATTTCGGGGAAATGAACCAGCGGATGGAAAATTTTTCTGTCTCTCCCTGTCTCTCTGTTAACTCTTTCAATTAAATAAAATAAATCTTAACCAAAAACAAACAAACAAAAGAGAATGGAGCCTGGAGACATTCACCCTCGGCCTCAGTGGGAACTAGCCCTGCTCACACCTTGGCCGTGTACTTCCAGCCTCCAGAAGAGACACGGTTTCTGTGAGAATCAGGCAGCACACAGGGACACCGCGGTCCGAGACAGCACATGTGACAGCGGTCCCCTAAGATACAGGAGCTCAGACATTCCCATGGCCCAGTGGCGTCAAGGCTGCTGCAACGTCACGGTCAAGGCCTTAGTCACGAGTGGGTGGTGAAGCTGGTGTGCACACACACCCATGGCACAGCATGTAACAGGAAGCAACTGTGTCACTGGTATGTGCACACGCATTATTACTCAGCACCGTTACTCCTGAGAGAACAGCTGGCTGTGGAGCAGCCTGAGACGGGTCTTCCAACGGCGCGCCGACAAGCACTGGCCCCGCAGGAGGCACCCGCTCCCTGCAGCTGCTGCCCACACAGGGCTCCCGGCAGCACGAGACACGAGCAACGAAGGCAATGATGCTGATGATACTGACCTGCACAGGCCTAGACACACGTGCACTGTGTCTAAGTTTCAGTCTTTGTGTGAAAAACTAAAACCGTTTTAAAATAGAAACAAAGCTTATAGAATAACAATATAAAGAGAGAATGTTCACGCTTCAAGCTAAGCATTATAACAAAATAATCAAAGTTTGAAAAATGTCATGAAGCGGAAGTCACAGTGAGACCAGGGTTGACACACTGGTTAGGATGCCACTTGGGACACTCACATTCCATCTTGGAGTACCTGGGTTTCTTCTTGCTACTCCCTACCCCGGGGAGGCAGCTCAAGTAACGGAAAGTCCCTAGCACCCACATGGGAAACCTGGGTAGAGTTCCCAGCTCCGGGCTTCAGCCCTGGTTGTTATGGACATCTGACAAGTGAGCCAGCACATCTGTCAGTATGTCTTTCTGCCTGCAGCTTACTGTCCAGTGTGGATCACGCCCACCAGCAGTGCACAGCCATCTGTAAGGCCTCCCACACCGGGCCCCAGAGCAACTCCCAGCCCCGCAGGTGCCGCCCGTGGGGAGTGCTCTGCGCTGCTGGGGCACCCTTCACCTCTCACACTGGACTTCCAGCCTTGTCCCACAGGCCGGTGTTTAGTTCACACACGTGCTGCTGTGCTCCAGCTGCCTGGTGTTCACTCCAGGAAGTATCTGCAGCTTTGTGGCGCGGGATCAAGGCCGTACCAGCAGGCCCAGGCGTGCAGGGCTACCTGCCCAGGTCTCAGTGAGCTCACACCACGGCACTCACAAGCTGCCCCTGCCCAGTGTGCTGTTCTTGGAGCGCGCCATCCTTTTGTTAAGGGTGTGTGCCCCCATGTGAAGGTGCTATCTGTGGGCCTGAGTGACAGCAGCTCTATGGGGCAATGCACTTTCTGTGCCCGCCCCCAATGCATATTTATATGTCTTCAAAGTCTCCACACCCATGTTTCCTCTGCTTATCTGTAGTTAACCCCAAAATCAAGTTTCTAAGCTTCAGCAGGACACTTAACAAGGGACCCCCAAGCTCTCCTGCCCCCTCCCATCTCCAACCACACGAGGCATGTTACACGTGTAAGGACCAGGAAGCTGTGCAAGCACAGTCAAGGGTGTGGCCAGGTGGGCCCAGGCCCGCCAGTGGGGAGCTGGAAGCCAAGCTGCCCCCCACCCAGTGCAGCTCGGGAAGCTGGGAAACAGCCCCACCCACCCTGCCACAAAGCAGGGAAGGAGCCTGGCAGCCAAGTTGTTGGCCAAAGCCTTCAGGCGCAGTGACACTCTGGGTGGATGCCAAAGTGACATTTTCATTATTCCTGCACTGTTAGGCCCAGCAGCACAGACACCCCAAGACACAGCAGGTAACTAGCTACCTCCTCCACGCAAGGTTGTGCCAGGCCCATTTTACACCAAAGGAGGGAGCCAAGAGGTGGAGGAACCAGTAGAATCGCACAGCTAGGAGGTGGCAGAGCAAGGACTCAGCCAAGCCAGCGCGCCCATCTCTGCTGCAGCTCTGTCAGGGGTTTCCAAAGGAGCTCACTGCTGTGATGGGGGGGGGGGGGGGGCAGGGGCAGAGAGCAGCTGAGGAGGAACCCCCGCGTGGCCTCTCTGCTTGCGGCTGACCCGGACGCTAACAGGATCAAAGGTCTCCTAAGAGTGCATGTCAGCCAGTGCTGCGGCTCACTAGGCTAATCCTCCACCTGCGGCGCCGGCACACCGGGTTCTAGTCCCAGTCAGGGTACCGGATTCTGTCTCGGTTGCCCCTCTTCCAGTCCAGCTCACTGCTGTGGCCCGGGAAGGCAATGGAGGATGGCCAAGTGCTGTGGCCCGGGAAGGCAATGGAGGATGGCCCAAGTGCTTGGGCCCTGCACCCCATGGGAGACCAGGAGGAAGCACCTGGCTCCTGGCTTCGGATTGGAGCAGCGTGCCAGCCGTAACGGCCATTTGTGGGGGTGAACCAATGGAAAAAGGAAGACCTTTGTCTCTGTCTCTAACTCTGTCAAAAAAAAAAAAAAAGAGAGAGAGAGAGAGAGAGAGAGCAAACTCTGTCCAAAAAAAAAAAAAAAAAAAAAAAAGAGTGCATTTCCTCAGAGGGTCATAACCGGCGCCTGTACCGGATCCCAGCCTGCAGGTCCCATGTCTCCCTCTGACCGCCAGCAGCTCGGCAGTCCTCTGCCCCTCTTTCCGCCCCCAGACTGGCAGGAGCTCTAGGGGACAAGTGCATCGCTCCCTTCCAGAGGCACAGTCGCTGTGCAGCTTGCCTGAAAGACCAAGGGTTCATGGCACACCTGAACCACGGGGGCCGTACGGCAGCCCTTACCTAGCTAAAAAGCTTCCACACAGCTCTGACAGGGAGAGCAAGCAGGGTCACAGAGAAGGGTGCTGGAAGCCCTGCCAGGGCCCTGTGCGCCGCTGGGGGCGGAGTCCTTTGCTGCACCCCAGGGCTGGGACGCAGGCAGGTGCCCAGGACCGGCATGAGCTGCAGCTCGGCACCAGCAAGGCCCTTGGCTAGCTTGTTGGGTCTCAGGTCAGCTCCTCACCACGTCTGGTTTCCTGCCTACGACCATCGTGTCAGCATGCAGCCACCACCAGTGGCCCTCTCTCCCTCCACCCCACGGTAGGCCAAAGAGCTCGGCACGCAGATGTGCGATAAGGCGGTCCACAGCCAGCTTCTCCAACTTTTCCCACACCCAATTCCAATACTCCAAGATTATTCCCTGGGGAAAGTGCAGGCCTCCACGGACATGCAGCGTGGGCCAGTGGAACAGAGTCATGTTTCTCAAGTCCACACTGCTCCAAATCTCTGAACATGTTTCCAGTCATTGGCTGAGGCAGGAGCAAAGATCAAAGCTGCAGAAACAGGTCAGCCCTGGGATCCTAATGGCTAAAACACCTCACCCGCCCCCACCCCACAAGCAACTGTTGACACAGCAGCACTGGGGTCTCCATTGTGGGGCTTCATATGCAGGGCAGGTGGCATGTGCTCACCACGCCCTGCTCACAGCCGGAACCCATCATTTGCACCACACATGCACACTGGAATAGTCTGAATGGAGAAGGCTGCTGAGATTCATAAAATATAAATCAATTTAAACTTTCTACTGCTACTAAATTTGTGGTGGTTCCGTCCTTATGCATCCGCTCAATGAATGATTAAAATCACGGCCCCTCATCTCGCGGACACTCAAAGTCCTCGTAGCAGAAGAGGGCGAGTCACACAGGCTTTGCAGCCAAGTGGCAGCGTCTGGGTGGGCAGATGCGGAACCAACATGCTGGGGCCTGGCTTTGCTGCCCACTCAAATGCTGATGACTCAAGATGACTGGGCACAAGGACTAGCAGAGGGGTGAGAAAAGACATCTGAACGCTGCGGCTGCCCAGTGTGGCCTTAGATGAACGGTGGCTGCACTGCTTCCCTGGGTCACCCATGTACTCAGCCTGCCTGTGGCTTCATCTTCTCCCTCAGGAGAGTGGAGGATGGAGCCAGAGGCCACGCTCTGCATCCCCCGGAGCTTGGGCAGAGGATGAAATCCCTGCAACATGCCTGGAGTGAAGCCTACAGGAACCCGACTGCGCCGCAGGCTGCTCGGCCATTTCCCCAACCCAGGGTCTAGAACTGTACCTGGTTCAAGGTAACTCTTTCATGAATGAACTCAAAAGGCAAACAAATTCCTAGAACAGACTGGGTTCGAGTAAGATAGAGGGGCTCATGATGGGCCTGGGCCTGGGCAGTGATGACAAACCCACCAGAAGCTCATGGCGGGAAAACTGTGAGTCCTGTTTCCTATTTGATTCTTCCTATTAGTAATGTGTCATTTTCCTTTTTTAAAACTCGGAGTTGAAATCTTTTATTTGAGTGGCAGAGAAAGACAGGCAAACAGAGACAGCTCCCATTCACTGGTTCACTCCCAAAAGGCCTCAAACAGGAAGGACTGGGCTGAAGCTGGGAATAGGAACTCAACGTAGGTCTTCCCCATGTGTGGTGGGGGCCCAGCCACTGGAGCCATCACTGCTGCCTCAGTCTGCATTAGCAGGAAGCTGCAGCCGGGAGCTGGGAGCCGGGAGCCGGGAGCCGGGAGCCAGAACGGAACCTAGGTGCTATGATGTGGGACATGGTATCTTTACTGCTGCATCCAGTGCTCACCCATATGAGCCTTCTTAATACCAAATTCTTTTGAAGGCTCATGTTTAGTTACTCCATATTTTAAAGCAAACCACAAAATACACATATTACAAAATGGCTCAGTGACAAGACTGGCTACTCTGTCCTCCTTGGAGGGACAAAGTTCCATGGTAAAAAGGTTGGGAGTGGCCAGTGCCACGGCTCACTAGGCTAATCCTCTGCCTGTGGCGCTGGCACCCCGGGTTCTAGTCCCAGTCGGGGCACTGGATTCTGTCCCGGTTGCCCCTCTTCCAGGCCAGCTCTCTGCTGTGGCCAGGGAGTACAGTGGAGGATGGCCCAAGTGCTTGGGCCCTGCACCCCATGGGAGACCACCCCATGGCTGACCGCGGCGGCCACTGGAGGGTGTCTCTCTCTCTCACTGTCCACTCTGCCTGTCAAAAAATTTAAATAAATAAATAAATAAAAATAAAAATAAAAGAAAAAAAAAAAAAAACTCAACGAACTCTACTTCCTCTTCTAACCACTGGAAACCTTCTAGGCAGGCCAGCCTTACCATACCGCAAATTCCCTTCACCAAACATGAGTCCCTTCAGATGGCTGTGATCCCATACCCATTCTCCACTCTGTCACCCCCAGCTGTCGCTCTAGGTTTGAGCACTTGTCTTTAAGGAGGAGAGGAAGACAGACTCCAGAAGCAAGCTAAGGACGGAGCACACAGGGGCAGGTGCTGTGCACACTCAGGATGCCGGCAGTCTGCACTAGAGTGCCTCAGGGCAAACTCTCCCTTCCTATTCACGTGCACCTTGGGAGGCAGCAGGTGATGGCTCTGCTCAAGCAGAGTCCCTATCCCTCACGGGGGAGCCCTGGCTTCTGGTCTAGCCTGGCCCAGCCCCAGTTGCTGTAGGCATTTGGGGAATGAACCAATGGATGGAAGACATCTCTCTCTGTGTGTGTATGTGTCTGTCTCTGCTTCTGAAATAAATAACCTTCCTTAAAGGAACAGAGGGGGGGCCAGCGCCATGGCACAGTAAATTAATCCTCCACCTGCGGCGCCAGCATCCCATATGAACGCCGGTCCTAGTCTCAGCTGCTCCTCTCACAATCCAGCTCTCTGCTGTGGCCTGGGAAAGCAGAAGATGGCCCAAGCGCTTGGGCCCCTGCACCCGCATGGGAGACCAGGAAGAAACACCTGGCTCCTGGCTTTGGATAGGCACAGCTCCGGCCATGGCAGCCATTTGGGGAGTGAATCAACGGAAGGAAGACCTTTCTTTCTGTCTTTCCCTCTCATTGTCTGTAACTCTACCTCTCAAATTAATAAATAAAATCTTTAAAAAAAAAAAAAAAACAGAGCCCACCAGAGAAGACACATCTTCCCCACTTCATCATGGCAGTGTGCACTGAAGCAGTAATCAGGTACACAGCCTAGTAAAAATGAACCAGGGATGGGAGGGGCCACTGCTGTAGTGCACTGGGCTAAACTGCTGCCTGCAGCACCTGTATCCCTTAGGGGCACCGGTTCAAGTCCTGGCTGCTTCACTTCCCCAACCCATCTCTCTGCTGATGCACCTGGGAAAGCAGTGAAGGAAAGCCCAAGTCCTTGGGCCTATGCACCAATATGGGAGGCCCAGAAGAAGCTCCCGGCTCCTGGCTTTGGCCTGCCTCAGCCCCGGCCATTGCAGCCATCTGGGGAATGAACAAGAGCATGGAAGATCTATCTCTCCCTCTTCTCTCTCTGTAATTCTGCCTTCTAATAAATGAGTAAATCTTAAAAAAAAAAAAAAAAAAAAAGGAACATATAACATCAGGACTGATCTGAGAGCTACAGTCACAGGAACTACATTAAACAATTTATTCTATTTACTTGGAAGGCAGAGTGAGACAGAGAGAGACACAGGTTCAGGAGAGCAAGACAGAGATCCTCTCTCTGTTGTTTCACTCCCCCCCTAGATGGCCGCAGTGGCTGCAGAAGGCCCAGAACAGGAGCGAGAACTCCAACATGGTCTCCCACGTGAGTGGCAGGGGCTCAAACACTTGGGTCGGCGTCCGCTGCTTTCTTGTGAGCATTAGCAGGGAACTGGATTAAAAGCGGAGCAGCCGGGACCCCACATGGGATGCAGGGTCTCAGGCAGCAGCCTTCCCCACTGCACCACAGTTCCGTCTCCAGAACTTCACTTTTAACCAAGCAACACAGATGCTGGTAGTCTCCTCAGCACCAGTGTCACATGATCAGCCTTTCCTCATTTCCTTTTTAATTCAGCTGCAACTGCAACCCAATACTGGCTCCCAAGCAGATGGAAACGAGCTCGCAGACACTCGCGTCACACGCGCATGCCTCCTTCCCATGCTACTGCGTCTTCACTCCACGCAGCACACCTGGGTGCTGGCAGCATTCCCGCGTGTCCAGCCCTCTGCTTGGCAACAACCAGCCCTGAGCGATTTCCCGGACTCCTCTGTACCAGAGGACAGCCCTTGACTTGGTACAAGCCAGCAGCACCTGACACGGATTAAGAAGCTGGCCTTTCCTTTAAAGCCATTCTCCTGCCATGACTTCAGCAACAGCAAATAAACAAACCCAACACCTGCATCCAATCATGGTCCACTGTCCTCAACAGTGAGGGAAGGGAAGCAGCGTGTTTAGGAAGTGATCAGGTTTCCTCCTGCAAGAAGGGACCATGAAGGCCTCAGCCTGAGAACAATGGGCGGGGCAGGGGGGGTGCGGCGCCGTGGCTCACTTGGCTAATCCTCCACCTGCGGCGCCAGAATCCAATATGGGCACCGGGTTCTAGTCCCGGCTGCTCCTCTTCCAGTCCAGGTCTCTGCTGTGGCCCGGGAGTGCAGTGGAGGATGGCCCAGGTGCTTGGGCCCTGCACCCCATGGGAGACCAGGAGGAAGCACCTGGCTCCTGGCTTCAGATCGGCGTAGCTCCGGCTGTAGCCATTTGGGGGGTGAACCAACGGAAGGGAGACCTTTCTCTCTGTCTCTCCCTCTCACTGTCTGTAACTCTACCTGTCAAATAAATAATCTTTAAAAATAAAAAATAAAAAGAGAACAATCGGGAAGCATGTTACCTCTCAGAGCACCAGGACAAGCATCCAGTAAAAGGCTCACCGGGACAAGTATCCAGTAAGCTGTTTTCTTTCACATCACAGATAGCATTATAGAAAAAGAATTCAGCGATTTAAAAGGAAGGTGATTCTGAGTGCCCCAGGTACTTAGAAAGGCTAACATGGGGTCACTGAGGAGCCAATGTAAACCCAGCCCCTTCATTCTCCAAGCAAACTTGTGAAGGGACCTGGAAAACAAGGTAGTGCTAAGGGCCAATTATAAAACTGCATTTCTGGCCGGCGTTCTGGCTCACTAGGCTAATCCTCCGCCTGCGACGCCAGCACACCGGGTTCTAGTCCCGGTCGGAGCGCCAGATTCTGTCCCGGTTGCCCCTCTTCCAGGCCAGCTCTCTGCTGTGGCCAGGGAGTGCAGTGGAGGATGGCCCAAGTTCTTAGGCCCTGCACCCCATGGGAGACCAGGAGAAGCACCTGGCTCCTGGCTTCGGATCGGCACAGTGTGCCAGCTGCAGTGCGCCAGCCGCGGCAGCCATTGGAGGGTGAACCAACAGAAAAGGAAGACCTTTCTCTCTGTCTCTCTCTCACTGTCCACTCTGCCTGTCAAAAACAAAACAAAACAAATAAACAAAAAAAACCCTGCATTTCTTTGAACATCTGCATAGAATTCAGATTTAACTCTTCTTAAGCGATCCGTTTAGCCTATGACATCACCAACTGCTGAGAGGAAGCCCCTGGCAGTTCTGAACCCAGAACCCAAGCCCTGCAGGAGAGGATGTGATCATCCCATTCCACAGTGAAACAGCCTTTCCCCCCAACACTGAGAGCTGACGGTTCCACAAATGCCTGTGAAGAATTACGAGTAGGTGAGCCCAGCACCGAGGGTCACACACCTTTCCTTTTCGAAGATCATGGCTGATGGTGACTCCTCCGCACCTTGTAAACTGAAGTCACCACCCCCAATCCACCCGGCATCACAGCTCTTGTTTGCCAGGCTCAGGGAGATGAACTTGTGTTCTGCAGACACCTGCCCCTTCCTTCCCACAGGACTTACCTGCTGTGGACGGTGCACAAAAGGACTCCACCAACATGCAACCAGATGAACTGAAGTCAAGCCTGAGGCCCTGGAAGGGTCTTACTATGGCAGAGAACATGTAACAAAATTCACCAGCTGAACCATTTCTAGGTGGCACTAACGTTCATACCCATGGGTGACTGTCACCATCCATCTCCCCAGACTCGGCCAGCATTCCTTCCCTTCCCTTCCTTCCTTCCTTCCTTCCTTCCATCATCTACCTGCCTATCTACCCACCCGCCCTGTCTGAGAGACAGTGACAAACACCACCATTGTACTTCCCATCTCTATGAACCTGACTACTCTGGGAACCTCACACAAGTAGACTCCATCAGCAGTTGACCTCTTGTGACTGGTGCATTTCAGCCAAGGCTCAGCCCTGTGGCAGCATGGGTCAGAACTCCCTTCCTCTTAAGGTGGAATGACACCCTGCTGTCCACACAAACCGCAATCGTCATCCAGCCAGCCACATCTGTCCATCCACCCACGGACACCAGGGTCAGGCCGCTTCTCGGCACTGTGAGTGCTGGGGCTGTGCACACACGTGTGCAAGCATCCGTTCGATTCCCTGCTTCCAGTTACGCCATGCGTCCCCAGCAGTGGCCCTGAGTTCCACAGGAACCCCGTGTTTCACTCGTGGGCCTTGGAAGCTATGCAAATTCCACTGGAGGGAACAGTGAGGTGCACTTTTCAGCACACGTCTGTCCCCTCCACCAGAGGGGAATACAAAGAAGGGTCTAGGCTAGCACAGGCACAGAACCTGCCTTTGTGAAGAGAGCCCAGGTGACTCCTGTGAGAAACGCACAGTGTAACCATCTGACAGAAACAAACACCGTCCTCCCCAGGCTCCCCCAGCTCAGCGAGCGCAGCAGCACGTGGGGCTGCAGCTCCTGCCGGGAGCAGCTGGAGACTCCCAAGCCGCGTACGTGTGTTGCACACTCTCACTGCAGCAAGCCCCCAAGGATGGCTAATGGCAGCCAGCTATGGTAACTACCAGTGCACAATATAGGGGCTTCTGCCCCTCCCTCATCCATCTTAGCTTGGCTCCCAAGAGAGGATGCCGGCACCTGGCTGCACCTGTCTACACCAGCAGGAGGGCGCCCCCAGCTGGCTGAGCTCAGCAGGCACTCAGTCCCCTTTCAGAACCGGGATGGGGAAGAGGACGGGAGGACGAAAGCTTGCTGGGGAGTTACTTCACAATTTGTGAGAGAAAAAAATGAAGGCCCTCGTTTCTCGCTGAGTCTCTCACTGATCCTACACTCACAGAGCAGAAACCCAAGTGAGATTTCCACGGAGGGAAGTGGTCAAATTGCCAAGGTCAACACATACAGACTTCCATGTGGCCAAGTGCTTTTATTTGCCTTGTAATTTTCTTTAGGAACAAAGGTGAAAGCTGAAACGCACCTCCCCTTTTTGAGATCTGGGAGCTGCACTGGGTGGGTGGGGTGTGGGGGGCTCTGTGTGCCATTATCTGAGGGCTATCAGTCACCACCTGAAACCTGGGGACCCACACCCTCATTGAAGGGGCATCTGCCCGGGGCCGGGGGGGGAGGCCTGTCCCAGCCTCTTGCTCCTGCCTGAGGACAGAGATGCTGCTTGTGCCCTGGGTCTGCGTGGGACAAGGGGCGTCTGGTGAGGCCAGTGGGAGGGGCACTGTCCCTTCTAAGCAAAGCCCACTCTGCCTCTCCTAGCACTTGCCGCCTCCCAGCTTAAATTAATTACAGCTGAAAATACAGGGTTGCCATCTGGTTTGAGAAAGCAAGGCTAAGGGAATAAAATGAAAGAGTTTCTGGTACTAACCTCACTTTAATCATTGCCAAAAAGCATGAAGACAGCCCAGCCTCCTCCCACAAGAAAGCCCTGGGCCTCACAGACTTGGCAAAGCTGCTGCTGGGGCTGGAGAGGCAGCGCCTGTCAGAATAAGAGTCCCTGCAGCAGGGCTCGAGGTGAGGGCAGGCTCGCGCCCTAGCAGGGTTTCCTGCGGGCCTGGGCTAGGGCAGGCGCTCGGGAGGGTGTGCTGACAGAGGGCCCTTGCCAAGAGGTCACACGCACACTGCAGTCCCGTTCTGTGAGCAAATGGCTCTGCTGTCGGAAGTACAGTGTGTGAGATCCTCTTGCTTTGTTTCTCCATCTTCCCTACCACAAGGCTTTTCTAAAACTCTGAAACAAGGCTCCACACCCTAGGCTGAGGAGAGCAGAGTGCAGAGGGCTGCAGAACCAGAGAGGAGGAAGGCCGGGATCACCCTGGTTTCCTTCATGGAGTCCCCAGCCACAAGTCCTCCCGGAGCGCAGGGTCCCCTGGCACCCCTCCAACGGGCACAATCCCACGGGAGAGGCTTCTTATTTGGGCTAAGAGAATGGCTGACTGCCAGCTGCACACGGGAGGCAGGGGTGCCACAGCCTCCCAAGCTCACAAAAAACACCAAGTCTTCAGATTCCTGAACAGTTCCCTAGTTCCAAACGACTAGGGCATTTTCTGCAGGTTTAGAATTTCACCTGCCCACTACCTGATTCCTTTAGACCCAGGTGTGTGTACAAAGAAAACGGAGAGGTACCTGAGCCTCCTGCGCCTGTGAATAACATGGACCGCATCACTGTAGTATTTACTGGAATAAGCACTGACCAACCAGCTACAGACTTTCATAAACCAGAGACTGAACCGTAACAGGAGAAGGTAATGATGGATTATGGAAAGAGTATTTCCATAACCTTGTTCGTAGCAACAGTGTCCACAACACTCAAAGTCTTAGTGGTGTGCCTTTCTAGTAAAGGGCACAGCTGCCGAACCACAGGAAACATCTGGGAAGTCAGTCAAGTACAGCAGAGTTCAAACTGCTGATTTCAGAGCTCACCAAGGGTTCCCACCAAGCGGCCATTACAAAGACACTGCGCGCTGAACTCCAGGGTGAAACACCTGCCTGAGGATTTTGTGAGGACCAGCGCGGTTGTGCCCTACCCTCAGCTCCCCCTGCACCATCCTGCTCATCATGACCCCCCCCCATCACTCCCCACACCCACAGCTCCCCCAGGGCCTCAAGCACTGTAGTACCAGCAAGATTGGGGTTAATGAACTGATGAAGAAACAGGCACACAGCACACAGGTATTAATAAGCACCTACAACCATCCTACCCCACGGCATGTCCTAGGTGTGTGCTACACCAGCAGAATTCAACCCACTTAAGTCCTCTGTGGAGTATTTCAGAAGGCTTTTCCAGTTTTACAAAACATTTGTTGATTTTATCACATCAAGTAAAAAAATCATCTGTTTCAAAATACACAGTAAACAAAGTTGAAAAGCAAAGAGCACTATTTTCCGACCATCTGACATAGGATCCTTAAAATCAAGAGCTCTTAACACATTTACAGATGCAGGTATGAACAAGATAGTCAGCAAGTATTTAAAAAAAAAAAAATTCACAACCCCTAGTAAAACAGGAAAAAAAAAAAAAAAAAAAGGGCAAGCAAAGACCATGACAATGCTTCCCTCTGACACTCACAAAAGTTAAATGGTAGCAGTCACCCCTCCGATTATGCATGCCATAGGAGAGGCAGGTGCAAACAGCTGCTGGTGGGAACGTCAACCCATAAACCGCCCCAAGTCCAAGTCGGCAGGACACACCAGTGGAGAGAGAAACAGATGCCTTCTGCCCAGAAACTACACTTCCAGAAAAATGGCAACTACGAGGTAGACACAAGGCTGGAGATGCCTACAACTTCTCAGAGCGATGGGGGAACGCTGTAGACAACTCAACCAGCCGTCTTAGC
This sequence comes from Oryctolagus cuniculus, assembly GCF_964237555.1. NCBI lineage: Eukaryota > Metazoa > Chordata > Mammalia > Lagomorpha > Leporidae > Oryctolagus > Oryctolagus cuniculus. The sequence goes on along the minus strand of NC_091441.1, from coordinate 115,591,481 downwards.
AAGCAAGTTACTCTGGTTACAAGCTACACAAAACAAGGTTAGCCAGCTCAAAAAGCACGGGGGGGGGGGGGGGATGGAGTGTTTCCTGGAAGGATATTGTGATGTTTCTTGGAAATCAAAGAAAACAGCTGAATAACCAATCCTTGAAATGAGAAAAGAAATGAGGCGGCCCCAGAGACGCCACAGGAAAGGGTACCTAGTGCACCTCTGGCGGGAAGCCGCCCCCTAGCCCTTCCCCTCCCTACACGAGGGGTCCCTGCCACTTATCCAAGTCTCCCCACTCAGGCCTCATCACTCACAAGTGAGGACTTGTTACTAACATCAAGTCAACATGTCAGGTCATTTCCACGAGCTATCAAATGAACCACTAAAAATGGTAAGATTCCCTTCCCCACCCCCCAACACACACATAAACGCCTCCAGTCTCCACAGTCAAGAGACTTCACCTGGCTTCAAATGGATTATTTTAAGAAAGAAATTGGCAACCTCCCAGGAAAGCAATCTATCAGGGAGTTTCATTTGGTCTCAGGTTGAGAGAGAAAAAGAAACCTCTGCCATGATTAAATGAAGGTATTAGGTCTTTTTAAAAAGTAAAAGTGTTAGGACTGCTGGCTACCAAAATATGTGCCTTCGGGGCAGAGATAAAACTTAATGAAAAATCTACTGAAGTCATCTTAAAGGAGGCAAGCAATGTTTGACTCCCCCCAGGAATCTCAGCCATCCTGTGTCCCCCAGCTGCTGCCTCGCTCCCCCACAGCATGTCTCCCCCTCGCTGGCCCTGTTTCTGAGCGACCCCATTCACACACAGCCATGTACTGTACCTGTTTTCCTGGAGCCAACCTGACCACAAGGCTGAACACCTGCTCCGCAGGGAGGATTCTGCAGTGCTCCTTTCTGCTCAGAATTCTGCCTCGGCCCCCGGGAGCTGCAGCCTACCTGAGCAGACCTGAGCTGACCTCTGTTGGGGACGTCTGCCTCCTGAGCACCCCCTGCTACAAGCTCACAGAGGCGGCACACCCCATCCTGTCCAGGGGAGTCAGAGCTCAGGACAGTGTCTACTAGGCATCGTGGGAGAGGATCGCAGGTTACAGCGCATGCACTTGACACATACATGCCAGTTTTAACGTACATCCTGAAAAAAAGATGATGAAAACGTTTAAAATCAATTTAGAAGACTTGGGAGCAGGTTTGGCTAGTTGGTAAACACTGAATCCCACATCAAGAGTGACTGATTAGAATCACAACTCCAGCCTCCCGCTCCTGTGCACCCTGGGAGGCAGCAGTACAGGCTCCAGTGGTTGGGTCCCTGCACCCACTGTGGGAGAACCAGATGGAGTCCCCAGATCCCAGCTTTAGATAGTAAGCCCGAAGATGGAAGCTGTCTGCTGCTCAACCTGGAAAAAGAAGAAAGAGCTGTGGCCAGGGTGCTGCTAAACAGTGCAGTGTCCTCGCTGAGAGCTCTGGACAAACACCTGCAGGCTGCAGTGCTGCCCACCCACCAGCCCTGCCCAGCACCTCCCTCACAGCCACAGCCTCAGTGCAGGAGAAGTTGAGTTCTTGTCACCAGAATCTTTGGAAGCTAACAGCCTACCCCAGATGACATGGTGCCATCCAAAACCAACGCATGGGGCACAAGGGCCACCAGCGATACAGGCACAAAGCTATCAAACACACACAGCAACAATGAATCTGTCAGAAAACAGCTGAAAAACAGTGTCTTAGAGGACTTTTTTAGGTAAATCTGAAACCACCAGAAGCTGAATATACCTGGGCTCCATCTGTTTGCTTTTCTAACACGAGCGTATCGACTCTGGGTGGATTTTCACCCGGAGGGAACATCAGGCCACCTCTGCCTTGCAAGGCTCCTGCAACTGACTCAGCTCCTACCTTTCCATCCAACTCACGGGGAGCAGAGCCGGAGTACGAGAAATACATATCAATAGAGGGGTAAAAGAAGCATCATTTCATTCACACAAACAACTCTGAGGGCTAATTACCCAGAGTCACCACTAGGATAAGGTCATCTGATCCCAAACACACATCCCAGGCAGGGCAAGTAACAGACTATTAGGTATGCATCTGCAGTATTGGGTCCATTCTTTATTGTTTCTTTCTTCTTCTTTTTAAAAAAGATTTATTTATTTGACAATGAAAGACAAAATGACAGGGAGAGAGAGAGATCTGCCATCTGGTTCACTCCCCACATGGCAGCAATGACCTGGCCTGGGTCAGGCCAAAGCCAGGAGATCTGAATTCCATCCAGATCTCCCACATGGGAGGCAGGGCCCAAGAATCTGGGTCATCTGCTGCTGCTTCCTCAGGTGCATTAGCAGGGAGCTGGACTGAAAGCAGGGGAGACCTCGCACTGGCACTCTTGATACAGCATACAGGCAGGCCTCACAGATGGTGGCCTCACCCACTAAGCCCCAACATCGACCCCTGATTGTTCTTTGTTTTGCGGGGAGTGGGGGTAGGGGTTGGCAGTTAGTGGAGCAGGTGGAGGAGACTCTGTGCCTGTTTGCACAGAAGTGGGCAGAAGGCTTAGGACAAGGTGTTCTAAGCCATGTGTAAAATCCATCCCAGTCACAAGGAAGATGCTTTCCCAGTGGCTCCTTTTCATTTAAACACTGGCTCAGCAGTTAGCAGGTGCAGGACAGGAAAGAGAACTGAGTATCATTCAGCTCCTGGCCTAGAGAAGCTCCCCCAGTCTGACGAAGGGGGACATACAGACAGGCACACAGTGATAGTCACATGCTACGGTCCTAACAGAGAAACCCTGACCTCAAGGCAGGAAGGGTTGCCACTTGCTGAAGAGGCTTCAGAACACTGTACACGGGTGGGAGGGAGGGCACTGACCCCTCCATCCACCTGTGGCATTGGGAACTCCAGGGGCAGACACCCACGATGCAGGTCTGCTCGGGGACACTGCAGATGTCGAGAGTCAGGGAGGAACTCTAAGAAGGGATGGACACTTCAGAATCCTTCTTCCAGAGCAGGTGCTCACCCTCATGGTCAGGACCGCATTCCATACTGGAGTTGCCTGAGTATGAGTCCTGGTTCCAGCTCCAAGTGACTGGGTCCCTGCCCATTCCGTGGGAGACCTAGATTGAGTTTGGTTTTGGCCCAGCCCAGGACCACTGCAGGCATTTGGAGAGTACCAGCAGATGAGAGCCTGCTCACTTGTTCTCTCTGGTGCTCTTCCCACCTCTCTCCCCAACCTTTCTTTCTCAAATGAACAAAAATTTAAAAAGAAAATAAAATATTATTCAGAGGAGGGAGCTGCCACAGAAATGGGGTCCAAACCATGACCTAGGCTGGTGTTACGTGGACAGTCAGAACTAGGTGACTCACAGAGTGGATGCAAAGCATTCCAGTCCTGACGCTGGGGGACAGAGGCTATGGGGCAAACTTGGTCAAGTGCTGGGAGCAGCCACGAGCAGCTCCTGAGATCAATTCCCAGGAGGCAGCTGGTACATGCAGGTGCAGAGACAACCCCAGAAGGCACACAGATCGTGATGTGAGGCTCAGGTCCTGGGCAGAGTTAGAGATTCAGGGTTCATCAACCCATAATGGAAACTCAAGTCCTGACTTGGCTGGTGATTTCATGATGCCTCTGCACAGGGTGAAGGGCAGGGAGGAGCAGTAAGGATGAGTGCCAGGGTTCTGGAGAGGCCTCTGTGAGGACGGCTTTCTCTGTCTTGAGACCAGATGTGCTGCCGCAGGAGCAGACGAGTTCCCGAGAGCACAGGTTAGAAAGCAGGTGGCACCCCTGTTCTTCTTGCCTCTGCCCCTGCCTGCTCATCTTTCAGCTTCTTCTGCCCTTTTACAACACAGCCTGAGGTCCTCCCCGGCCACAGTGGCCCAATCTCAGACATGCAGCTTCCGGAACTGGGAGCAAAACGTATCTCTTTTCATTATGAATTACCAGGTCTCAGGTCTTCTGTCACAGCAACAGTAAGCAGACTAAAGATAGCCTCCAAATTCTGGGAGGAGGACAGGACCACAGAAAGCCAGACAGGAGTGCTGGGAACCAAGGAAGAAGGGACTGTCAAGGAGGAAGGCAAGGAACGGCCAGTATCTGAAGTCACTGCCAAATGCAGGGGGTGAGGCTTCGTTAGAGCTGTCAGTGTAGAGAACAGCACAGGACTGGCCAAGTGGAGGTCGAAGCAGAGGTGGTCTGCTCTCGGGACAGCTGCAGAACAGACAGAGCAGGGTTTGGAAGACAGAGTGGGGGGAGACCAGGCCTCAGGCTCCCTCAATTCCTCTGGCATCAAGAAACCTCCTGAAAGCCTCCAGCAGGAAATGAAGGCACCCAACAGTCCCTAGCAAGGGATCATACGACGGCTTCACTCCAACAGCCCCGCCAGGCAGCACCAGGGCTCTACAGGTCTACGTATTTATAGCAGAATTTTGAAAGCAAATAAAAAGCTCATTCTGCAGGCAATGTTTGTGAGACAAGTGTGCTCTATTGAAGATTAATGTTAAGTCTCATGAAAAAGGGATAAAGAATTCTGTCTTAGCTCTGGCTACAACATGAAAATACCATGGCAGAGGGCTGGGGTGAGGGGGGGGGGGTGACTAAACACAGTCCTGGAGGCTGGGCTCTCAGAGCAGGCACCCACACGGCCACTCCCCAGAGGGTTCTCTATCTGGCCGGAAGACAGCTGGCTTCCCACCACGCCCTCATATGGTACAGAAAGGGAAAGGGCAGGCTCTCTGGGGCTTCCTGGAAAGGCCCTCATCCCATGAGCTCAGCCAACCCTAACTACCTCCCCAAGGCCTCAGCTCCAGGTACTGCCACACAGGGGCTCAGGGCTTCCACACAAGGATTTGGGGCAGGCCACAGAGTGGGTACACAATGCAGTCTCCGAAGAGTCTAGGGTCAATGACCATGAGACACCGGAGGCTTCTCACTGTCTGTCTATACACAGAACCTCTTCAAGCCTGAAACGTGATGACCTCACAAGCAGACCCAGGGGACAGTGTGCGGTACTTTCTGAGCGTTGATTGGGGGACACCCTGAAGTAGTCTATGGGCAGTGGAGAGGAGTATTCGACACAGCAGAGGAACTGACTCCAAACAAATCAGAAAACCAGGTAACCATCCCAACAGGCTTGATGACGCACCATGTGGAGGGAGCCACAGCTTCAAATCTCAGGCCTGCTTCCACAGACTTGTCCAAAACTCCTCAAGGAAGGGCAGGCAAGGGGCTAGAGGAGAGGATGGCCGTGAACCTGCCAGGCTGTGTCCGTTGGGCGCTATGCCTTCACTAGGGCTACCAGGGCCTGAACCTGAAATGCGGACCCTGTCTCCAGCTACTGCCAGGCCCAGAACACTACTGCAAAACTAAGTTCTCTAATTACACCAAGGAGACTGTCAAGAAATTTCTAAAGCAAGAGTGTGTGAACAGTAACCCAAAGCCATGGGAGCCAAGCAAGGAGAGACGAAGCACTGCTCGTGACTGAACACAACTCCACTGGAGACAGAGCGTGGGCGTGGACACTGCCCCAGGGCACGCCAGCTGCATGCAGAGGCAGACAGACACCTACAGCACCCACAGCTCCACCAACTGCTCCGTCTCTTTCTGGAGCTCAAACCTATGAGGATTATGGGGACCACACTTCCCACACAGGCAGGAGTTTGAGGGCTCAAGGCCACAGTGAGATGGGTACTCTGGCTGTGCAGAGCTGAGCAAGTGTCCTGGGGTAGAAGCACCTTTGGGACAGCTCGAGATACCTCAGGACAGCCCATGAGCCACAAAGAACCAGGGCTGGGACAGCAGAGTCCCAGGCTGTTTTGCCTCCTCTGATTTGACTTACTGATTCCATCCATCTAAATGTGCGTTCCACTGGCTGCTGTCAGCACCAACCGTGTGCCAGAAGCACTGCCCCAATGCAAAGCCCTCACTTCCCAAGGGCTTTGCCCACCTCTGTAACCCCCATGATGCTGAGAGCCCCTGAGGCTGCAACAGACATGCAAGGATGGGCCCCCCTGTGTCCTGCAACCCTCACTCCTGGCACCCTTAGCCTTTCTTCATCTGGCATGTTCTGTGCCCAGAGAGGTGCCAGCAGCGAGGCCATGGTCTGCCCGCACAGCTCTCAGCAAAGACTCTTAAGGCAAAAGTGAGGTCTGCTGGGAAAAGGCTGATGTCAGCTCCTTAGAGCAGAGCCCAGCTCGGATAAGGAGGCCTTTGTTTTCAGCTCAACTGTGAAAATGAGAAAATGCCTCCAGCCTGACAAACAAGAACCCACACAACACAGGTCAGGCCTGCGGCCTCGACTTAAAGGTACCACACTTCATTAGCACAACATGGCCAGGGCACTCGGTGCGGTCACCGTCGGCTTCAACTCAAGTGTCAGGGGCACAGCAACTCCCACAACACAGTTCTCAGATTGTAACTCCTGTATTAAGAACCCGGACTCCTTTCAGTATTTACTTCTGAAAGTAAATACTGATCATTCATATACACTGGGTGGGGGGGGAGGTGTGCAGGAATCATAAAAGAAAGGGAAAGAAACCCTAACTTAACAGTATCTTTGTTTCCAGTCAGGGTAATTATAATCAAGGCCACTGACTGTTTTCTTAAATCCCCAGCGCACTCCTGGAAATATCTGCAAGACTGTGGATGAAAGCACAAAGCAGAGACAACAAGAGGCTTCCGCTACTCCAGTGCGGACCACGCCAGGGTGGGGTGGCAGAGTGAGTGCGCGTGCGCAGCTGTCAAAGTGTCTAGGAGACTGATTTTAAATAAGAATTCAAACAGTTAGAAGAGCATTGTGTCCAGCACGGACATGGAGAACATCCTATCCAAAACCCTAGTTCGGGCCTCTCAGGGCAAGCACAGAACAAGGCTTCCTTCCGCAGTCCTTGAGGGCAAGGGTCAACGGGCTTTGAGGACCAAGTGCTCTGTTACTAAAAGGACCCTCACCACCTCATCCCCGCCCCCGCCTCCACGCACACTAAGAGTTTCCGGCTCTCCACTCTGATGCATCCGGCTGCGATGACAGCAGACCATCCACAACGCAGGGCGCCGAGGATCCAGAGCAGCCGGCCAGCACTGGCCCACTGCCCCGCGGCCTACAACTGAAGCCTGGCTATGTTCTGTACCAGTCAGCTGAGCAAGTTACAGAATCTCAGAGTTACCGTCTGCAAAAGGGGTTAACAATAGTATGCCCTTCTCAGGGCTGTAAGTTCCATGAGGCCACAGCCAGAAGCACAGTGTTGGGTGCAGACGCTGGGGCCCAGGTCCATCATCAACTCTCCGTGAGGGAAGGCCCACCCCTCCCTGAGCGCCCTGTGGACACACATACGACATCAGCTCTACCACAAATACACCTGACTTCTTGCTCTGGCAGTCTCTGCTGCCAGGAGGCTCACAGCACTACAACAACCTCAACTTCCCATCTCCTCTGGAGTCAGTTCTAATCTGACTTCAGTTTTAAGTTGAAATGAGGAATTGCTTCTTTCACTTTCATGGAGTTTATGAAGCAAACAGTCTCTTGGGAATGCACACATAAACACACACACACACACACACACCTCCAAACTAAAGGGATGAAAAGAGCCACACCGGCACCGTGGCACAGTAGATTAATTCTCCACCTGCAGCGCCAGCATCCCATATGGGCACCGGTTCTACTCCCAGCTGTTCCTCTTCCAATCCAGCTCTCTGTGGCCTGGGAATGCAGTAGAAGATGGCCCAAGTCCTTGGGCCCCTGCACCTGCATGGGAGACCGGAAAGAAGCACCTGGCTTCTGGCTTTGGATTGGCGCAGCTCCGGCCGATGGGGTCACTTGGGGAGTGAACCAATGGAAGGAAGACCTTTCTCTCTGTCTCTCCCTCTGTCTATAACTCTACCTCTCAAATAAATAAATAAAATCTTAAAAAAAAAAAAAAGCCACAAAAAGCCAAAGGTGCCCCCAAACACAAGGCCCCACTTATATAATCTACTCCTTTAAAAAAATTAAACCCAGAGGAAAAGCCCAGATTCCATCCGAGCCAGGAATCAATCTCTCTCACATATGTAAGACACTGATATATATATATATATATATATATATATATATATATATATATATATATCTTACTTATAATCTCTCTTACTCTCTCTATATAAACAGATTTTTAACAAAGTTTCCATTAAATACCCAGCAACTGATTTCAAAGTCTTCCCCCTACCTTCTCTTTAACTCCAAGAATTACTGGTTTCAGTCTGTTTTCCCCACTTTTTCTCTTCATCCTTATGGAGAAAAGCAACTAGGGCCTGGGGGAAAAGACAAATGATGGGGGTACGGGGGAGAAGAAAGCAAAAGAGGACAAGAAAAAGGGAACCGCAAAGGAAGCAGATACCCCCAGGTGGGAAGTATGGAGGACGCAGAATTGCTACCCTGGGGGCCTGAGCTCCCACAGGAAGGCCAAGGCCACAGAAGCAGAGACAACACTGGGCCCACCAGGACAGCGTCCACAAGATGGAAGCCTCACCCACAAGAGGCCCCTCCTCCAGTCACCAGGCACTGCCAAATGCACAATGGCAAAGGCAGCCAGTGAGCGCACAGGCTGGTCAGTAACCATGGCTTTAACCCCTGCATGCGCTTTCTCAGGCCAGCACATATAAACTCTGATCGCCAACACAGGGCCTACTCCAGCCAGCATACGAGCTGAAAGAACAAGTCCTCTAGGTGGTAGATATGACGTGCTCAACTCAACACAAAACCAGTCCAGCCTATCAGGAGCCATGCATGGGAGGCATCAAGTACATGACACTCATCTCTAAAGCTGCTTGTGATTTGAGGGCAAGAGACAACTGGCATGTAATCAAATCATCCTGGTTTAGGGGTCACACATGGCAGGGTGAGTCCCAGTTCCACTATTCTGGACATATTCTTTCAGAGCCGCAGTGTCTGCTTCCGCCACACAGAGCTGACACAGGCAGGCAGGCAGGGCCAATCAACTCATGTGGAAGGGTCACCTCACTGTGATGGGGCAGCGCCCAGCACAATCTACGAGTCTCAACAGTTCAGCCACACAGCAAGTCCCAGAACCAGTATGAACTCTGCATACTATTACTGCGTCAACTGCCTTCACAAGTTCTTATTTTAAAACCTTCTTTGTGGGGATGGAGCTGTGGCGCAGCAGGTTAACGCCCTGGACTGCAGTGCCGGCATCCCATATGGCGCCAGTTCGAATCCCAGCTGCTCCACTTTTGATCCAGCTCTCTGCTATGGCCTAGGAAAGCAGTAGAAGATGGTCCAAGTGCTTGGGCCCCTGCACCAGTGTGGGACACCTGCAAGAAGCTTCTGGATCCTGGCTTCAGATCAGCACAGCTTCGACTGTTGCGGCCAACTGGGGAGTGAACCATCAGATGGAAGACCTTTCTCTTTCTCTTTCTCTCTCTCTCTCGCTCTCGCTCTCTGCCTCTCCTCTCTCTGTGTAACTCTTTCAAATAAATAAATAAATAAATCTTTTTTAAAAAGTATTTGTTTGTCTATCTACCTATTTATTTGGAAGGCAGAGTGACATGGAGAGACAAAGAGCAATCTTCCATTGCTACTTCACTCCCCAAATAACCCCAACAGCCAGCACTGAGCCAGGCCAAACCCAGGAGTCGGGAACTCCGGGTCTCCCACATGGGTGACAGGAACCCAAGTACTTGGGCCATTACCCACTTCCTCCTAAGCACGTTAGCAAAAACACTGAATACTGTTATTGGAAGCACAGAGTAGTCTGGACTCGGTTCCGGGCACTTAGGAAGTGGACCGACACAAGAGATGTTATGTATATGATGTGTCTGTATGATACGAAACACAGGCATTCCAAGTGGTGGCTTAACCTGCTGCACCACAGTGCCGACCCTAAGAGTTTTTATTCTACTGCAAATACGAGAGATATCACAAGATACTGGAAATTACCTAAATGTCCAAACACGTGGGACTGCTGCACAAACTCTGGCTCATCCAAGCAATGGAACCCTCCACAGCTGTACACACAGAGGAGACGGGTGGGAAGAGATGTGCACAACATACTGTGGAATGAAATGAGTACACAGAGAAAGAGGGGGAGACGAGAAAGCACTTGTGTATTTGCTCAACTCACCAAAAAGAAACCCAAGCAGGATGCTCACCTACAGGGAGAGAGAGGAAAGGAGGAGAGAGACAGGGAGCAACCCTTCTCTGTGAGTATACTGCTCACTAGAGCTCTGACTTCTGCAAACAAATTAATGGTTTATGTATTCAAAAATGAGCCAATCAACAAGGACAGAAAAAAAAATCTCAAAGTGCACACAGAAATTAATGACTCAACCCCTATTTATTTATTTTTTAAAGATTTATTTACTTGAGAGGCAGAATTACACACAGAGAGAGGGAGAGACAGAGACAGAGGTCTTCCATCTACTGGCCCAGTCCACAAATGGCCACAACAGCCAGAGCTGGGCCAATCTGAAGCCAGGCCAGGAGCCAGGAGCTTCCTGCAGATCTCCCACTTAGACGCAAGCGCCCAAGCACTTGAGCCATCTTCCACTCTTTTTTTTTTTTTTTTTTTTTGGACAGGCAGTGTTAGACAGTGAGAGAGAGAGACAGACAGAAAGGTCTTCCTTTTCCGTTGGTTCACCCCCCCAATGGCCGCTGCCGCCGGTGCACCATGCTGATCCAAAGCCAGGAGCCAGGTGCTTCTCCCAGTCTCCCATGCGGGTGCAGGGCCCAAGGACCCAGGCCATCCTCCACTGCACTCCCGGGCCACAGCAGAGAGCTGGACTGGAAGAGGAGCAACCGGGACAGAATCCAGCGCTCCAACCGGGACTAGAACCCGGTGTGTTGGTGCCACAGGTGGAGGATTAGCCTAGTGAGCCACGGCGCCAGCCATCTTCCACTATTTTCCCAGGACATCAGCTGGGAGCTGGATAGAAGTAGAGTAGCCAGGAGTTGCACCGGTGCCAATATAGGATGCCAACACTACAGACAGAGGCTTAACCCGTTACGCCACAGCGCCAGCCCCATGACCCAACTCCTATACCTGTGTGTATTTAAGACAAATACTAAATAACATAGCAATACTGACAGGGGAAGGGAGTGACTTCTGAAGATGAGATTTTGTTACACCCCAGAACAGAAGAAAACACTGCCAACATATGAACACATCTTTAATCTTTTTAGTAGGCTTGTTTTGTCAAGTCATGGACATAACAATTCTGTGCTATAGGACTGAGCCATGGAAAAATGTGTTGACGTTGTTGGGAACCAGGGTTCTTAACTAGGGGAAAAGAGAGACACAAATAGAAATTTGTGAGGCTGAAGAACTGCTGAATGTAGCTGGATTCACGCGGGAGTGCGGACAGGAACTCAGGACACATCCCACGGCTGCTCAGCAGAAATTCTGGGATGATGGAGCTATTCTCCATCCGAATGGTCCAACACGCCAATACTAGCCAAAGGTGGCTACCCAGTTTAGAATAAGGCTACTGCAACTGAGCAATTTTTAGTTTTGTTTCAGTTTAGAATTAAGTTGCCACATGTGGTTAGTGTGTATCCTATTAGACAACTCAAGTCTAGAAGTAAGGACAGCATAGTAATCGTAGGTTACCATGTAACATTCTGTAACACCCCAAGAACAGCAGTAATAGCCTGCATACTCAGGCCCAGCTCTCAACTACCGGCCCCACTAAAAGGAGCCAGCATCCCCAGGCAAAGTGGACAAGTCCATGACTGAGCCAGGCCAGGTGGGTTACCAGGTGAACTCAGAACACCCGGTCTGCTAAGAACAAGAAAGTGCTCAACAACAGCAATGGAAACAAGATAATGGAAGCACGGTGGGAGTCTGGCTTAGCGGGGGGTTGAATGCCTGGCCCCTAACCCTAGCTTCCTGCCAGTGACCACACTGGAAGGCACAGCTAAAGCTCAAGTAGACAGGTTCTTGGCACCATGAGAGATCAGAACCAAGTTTCTGGCTGCTGGCTTTGGTTCCCTGCCCACTGTGGGCATTTGGGGAGTGCAACGGTGGATCACAGTGCTTGGGCCCTCTCTCTGAACTTCTCAAATAAGCAATTTTTTTAAAATAACTTAAGTGGGCCGGTACCACAGCTCACTAGGCTAATCCTCTCGGTTGGGGCACCAGATTCTGTCCCGGTTGCCCCTTTTCCAGTCCAGCTCTCTGCTGTGGCCCGGGAAGGCAGTGGAGGGTGGCCCAAGTGTTTGGACCCTGCACTCGCATGGGAGACCAGGAGGAAGCACCTGGCTCCTGGCTTCGGATCGGCGCGGCACGCCGGCCACAGCACACTGGCTGTAGCGGCCATTTGTGGGGTGAGCCAACGGAAGGAAGACCTTTCTCTCTCTCACTAACACAGCCTGTCCAAAAACAAACAAACAAACAAAAAACAACAACAGGAATTCATAAAGCCACGTGGAAAAAAAAAAAAAAAAAACGGAGAAAAGGGAGACGCCTTCTTTAGCCATCATTCTTTACCAATCTTTAGAAAGAATTACTGACATTTCCTCAAGAAAAATCCCACTTCACACTAACCAATTCTTAATCCACTTTCCTTCTGATTAGCAGAGTAATTCTCACCCTCCAGACAGACAGTAATGGTCTGAAGAAACAAAAAAAAAAAATTTCTCAGGACCACCTTATTAACATGGTCTGAAGAAACAAAAAAAAAACTTTCTCAGGACCACCTTATTAACAAGAAAGTTAACAACACATGACTCTGGTTTTAAGGGGCTGGAGCAAGAGGCCGGGACCTGGAATTTTCCAAGAAAACCTCTCTTCTCTCCTGCCCCACCCCCATCAAATCAGCTGAAATACAGTTTCTGTCCAAGCCACTCCAGCTGCCTCTCTCTACTGGAAAACATTCCACACACTGGTTACACTGAAATGCAGCCTCAGCATACGTCCTTGGGGTCCCTGCAGCCACTGCGCAAACTTGTTCAGTAACACTCTTTTCCCCAATTTATTGTGGCTTCTTCAGTGATAAAAATAAACATGTCTTCATTACATATCATTAACAAATCTAGGATGATATTTTCCCAAGTTCTTACCACACAGAAATGGGAGATGTTTAAGGTGAGTGATACGCAAATTACCCTAACTCCACAATTATGCAATATATGCATGAATTAAAACATCTCACTGTGTGGGCATTACCTAAAATCTCCATTACAACATGGCGCCTGTCGGATGGCGTGTCTGCGGCTGCCTCAGTTAAGCTACATAAGATCAGACCACCGGCAGGGATAGGTCTGCTTTAGTTCTGGATACGTGGACAGTGCGAGATCCCTATACTTTACTTAAGGCGCCCCTGTGCGTGGTCCACCCGTGCCTGCATGACCTTTTCGCTGACCGGCTCCCCTACTGCGCATGTCCTTCCTAAGCTTTATAAGCCTGTACACTTCCTCAATAAAGCGGTTCCTGCTTCGACAGAATTCACGGGTGCTTGTGGTGTGTTCATAACCGTAGACCTTACCCTTCCCGTTCGCCTTGTTGGGGAGTATCTGTACTGGCCCCTGCTAGTCAGGGGCCAGCCTCAGACTTGACAGGCACTGACAACATTGTACCCCACAAATACATAGTACAATTATTATGTTTCAAAATCAAAACACGGAGGCTGGGCCATGGCATAGTAAGTTAAGCCTCCACCAGCGGCACTGGCATCCCATATGGGTACCAGTTCGAGTCCCAACTGCTCCACTTCTGATCCAGCTCTCTGCTGATGGCCTGGGAAAGCAGTGTAAGATGACCCAAATGCTTGGGCCCCTGCACTCACGGAGGACCCTGAGGAAGCTCCTGGCTTCCTGGCTCTGGCCATTGCAGCCATTTGGGTAGTGAACCAGCGAATGGAAGACCTCTGTGTCTCTCTCTCTGCCGATAACTCTCTCTCTCAAATAAGTAAATAAATCATTAAAACAAAACAAAACTCAGAAAATCTTTTCAATGGTTAAGAGGATAAATTTTATGATATGGGTGTGTTACCATAATAGAAGAACTTTCTGGAAGGAAAAAACCCAAAACCTGCTCTATTTTCCTACAACTCTGCATAATGACATCAGTTGTGAGCTGTACATGAAATGTAGCAATTCCTTTATTTATAGGGTCATCACACACCTGTACCACAAGGTTATATTTGTAATTACTCAAGGAGTTACAAAATCACTTTCTAAAAGCTTGAGCATTCAAATAGTGTCTTAGGCAGAATACTAAATATTGACTGCTGCTCAGGCACTGCACTGAGCACTCTAAATAATCCTGTGGGTAAGATGCCACTACTGCTCCCTGCCCCGCCCCCGAAGGAGAGACCAGAGCACAGGCACTGACTGAAATGCACTCTCGTCAGTTCTCACGTATTTCCTCATTCCCTGCATCATCACTGCTGCACCTTACAGACAGAATTATCAACAACAACAGGACAGCAGCCAGCAGCGCAGTGCTGTACTGTGCCAGCAGGCACTCTGCGCAGTGTGCCGCCGAGGCTCTCAACAGTTCCACAGAGTAACCACCATCGGTGCTGTTCTGAAAACAGGGACACTGGACCCAGATCAAGTGTCTTGTGCAAGACCTCCCAGCGGTCAAGAGGCAGACTCAAGATTTAAACTAAAGCATGAGAGATCACAACACACAGTCGCTAGGCCACCACTCTCAAGAAAGAAAGAAAAAAACAAAAGGACCAATGTCTCTTATTTGGGTCTGGGGGAAGGAAGGGGAAGGGAGTAAGAATAAGTAATCAAAGGAGGAACTTCGAACAGCTGAGCAGCGGGACACACATCCTGGGCCTGGGAGGGCGCACTGTCCCGCAGGCCCTGCTGCTGGATTCCTGAGGGCAGCAGATGCCAGGGCCCAGACTGCGGCTCAGCCTCTGACTAACACTGCAGTGATTTATCTGAGGATAAATACCTCTGTCAGTGTCTTATGACCCAACACAACAGCCCGAGTCGACTGGAACGCAGGGAATGCGGGCGCTGTGCAGAGGTGGTGGCGGGTGCACTTCGTCTCCAGAGGAACCTCAGCTACACCTTCCTGCCCGAGCGGCAGCACCCCCACCCCGGGTGGCAGAATCCTGGCTGGCTGAAAAACACGTGCACAGGCTGGATGGGGGTTGGGGGCAAGTAGGGAACACAACCTTTGAACCTGGATGCAGAAAGCTACTCCTTCCAAGAACCAGAGACCCCCACCATTTCTGCTAAGACCCATGTCTCTAATCATTGCCACCAATGCACAGCTGTGGGGGCCACGCCACTCTCTCCAGTCCTGGACCCACAGCAATGTGAATTCTGCTCCCCAGGGGAAGAGGGCATTAGAGAAACACGGTCATGTTCAAACACCTTTAGTTTTAATTCATCCATTTCACAAATACGGAGACAGGCCCAGTGAGTTTAGGCAACTTGCATCAAAATGATGGAGAGCAGAGTCTGATGGCAGATGGAGGAGCAGGACCCAGTCTCCTGGCTCCAAGACGGATTCTCCAGCCCACGCTGGGGCTAACGCTGGCTATGAACCTGCACAGCCACTTTCCCCCTAGCGGGTACAATCCTAGGTGCACAGCCACTTTCCCCCTAGCGGGTACAATCCTAGGCTCCATATATACGGAACTGCACAGTGGTCTGTGAGGTGCTAGCTTTCCTTTCTTTGGCACATGGAGATGCTCCCCAACAACCAGCAGTGTACACAGGTGAGAAAAGGCCTGGTTTTCAGACAGCCACCCCGACATGCCCTCAGCAAACGTTCACTCTCACGGGGAAAACACACAAAGGGCTGCACAGGTACAGAGAAACAAAACAGTATCTTTCCACAAACCACCAAAATCGGCATGGGGACTTACAGATGGGGACTGAAGATGCGCGTCATCTTGGAAACATGGTCATTTTCACAGTCTCGGTCATCATCGCCAGGTTCCAGGCTGAACTTCCTCTTGCTGGGACTGATGGGGGGAGGGCCGGTGCGGTGACTGCTGAGGGCAGAGGCCACAGGAAGGGTCTGCATTCTGGGCTCTCCCCTGAGAGCAGCTTCACCTATGCAGAGAGAGACGAGGAGTCACCAGACAGGAGAAGCACCCCCATCCCAGTCCCCTGGCTCAGCCCCTTGCAAAACTACTCCCAGTGGAAAGTTTCTGGCGATGCGTCGGGCCGCCTGCCATCTTCCGAGCTTGGTCTGCACCCATGTTAGCTGCCAAGCATGAGACATTTTACATCAACATGGTTTTCTAGCACAATCGCTCTTTGGGGTAGTTTAACATGAAAAGCAGCAAACAGCAGAGGAGAACAAAGTATTCACCATTAATGATCTCCAAAGTCCACTGAACACACTAACGGCCCCCTGCCTGGTGGATCTTCCACTCGGCACCTGGGAGAGAGAAGGACTGAGTGGAACTCACTCAGCCCCCAAGCCAAACCCACTTACCCCGCCCCACACACACCTTTCTGCCACACTTCGGGCACGCTACAGAATGCGGGAAAGTTATGAGCTAACAGTTCATATGCTTACTCCTGAAGCTAAGACCAACAGACACTTTTTACTGTTAAATAAACATTGTATTCTTACAGAACACTAAAAAACTGCCAATTCAAAGTACTATGTACATTCCGTGTAATCTTTCACAAGCCTAGCACTCAAGTGCAGGTCTCAGAGGGTTTCTCAAAGTGACACATTCAGATGAGGACCTTCACTTTGCGCAGAGTTGACGGCCTAGGTCTCACAACTGCTGGAAAAGGCTTCATACACTGCCTCATTATGAATTTTTAAGAAGCACAGTGTATTAACAGTAATAAAGGCCACATCATCTAAAAGTTATGGGAAATAAAAGGAATAATTATTTTAAGAGAAAACCTCAAACTTTCCAAAAGTCATCATGGAGGGGGGCACCTCAATTTTTCACAAATAATGACCCTTTTGTTGTGCAATTCATGTTGGTCTGAGGCTGGACCAATGTAGGAGCAGTGTTGGGGCCAAGTCAACTCAGTCTGAGGACCTGTGGGATGTAAAAAAAAGCAGCCTTTGTTTGCTCCCTCGCCTTTTCCTATCATCACAGATGTGTGGACAGGTTCCACAGTGGCTTCCCACAGACACTTCACAAGCAGCATTTTGTCAGGGAGAGGGGAAGGGAAGGGCCTTCTCAGTGTTTACCAGAAAAACAACAAACTTTGCCAATATGGTTAGCAAAACAGAAACCAGCAAATACACAGGGACCCACAATATACCTCCAGTCAGGATTTCTTTTAAGGATCCTGGCCCTGTAGCAAAGTGGAACTTTCCATCTTCAGTAGGTACCTGAAGAACAGGCCTAGTGCTGGCCTGAAAGGCTTAGACGTGCAGCATGACATTGGTAGGCCTCTACATTCCATTCAGTAACTTTTGGTTTTATTATGTGACAAGTAAAACACACACACACAAATAAAAAAAATGAAAACGCAAACATGTAAATCTTGATTGTATGATAAATGAGGGAGCACCTTTCCAAAAACCCCTCCCCTTCCATCTCGGCTTCCTCCCCGAGAGGAAAGGATGCCCCAGGGTGAGGCTACTGCAGCCCTGGCCCAGAGTACTTTTCCAGGCGCCCTGATGACGCCCCAGGAACTGACACCCGCTGCCTGGCTTTCTCAACACCTCTGGCAGGAGGGATGCACCAGCCCCGTGGGGACCCCTGAGATTTGGCCGGAATTTCATCAGATGGCAGCTGCACAGAAGCTCAAGTTACTACAGAAAACAACCTCCCCAGCAACAAACTGAAGCCCCTGGGGACAAGGACTGTGGGCAGAACCCCCGGCATACGGTGCTGCACAGAAGCACGCACGCAGGTAAGGAATGGCACTCCCACCCCACTCCCCATTCCCACTCTCATCGGAGCCGTGTGGCTGCCCTTGAAATTCAAATGGACACACCACTGCTTTTTAAGACTCTAGCACACATGTCTAAAAGACAAAGAAATCAGAGACCTGCACACACTGGAGGTTTCCGAGCCAGAAAGGATGGCAGGTGGTCCCTGGAGTGCGGGTACATGCCCCTTGCAGCACAGCAGCATCTTGGAATGGGGGCCCAAGGAGGCTCATCTGTATCGCCCACCCATCCGACAGATGAGAAAACTATGCCCCCAAACACAGAGTGACCCCCCAGGCTAACAGGAGTTCAGAACCTGTGTGCTGTGCCGTGCCCATCAGACTAACACCATGCAGCCGGCATGTGGCTTAGAACAGAGAAACAGCAGGGCAACGGGGTAAAAGGCAACCAGGTGTGACCTCAGGAGGTACTGCTGGTGGTTACGTTGCAAAGAAAGGCTGAAGTTGTTGAAGCAGAACTGAGAATGTTTGGTCTGAGGGTCAAGACCGAGCTTTCTAATCTGATTCTTCCTTTCGTTAGGAGAGGTAGACACCAGCATGCAATTCTCCTCCGGGCTGCCCACAACGAGGAGACTGGCTGAGGCCTGACATTCTTTCCAGCCCTTAGAAACTATTCTAAGTCAAGTGACCAACCAACATTACTGAACTAAGACAGTGATATTTCAAGTATGAACTTTGGATGTTGTATGTTTAAACAAACAAAAAACCATGTGAACCCATGGTCAAACAAATTTGGATACCAAGAGATCCAAGGACTTCACAGGACTTTAACTCCATGCCTTTTTGCTGTCTAATGCACATGTCTGTCCCCACAAGAGAAGCCAGGAAAGCAACTTTCAGGGAACACCTCCCCATCATCCCACACATCCCATCTGGTCTAGCTCCCCTCGCCGCTCCCAGCTCGACAACCCATCCTGACCCCCAACGTAGCGGCTCAGTCACCTAGGAAAGCCTGCCCAGTCTGTTCCTGACTCAAAACCAGCAGCTAGGAGACACCTGTGTCCCATGTTGGGCTGCCTGCTTTGAATTCTCACTACTCCACTCTATGGTTCCGGCTCCCTGCTAATGTACCTGGAGAAGGCAGCAGATGATGGCCCCAGAACTTGGGTTCCTGCCACCCATGAGGGAGACCCAGACAGAGTTCCTGGCTCCTGCCTCAGCCTTAGTTGTTGGCAGGCATTTGGGGAGTGAACCAAAAGATGGAAGCTATCTCTGTCTCTCCCTCCATGATTATACCTTTCAAATACACAAGTCTCTAAAAACCAACCAAACAGGTGGCCCCAGCTACCTTTTCGATCTCATTTCCTTTTTTTAAAAAAGAGGTATTTATTTATTTAAAAGTAAGAGTTACACAGAGAGAGAAGAGGCAGAGAGAGAGAGAGAGAGAGGTCTTCCATCTGATGGTTCACTCCCCAGATGGCCGCAACGGCCGGAGCTGTGCCAATCTGAAGCCAGGAGCCAGGAGCTTCTCCCGGGTCTCCCACGTGGGTGCAGGGGCCCAAGGACTTGGGCCATCCTCCACTGCTATCCCAGGCCACAACAGAGAGCTGGATCATAAGTGGAGCAGCCAGGTCTCGAACCAGCGCCCATATGGGATACCAGCACTTCAGGCCAGGGCATTAACTCGCTGCGCCACAGCGCCAGTCCCTTGATCTTCCTTCCTACTAGCGTCTTTCTGAGTCCTGAAAATCTCAGCACTAAATGTTAAACTAGACTGGACGCCACAGGGCTCACCCTGCAAAGGCCAATTAAAACTCCACTTCCTTCAGGCTTTCTTGACTCCTGGGCCTAAAAGTCACCTTCTCTCCTATCAACATGGACAGAAGCTCATCACTTTGCTCCCTTCCTACTTCATTTTGTGTTTCCTGAAACAGCAAGTCTTCACTGACACGGGGCGTGCAGAGCTCCACACCTCCTACACAGGAGCTGCTCAGGAGACCAACAGAGGAATGAACAAGGGAGGGCAGGTTACAGAAACGCAGGACTCTTTCCACAGATCTGCTCAAGAACACACTTACGTCAGACTCTTAGGACTCAACAATTAGATAACCCAACTGAAAACTAGGAAAGGGAGGCCGGCGCCGTGGCGCACTTGGTTAATCCTCCGCCTGCGGCGCCGGCATCTCCTATGGGCACCAGGTTCTAGTCCTGGTTGCCCCTCATCCATTCCAGCTCTCTGCTGTGGCCCATGAAGGCAGTGGAGGATGGCCCAAGTGCTGCTTGGGCTCCTGCTCCCACGTGAGAGACTGGGAAGAAGCACCTGGCTTCTGGCTTCGGATCGGCACAGCGCCAGCGGTAGTCGCCATTTGGGGAGTGAACCAGTGGAAGGAAGACCTTTCTCTCTGTCTCTCTATCTCTACCTGTCAAATAAAAAAAAAAAAAAAAAGAAAGAAAAAGAAACTAGGAAAGCTCCTGAGTACATGATAAAAGGCGCAAAGCCAGCCGGTGCCACGGCTCACTAGGTTAATCCTCCGCCTTGCGGCGCCGGCACACCGGGTTCTAGTCCCGGTCTGGGCGCCGGATTCTGTCCCGGTTGCCCCTCTTCCAGGCCAGCTCCTGCTATGGCCCAGGAGTGCAGTGGAGGATGGCCCAGGTCCTTGGGCCCTGCACCCCATGGGAGACCAGGAGAAGTACCTGGCTCCTGGCATTGGATCAGCACGGTGCGCTGGCCACAGCGTGCCAGCCACGGCGGCCATTGGAGCGTGAACCAACGGCAAAAGGAAGACCTTTCTCTCTGTCTCTCTTTCTCTCACTGTCCACTCTGCCTGTCAAAAATAAATAAAATAGAAATAAATAAATAAATAAATAAATAAGGTGCAAAGCCACCACCAGCCAGCACAAACCAGCACTACAATGAGGTGCCACATCCTAACCACTGGATGGAGAAAACCCAAAGACAGAAAATAACAAGCATCGGTCAGGACACAACAGTGGGAGCCCTCCCTGCCCTCCTCCACAGCTGTGGGGCTGAAGACCTGAACAGACTGCGAGTAGCAGTCTGTTAAACACAGTTGCCATGCGGCCCACCAACTCCACTCCCAGGTCCCTCTCCAAGACGCAGGAACATGTGTCCACAGACAGGCACACACAGCAGCACCACCCAACAAGCCAGGGCCAGTATGACAACGCAGCCTATCCAGGTATTGTCCCTGAAAGGAAAGAGCTGACTTATGCTACACTGTGGAAGAACCTTGGAAACAGGTCACCAAGTAAAAGGAGCCAGACACAAAACGCCACATACTGCCCAATTTTGTTCCTCCAAAATGTCTGGAACAGAGCCACTGAGTAGGTCAGGCTGCAAGCAGACGCTGGAGAAGCGGTTCTGTGAGTACCCGTGAGGAACTAGGAGAAGCGGTTCTGTGAGTACCCGTGAGGAACTAGGAGAAGCGGTTCTGTGAGTACCCGTGAGGAACTAGGAGAAGCGGTTCTGTGAGTACCCGTGAGGAACTAGGAGAAGCGGTTCTGTGAGTACCCGTGAGGAACTAGGAGAAGCGGTTCTGTGAGTACCCGTGAGGAACTAGGAGAAGCGGTTCTGTGAGTACCCGTGAGGAACTAGGAGAAGCGGTTGTGTGAGTACCCGTGAGGAACTAGGAGAAGCGGTTGTGTGAGTACCCGTGAGGAACTAGGAGAAGCGGTTGTGTGAGTACCCGTGAGGAACTAGGAGAAGCGGTTGTGTGAGTACCCGTGAGGAACTAGGAGAAGCGGTTGTGTGAGTACCCGTGAGGAACTAGGAGAAGCGGTTGTGTGAGTACCCGTGAGGAACTAGGAGAAGCGGTTGTGTGAGTACCCGTGAGGAACTAGGAGAAGCGGTTGTGTGAGTACCTGTGATGAACCTGTGACCTGGAACTTGCACTCCCGACACAAGACCACGTCTCTACGCGTGATGAACGGGGCCAGTCCAGCACACAGAAGATGTGACACACTGTCTGTCCTGCCCACACGCTGTGACCCAGCCCCTTCCCCGCCAGCAGGGCCTGATCTTACATCAGGGGAGGGCCTAGGGGCAGCTCTGCAGGGTCCAAAGCCCTGCCTGGGATGCCTGGAGCAGGGCCAAGTCTTTCCTTCAGAGCAAAGCTGAGACAGTCACAGGCCGCTAAGGCTAAGGACATGATGGAGGATGACATTCATGACACATAGTGAAGCCTGGGGCACCAACTCAGACACCTTTTAAACTAGATCACCAAGGAATCCAAATAATCACACATGGGAGCCTTCCTGTATCTTTTGTTAGTGTTATTCTGAAGCATTTAAAAATAATTCTGATTTTCCTGCTGCTTCCTCAGGACAGTCCATGTTGTAGCTGGGGAAACTGGCGAACCGCGCCCAGTCACCATGCTGGCGAACACAAGGCAACCTGGGAAGTGGACTCCCAGGTTTCATGTTCTTCACCAGCTGAGGCAGAGGAAGGAGGAGAGGAAGGAGAGCAGAAAGGCGGAGGGAGGGAGGGAGGCAAGGCAGCATAAAGGGCTCAGCCACACCCCACAGACTGCCTGTTCTGAAGTCCTAACCCCCAGAGCCTCAGAGCATGGCTCAAGTTGGAGACACGGTCTTCGAAGAGGTCATCAGGGTGGGCCATGATCCCATGTGACTGCATCCTCCCAAGAAGGGGAGGCCAGAACAGAAACACAGAGGGAGACACCATTCGGATGCAGCCATTCATAAGCCAAGGGAGGCCTTGGAGGCAGCAACCCTGCTGCAGCTGGGTCTGGACTGGCAGTCCTCAGACGAACAGGAATTGCACATCTGCTGCCTCAGCCAGTCTCGGGTATTCTGCACGGCAGCCCCGGGCACCAAGCACGGAGGGAAGGAGAAAGCGAGAGCAGGCAGGGCTACAACCCAGGTCTGACTCGGACATGGCTCTTAGCTTTGGAGTTAAAGTAGCTACTGTCTGCTCCACCCATCTGACCCAAGGTGACCTCCACCCATCCAAGAGGATGCCCACTGAGGCACGAATGCCAAACCCAACTGCAATCACCTGAGGCCAGGAGCAAACTAACGGTGGCCACCGAAAGACACTGGACTCCATGACTGGGTACCAGCAGAAATACACAGAGCAGTCCCTCATCTGAGGAGGAAGGCGCCCAGGCCCTCAGTGGAGGCCTGAAATCACAGACAGGACCAAACCCCACCCAGGCGTTTTTCCCTACATATACATACACACTTGTATATGTATATGTTTATGTATGTGTATATGTATATGTTTATGTATATGTATGTGTATATGTATATGTTTATGTATGTGTATACGTGTACATACAAACCTGTAACACCTTTCCTACTTTAAGCACTTATCAGGCACTGTAGCAGTAACTTTTGCAGACTCAGCACGGATTTTCTTTTCCTTCACAATTTCACCAACAGACTGGCTCTTGTAGTAGACCTTAGCGACCTCTGCCATCTTTTCTCTTTGTGTATTAGGAACTGGCACCTTTTTTCTGAAAGGAAGCACTGTACAGCTAATCTGAGGCACAGGTAAACGGCCAGCAATACCGCTCTTGCTCTGTGGGGCCACAAAGGTCATGGGAACACAGCACCATGTCAGCACCATCAACCTAGGCGCTGCGGGGCGATGACCAGGCTGGTAGCCACATGGTGTGGAGACACTGGACCAAGGGATGCTCACACCCCAGCAGCGAAAAAGCCAGGCAGCCTGACAGTTCACCACTCTATTCAGAACAACGCACTACTAACAAACTATCAGTTGTTTATTTCTGGAAATCCCTTTTAGTATTTTCAGGCCAAGGTTGACCGCCGGTGACTGAATCCATGGAGGTCGACACCACAGGGCAGGGAGGATGACTACAGAGGCAAGCTGTGTTTCACCCAGACACACAAGGGAAGAGGGTTCCCCCTGCAAAGTACCGGTTAGGGGAGGGACCCTTGATGGTGGGCTGCGACCTGACCTGGGTTCTCACTGCTGTAACTAACCAGATGAATGAACTTTACCTCCCAAAAATTCTTTAGCTCCCCATACCTGAGGGAGGTGTACTAGGGCCCTGTCCTCAAACCAGGTAATTACTCTGGACAGTAGTTCTCCAGACAGCATCAATGCTGCTAGGTCAGGGCTGAGTAACACCCCAAGTCACTTCTGGTTTTAAGTTTCTAGGCAGTTCCATAAGGGCCAAGGACTTAAGCACACACACGCGCACACACACACACACACACAATGAAGTAAGCAGTCTCTAACTTTCCACATCCACGGTGAACACACACTAAAGTGTTTTTAACAAACTGAAAAGGTTAATAGGATTATCAAAAGGCACTAAAAGATAGTTTAACAACTGTTACTACCACATTCATGCATGGCCATTCATGTAACCTGCAAGTTCTACACCATTTGTCTTTGAAGCAACAAAAAAGTTCCGGCCACCTCACTCACCTCACTGACATTACAACCGAACCAGGGATGCACCAGTGTCACCCGACTGGAAATATCACAAGGCTTCACTGTGCACATCACTTCAGTATGAAGAAAACTTAGGTGACAACAGTAACATAAACAGACCCAAGATCATCTAGGTTTTAGGTTGGATTTTCATTCACAACTGGGATTTACAATGATGCAACACCTGTCCGCTTCCTTGGTCTCCTTATGGGAGACCTAACAACCACCCCACCTTTATTCTTGGTCCTCCACTCCTGGGCCTGCAGCTTGGACACAACTCCAGGAGGTCCCAAGTGACTTAGGTGCAAGCTGGAGCTCATTGAGAGCACAGCTCTCACAGTTTCCACTGTGCCAGTGAGGGCACACAGACTCATGTCCACCTGAACATGGGACAAGGGGTACAGCGAGTCACATCCTGACACAGCCCACACATGACCCTGAGCTCCAAGGAGATAATGGCAGCCCAAGAACCTTTTTATCCCAGGTACACAGAACCCTCCTTAATGGAAAAGGCTCTTCCAGCCTGTCAGATTTCTTCACACCTTATTTACCTCCAAAATATCTACTTTTATAACATTTTGCTGCATTGCAATCAGTTACCTGCTAGCAGCTTTCACTTCCTGGCAGAGCTTACAAGTGTTTAAAAGGGGGAACTGTGCAAGAATTCACAAAGACGGCATGTTCAGACCCCAGTAGCAGCTGCATCAGGCCTCTTGAGGAGCTCTGAGCTCCGGGGCCCCTTAGGGGAATTAAGGGGAGGAAACAGTATTAGATCTTCAGAAGTGAAGTGTTCTGGTAAAAATACCAAAGAAATTCTCCTAACACCCTTGCCGTGTGACAGGGTAAGCACCCACGGCTGAAGATCTCGGGTCTGTGTGTGTGTCTTTACCTAAAGGGATTCTGGAGGAATCACTGGGCTCTGAACAAGCTGAAGCTTGGAATCAGCCACTAACCACTGGAGGATAGAAGGTGGGGAGGGAGTGAGGGAAACTGAAAGAATGCCTAAGCGTGAACTGTGGAGGGGGAGGGAGAGCCTGTTAAAGCCCTTCCCGTGAGCTTCTGTGCAGCACCTCCCCCTGCCCGCTCTTCTGGGAATACCTTTTTAATGGGCACCTTGTGAGCAGGCACTGTACACAGCCCAGGGAGGCCTGGGGCAACCATTCACTTCTGCAGCCCTGACCACTAAGCCTCTGCAGACAACACTGTGATCCCAGCAGCTTCTTCATCCCTCCTGAGCCTGTATCATCTACCTTGTGGAGTTTTTTGAGATTCAATGAGAACTTCTGGAAAGTTACCAACTCGAAACAGGTCGCTACCACGCCCATATTGAGGATGAGAAGATGGGACCAAGGACATTCTTCCCTCCTCTAACAAAGTTCACACAGACACCATCTTCACCAGCTAGCAGGAAGGTCAAAGGGCACGGTGCCTAGCAACCTGGTCAGAGAGCACTCCTCATCTGCTCCCCCAGGTACCAGCTGTGTGATCCTGGAGTGGCCACCCGACTGGGCTGTTTCCACCCATGTGACAGTGGCATCGTGAACCCACAGAGCCCCAGTGCTATTTCAAGGATTGAGCAAGACACCACCCACAGCGCCCAGCACGTCACTGGCACCATGCCTATCAGTGAAGGTGAGAGGAGGCAGGTGTAAGAGACACAGCAGGGAAAGGCGGGAGAGCTGAGAGTATTTCACACAGTCCCTTCCCTGACCTTTTCAAAACCAGCCCTCCTCCCCTTCTTCCCAATGATTCTCTCAGTACTCAGTGCTGATTTTTCCTTCCGTGTGCACTGAGAAGCTGTCTGAGCTGAAAAACCCAGAAAGCTACATTTTTTCCTAGCTTATCTACATAGGAGCAGGACAATAAAGATTCAGTCAGCAGGATACCCACATATTTTAAGTTCCACAGGTTAACCTAAGAAACGCTAACCTCTACATGTATATTTTCGTGACTGTCAGTTGAAACTGTTAATATTCCAATAAATTTATATTTGTATTGATGGAGAAAGAGAAAAATTCAACATAACAGAATTCATGATGTAAATAAATAAGACTGGTATCCATCGTTTCAGTGGCAGGGTTGTTCCAGTTTTCAATCACTCATGATGAATTTACATTCACTCAGCAGACGTTTCCTGAGCAAGCTCTGAGTTTTAAAAAAAAAAAAAAAATTTAACATCTGAAACAATGTATAGTATACAAGAAAATTTCTGAATGGCAATTTAAAACTAACTCAGATGAAATCTATCCATACTTAAAAAAAAACAATTTCAGTAAACTATAACATGGCACCCTTCATTAAGCTGTTATCAGGCTAATACACAGTTATGTGGGGTCTTTTACAGTATGTGATATACTTTGCAGTTCTTTTAAGGAAAAACTGTACTTGATAATTATAGCTTACAGAGTTATTTTAAAAAGTCTACATTCAGAGCCGGTGCTGAGGCACAGTGGGTTAAAGCCCTGGCCTGAGGCGCCGGCATCCTATATGGGCGCCGGTTCTAGTCCTGGCTGCTCCTCTTCCAATCCTCTTCCGATTCAGGTCTCTGCTATGGCCTGGGAAAGCAGTAGAAGATGGCCCAAGTCCTTGGGCCTCTGCACCCACATGGGAGACCTGCAGGAGTCTCCTGGCTTTGGATCGACGCACCTCTGGCCGTTGTGGTCATCTGGAGAGTGAACCAGCGGACAGAAGATCTCTCTCTCTGTAACTCTTTCAAATAAATAAAATAAATCTTAAAAAAAAAAAAAAAAGTAGCTTTAAAAAAAAGTTTACATTCTCCAACAAGAAAATAAAGTCTCAGAGTAGGCTGACTAGCTGGAAAGTCTCAACACATTTACTGGAGACTTATTGGAGAGACCAACAGCTAATTCCATACATGTATAATAACTATATCAAAAAATGGCTTATGGGTAGTGAATATACAAGTTGCTCTCTAAAGGAGTGACTGTAGTAGATATGTTGCTCAGATTTTAATGTTAATTGGAAAGATTAAGTTCCTTCTGCAAGTTACATTCAATCAAGGAGAATCTTTTCTGTCCTTACCAAGCTCCAAGAGACTAGTAAACAGTAAATGAGAAGGCATAAAACAGAATCTAACAGAAATACTCTATTAGCACATAAAATTCAATGTTTCTAAAACACAGCCTCTTAGCACGCTGAGAATCTTTAAACAGGAGCAGAAAGGTGAGGGGACTAGTCCCAAATTAAGCAGCTTAAAATTGGGGGAGGGGGCTGGGGGATAGGGAGTGGAGGTGTTGCTTGTTATTTCTACTTCCCTTTAGCTCCTCACCCTACCTCTCTTTCAAAGTTTACTCATGAACAAACTTTATCAATGAGAGGCCAGGAAGGGCCAACTCCCCTTGGGTGTATTTACTTAAGATATGAAGGTCAACCAGCCATTGTGCTCTTAAAAGTTGCAGCGGTTTGGGGGCCTCTTTCGGGTCTCTCCTTACCTCCAAGTGACTTATTATGAAGCCAAAGAAAGAGGAAATCTGAGCTGATCAAAGGCCAGGCTGTCATTAGGTGAAAATGATGGAAGATCAAAGGCCCTTGCTGCACTTCAAAGGCACAGCTGAGCTGGCAGAGCTGACATCAAGAGCCAGGATCAGAGGCATGGGGGTTTAATGGACAAGGGGACATTCCAAGAGCCGTGCATCTTTCTAGCAGTTACACCACACCGAAACACAAATGTCCACGTTTTCTTCACCAAAGGCAAAGAGGAGAAAGGAACCCACAAAGGAAAACAGCCAGTATCACCTCCACTAGTGTAGAAATTCCAATTTTAAAAACCTTAGTAAGGTTCAAGGCCTGCTGCCTTTGGAAACAGTGCAGAATGATACTTAAATAAAAGTATTTCCTTATGCCCTAAGTTGTGTAACATGATAAATCCGGACTCTCAGATCCTAGATCTAGCAATTAACTTCAATTCCCCAATGCAATAAGGCCTCCACACTTGTCCCAGGCTCTAGGGTCACAGCTGGTTCAGAGTCGGTAAAGCAGCAAAACCAGGCTATGAGGGATTACATACTCGACCCCATCCTTCTCTGCTCCTTGCCACATACAGAACCTCAGCAGACATAAGCTCAAGGCGGCATTCAACATCTTGCAATGAAAGGGGCCCTTGAGTCACCGAATCCAATCTCCTTTCTAAGATGCCCTAGAATAACTTTAACACTTGGAACCTAGCTTATAGGAACTGACAGCCCCTGCCTCACAGCTCCAAAGAGGAGAGAGGCTCCGTGCTTGAAATTAACAAGTTGGGGGGGGGGGGGGACCACTTACTTACTTGGGCTGGGAGGTGTTCCAAAAGTTTTATATAACATGCATTTATGGTATGCTAATTACTTATGAAGCAGGCACTGTCACTAGTGGCAGCAAGAAGGGTCTCAGGAACTTCAAGTTCACATGGCCTGGAAATGGAAAGCCTTGAGCTGCATCCAGGTCCGGCTCCAGGGACCTCACATCTTCAATTTCCATGCCAAACACACAGCAGGACAGGGCAGGTGGCAGAGGGTGACAGGAATAAACAAAACCCTGCAGGTGTACAGAGGTGAGAAAACAGCTCAGCACCCTTGAGCCACTGGGATCTACGGGTGCAGGAAGCAAGGGCAGAGAAAGCAGTAGCTCAAGGGAGAAAACCACCATCATCACCACCATTGGCCATGGGTGGGGTTCCAGCCATCCTAAGGGTCTAGCACTCCAAGGCCCCACCCCCTGTAACAAACCCTTGTTATTTGTCCAAAGTTTAACACAAGTGTGTGAATTCTCCCTCCACTCAACTCTGATCATCCAGCTTAGCAGCCCTTTCTATGAAGCCATATTAATCTAGACTTTGGCAGATACTTAGAAACCCATGACAGCATTCAAGGAGCACCTGCCTTGTTGCTTGCCTGTCACCTCTAGTCCCCAATTCCCTATCACACCACACAATTTACTCTGAAAATTATCTTAATTTATCGTGTGCATGATGTCAAGCTGTTTCTTATAAGATGGCTAATATTAATTATGCAGAAAACAACAGTGCTAGACTGCTCCTTGAGACGAGCCACTGGGGTTTACTGGGGTCTGCAGGGCTCAGTGGTGAATACCTTTGGCCCTTCACACACTTAGCACACAAATAATCACGGGATCAGGTGATGTCAGTAACAATACTTCACAAAAATATTTTAATATAAGCAAATATGCACACATGCAAATAACCTTGCAAAGACTCAAGGTCAGAATTCACATGCCATGTCATCTACCCATTTAGAGTGTTCCACTCAGGATGTCTGTGCTGTAACAATCACCACAATCTAGCTTTAGGAAATTTCATTCTCCCCCCTACCAGAAGAAACCCCACACCCATCAGCATTCCCCAGTTCTCCTCTCCCCAGGCTATCACTCTTCTACTTTCTGTCTCCACAGATTTGCCAGGCTGAACATTTCATATCATTGCAATCAGAGTGGCTCTGTATCTGGTTCCTTCACTCAGCCTGTCTCCAGGGCTCATCCATGCTCTAACTGTGTCAGTACCACGTGGCTTTCTAGGGCCAAATAATACTTTATTGCACAGATATGACACACTTCATGTTTCAAATCATCAGCTCTTGGACATTTGGAATGGACACTGAATGCTGCCTTAGACGCTTGTGGACAAAGCTGCACAAAGATGTACTTATTTTCAATTCTCTTGGGTATGGCCTAAGATAGGAATTTCTGGTTCCAATGTTAATTCTACGTTTGACATTCTGAGGAACTGACACCATTTCCAAATCAGCTGCTCCACTTCACACTACCCCAGGTAGCACAGGAGGTTCCAGTTTCTGCACATACTCACCAACACCTGGTATTGTCTTTCTTCCCTATTTCAGGGATCTCAGCCAGTGGCTCTCCCTGCGGTTTTGATTTGCATTTTCCTACTAATTAATGTTTTCTTAATCATTAATGACAATGATTTTCTCTGTACTTACTCATCATTTTACATCTTCTTTGGAGATATGTATATTTAAATCCATAACCAGTTTTTAAAACTGGATTCTCGGCCTCAGTACTGTTGAGTTGTTAAGAGTTCTTCACATATTCTACATACAAATCCCTTACTGGATACACAATCTGCAAAAATATCCTCCCCTTCTATGAGCTGTGAATGTTATTACAGTTACCGCCTGTCTTCGACTGAGGAACAAAAACCCTTCACACAACCTCAGCCCCCCTCGTATTTTGTAGGAATCTGATGAGTGACACCCTGTTGAATAGCACCGTCTTGTCTTCTCAACCCGTTTTGTGATAGGGCTGCCTGATGAAGGTGAGGCCTCAGCAACAGCCAAAACACACCAAACACCCCTGGGGTGCACACATTCACAACGCACATGTTGGCATTTCAGAAAATCAGCCCCATCTTTCTAAAGCTGTTTAACAAGATAAAGAAATACAATATCACACTATTAATAGATTTTGGAACCTACATGTATTCCGCCAATCCACTTTCTTTGAAGCTATACTAACAATGATGGTCCAAACTGCTCCCACACTAGAAGACTCCTAAACTGTTTCATTCCTGACATGAGGTCAAGGGGAATTAAGACTAATAAAGAAATAAAGCAAAATGGCAATACTTTAATTTGGAGCCTACTGGACTTTATTAACTTCCAGCACATTAAATGGATGAGTGGTTTGCAGCCACTGACATGTGTATTTCACTATTAGCTCTTCACACTCCTCACTCTCTCTGTGCCATTAACCTTGAGGTCTGGCTCTCTGTCAATCTCACTTCAATCACGCTTTCTAGGGATTGCAGCCCCAGCAACTGCACAGCACAGCATGGCGCACACCCCATCAAACCAGACAGATGTGTGCTCCTGTCATTGAGAGGTTTCCATCTGCTGGGTTGGAAACTGAAGCAGGAAAGACTGGCACTGTCTCGCTCATCCAGGCTGTCCAGCTTGGCACCAACCATTCACTTAAACACCTGGCATTTCAGCAAGTATCTTTAAAAAAAAAAAAAAAAAGACTCATTTATTTCAAAGGTAATTAGAGAGAGGTAGGGAGACAGAGAGATTTTCCAACTGCTGGTTCACTCCCCAAATGATGGCTGCAATGGCAGGAGCTGGGCTGATCCAAAGCCAGAAGCTTCACCCAGGTCTTCCACGTGGCTGCAGGGGCCCAAGCATTTGAGCCATCCTCTGCTGCTTTCCCAGGCCACTAGCAGGGAGCTAGATCAGAAGTGGAGAACCAGAACTTGAACTGGAGCCCATATGCGATCCTGGCACTACAGGTGGCAGCTTTACCTGCTAAGCCACAGTTCTGGTTCAGCACTTTTTTTTTTTTTTTTTTTTTTTTTTTTTTACAGGCAGAGTTAGACAGAGAGAGAGACAGAGAGAAAGGTCCTCCTTCCGTTGGTTCACCCCCCAAATGGCCGCTACGGCCAGTGTGCTGCGCTGATCCGAAGCCAGGAGCCAGGTGCTTCCTCCTGGTCTCCCATGCGGGTACAGGGCCCAAACATTTGGGCCATCCTATATTTTCCCAGGCCACAGCAGAGGGCTGGACTGGAAGAGGGGCAACCGGGACAGAATCTGGCACCCCGACTGAGACTAGAACCCGGGTGCCAGCGCCGCAGGCGGAGGATTAGCCTAGTGAGCCGCGGCGCCGGCCCACATAATCTTTTTTTAAAAATAATACTTATTTATTTATTTATCTGAGATGCAGAAAGAGAGTCCCCATTCATTAGCTCATTCCTCACATGGCTGCAATAGCTGGGACTGGACTGGACAGGCTAAAGCTGGGGGCCAGGAACTCAATCCAGGTTTCTCGCAAGTGGCAGGAAGCCAATTATCTGAAACATCAAGGCTGTCTCCCAGGGCCTGCATCTGCAGGGAGCGGGAGCCAAGAGCCAGGGACCGGTGCTAAATCCACACACTCCAACATGGAAGGCCAGCGTGTTAATCACTAGGCCAAATGTCTGCTCCTCAGCAAGCCATCTGTCTTTTTTTTTTTTTTTTTTGGACAGGCAGAGTGGACAGTGAGAGAGAGAGAGAGAGAGACAGAGAGAAAGGTCTTCCTTTGCCGTTGGTTCACCCTCCAATGGCCGCCGTGGCTGGCACGCTGCGGCTGGCGCACGGCGCTGATCTGATGGCAGGAGCCAGGTACTTCTCCTGGTCTCCCATGGGGTGCAGGGCCCAAGCACTTGGGCCATCCTCCACTGCACTCCCTGGCCACAGCAGAGAGCTGGCCTGGAAGAGGGGCAACCGGGACAGAATCCAGCGCCCCGACCGGGACTAGAACCCGGTGTGCCGGCACCACAAGGCGGAGGATTAGGCTAGTGAGCCGCGGCGCCAGCCAAGCCATCTGTCTTAAGGAGCTCATGTACCCACCTTTCTTGCCAAAGGTGGATGACTATCACTGGAAAATTCTTCCTTGAGACTATGATGGTCCCAGAGGTAACTGAAAACACAGTGAAGAAAGTGATGTCACCCCCTCCATATCCAAACTGCAGCTCCCACAGTAACCCACAATCAAGTTCCCTCTTATAGACAACAGGTCAACTCCAGGATAACGTCAAAGCACTGCTAATTTTCTGACGACAGAAGAAAAGGCTACCGAATAGAAACAGCCAAGGATCTTACTTGCATCACAGTCAGAAACGGGCAGTGCATACTCAAGAAAAACTACATTCCTGGAGCTGGCGCTGCAGCATGGCGAGTTAAGCGATGCTGACATCCCATGTGAGCACCAGTTCCAGTCCCTGCTGCTCTGCTTCCCATCCAGTTCCTTGCTAACAGCCTGGGAAAGCAGAGGAAGATGGCCCAAGTGCTTGGGCCCCTGCAGCCACGTGGGAGACCCCAATAGCTTACCCCACTCCAGCCACAGAGGTGATTTGGGGAATGAAACAATGGATGGAAGACCTCTCGCTTGCTCAGTTGCTTTGCCTCCCCTTCTGCCTTTCAAATAAATAAATAAATTTTTAAGAGGTCTTCAACAGTAATGGACAGGATGATGATGTAAGCACCTCGGTGTTCAAACATCCACTCAGCAAGTGCCCAGGAAACTGAGGGTCAGAAAACCAACAGCACCATGTAAGACACTTCAGGAGAGCTCTTCTGTTTCCAAACACTGGTGTATTTGTCCAAATGACTTTTTTTTTTATTTTCTTTATCAACATGATTTATTCATTTTATTTGAAAGTCAGAGTTACAGAGAGAGAATGATTGAGAGATCTTCCATCTGCTGGTTCTCTCTCCAAATTGGCCACAAGAACAAGAGCTGGGCCAGGCAGAAGCCAGGATCCAGGACCAGGAGCTTCACCTGGCTTGCCTACACGGGTGCAGCGCACCAAGGACTTGGGCCATCTTCTGCTGCTTTCCCAGGCCATAGCACAGAGCCAGATTGGAAGTGGAGCGGTCAGGACCGAAACTGGCGCCCATATGGGATGTCGGCACTGCAGGCGGTGGCTTTACCCACTAGGCCAGAGAGCTGGCCCTCCTCCCACCAGCTAATTTTTACAACACTCTACCTCCTTAGAGGTCAGAACATTCATTAAGTGACCCCTTGCTGGTTCCTCACTTTCCCTATATGGAAAATACACTATACTGCCATATATTTCCCATGTGTCTCTTGCATAACAAAACTAATTTCTCCTAAAACTATGAGTTAGGTTCACAGGATAGAGGCCATGGGCCTAATTTGCAGATTTCTTAAAGTCTAGACAAAGGATGGGAAGGGAAGGACACGACAAACTTAACACTTTAACTGAAGAAATAGGTCCCCATTGGCTCAGAAGGGGAACCTGGGCACTTTCCCCTACAGGGCCTTCCTGAGAAGATGGACCACAGAGTGGCCCTACCCACCACGTGAGCACTACAACAAGACACCATGGGCATGGGGAGAACAGCCCAGCAGGACCCAAGTGAGAGCATGCAGAGGGTGGAACACCCTGCGGGGATCCAATGCAAAGACACTTCATTTCACCTCACAAATGTGACAAACAGTATGTACACAATATTCACAAAACAAGAAACAAAATCATTAACACATCCAGAAATAAAAAGTCAGATGCTACGTGCTATTTTTCCTTACCAAAAAATGCAGTCATGCCAGACGCCTTTTCTTTTGTCCCAGTCCATGTTTCAAGGCTCCACTGGACAGCATGGGTCACTCACGGCACCAGCAGCTACCAGGTGCATCAGGCAATGCAGCCAGAGCAGGCCTGTGACGGAGCTGCTGGCATCTGGCAGCCGCAGACTCTGGACAGAATGTCTCCCAGATACAGTCAACCAGGCTGCTGTTGAGGGTACGTCTAACACCACAGGGGTGGAACCCTAACATTTGCAGGGAGTTTGAGCACAAATCAACAAACCAAATGGCATGCTTTTCTCTGTCTTTTCATAGCTGAAGAAGAGGGAAGAAAAAATGGTCTGGGTAACTGTGCAATTCAGCGTTCACTGAGAAGC
The DNA here is from genome assembly GCF_964237555.1 of Oryctolagus cuniculus. NCBI lineage: Eukaryota > Metazoa > Chordata > Mammalia > Lagomorpha > Leporidae > Oryctolagus > Oryctolagus cuniculus. The sequence goes on along the minus strand of NC_091441.1, from coordinate 115,556,856 downwards.
CAGTACTGCTCCCTGAAAATACAGTTTCTGATAAATAAAGCATGGTACATGCAGACAAGGGACTACTGTGCAGCCTTAACAGCGTTTGCTTAAACACAGATGAAACTTTTGTGATGCTAAGTTAAAGATATCAGTCAAAAAGCCACTGTATTTCAGGGTTCCATTTCTAAGAAACAGGGTGAGCAAATCTACAGACAGGAAGTCAATGGTAGCCCCAGACTGGCAGGAGAGGGGAGGGAGAGCTACCGCTAATGGCTGTAAGCTTCTGGGTGCAAGGTAAACACTTTGCCCTTACAGGGTGAACATGGCAGCCCAATACTGCACATGTACTAAAAACCCCTGAAATGAATACTCAGAACTAATGAACTGCACAGAGTATGAATTACCTCTCGGCAAAGCTGTTAAAAACTCTACCCCAGCCACAGGCATGGACTGCACGAGGTGCTGGCTTCCTTTCCCAGAACATAGGAGATGAGGGATGCTTTACAACCAGAAGGTGTCCAGAGCCACCACGGAGGTCCATGAGCTGAGGCCACCCCTACCTCAACATCAAAAATGGGGCATCTGTGCTACAGAAAGTCACTTATAAACATAAGTACTGGGGACAACACCCATGAGGTGAAGTGAGGAACAGGTTGCTGGAATCTCCCAGCCACTTGTTACGTGCAACACAAAGAATGAGAACACAAAGGTGAAAAGAGTAAAAACACAGTTGGACATGTTGTTGACCAAACTGTCCACCTCTGAAAGAAGGGCTGCAGAGCCCCCTATCCGTTTCTTCGGTGCCTGCCCTGCGCACAGGAGGTGCCATCAGCAAAGACACGGCAGACACTGTGCTCCCGATAACTGACATTTGGATGGGGTGTGTACAGCAGTGAAATGGGACTTTTTAGATTTTTCAGTAATCATGTAAGTGCTGTCATTTTCAAGGAGTCACTCCAGAATGACTTGAACCTATGTATTCCAAAGAAAACAGTCACTGACGAAAATCTATTTCCAAATTCCACTTGTGGAACAGGCTGCAGAATGATATAAAGAAAACGAGCTCTCCCTTTAATAGGCACAGAGCTGTGCCTGGCAAACAGAGAGCACTCCCTCCCTCAGGTTTGCCCTGTACCTACACTCCTATGTTTTGTTCTGTTTTAATTACCAGCCATCATTTTTAAAAACCAACAATGTTCTGAGAATGAGGTCATCAAACAGTTAGGTGAAATGTGTAATTTTCCAAGGTAACTATTTTGAATATGGGCTTAACCATTTCACTTAGTTAGATGTGTGAGTTGTTATATTTATTTGCTTTTCTCTCTCTCTCTCTCTTTTTTTTTTTTTTTTTTTAAAAGGCAGAGTGGACAGTGAGAGAGAGAGATAGAGAGAAAGGTCTTCCTTTTGCCGTTGGTTCACCCTCCAATGGCCGCCGCGCCTATCCGAAGGCAGGAGCCAGGTGCTTCTCCTGGTCTCCCATGGGGTGCAGGGCCCAAGCACTTGGGCCATCCTCCACTGCACTCCCAGGCCACAGCAGAGAGCTGGCCTGGAAGAGGGGCAACCGGGACAGAATCCGGCACCCCAACCAGGACTAGAACCCGGTGTGCAGGCGCCCCTAGGCGGAGGATTAGCCTATTGAGCTGCAGCGTCACCGGCCACATTTATTTGCTTTTAATCAGTCACACATTACCTACACAATAGATAATAAACTACAAGGTGACTTGACTGCCAAGTGAATATGACAGAGCAGAAACTACAGAAATTGAAGAGAGGGAAACACAAATCCTCCCACCCGTTGGCATAGGACAGGCACCTTGCTTGGCAGGCTAAAGTACAATCCCTACCTATAAATGTCACTGGTACAGCGCCACAAAGGGAAGCGGGCTCCATCCTGGAGGACACACAGAATGCACGGGCTGGACAGGGGCAGAAGGTGATGGCTGGCAACCCAGAGACAAACTGCACTGGGGCTACGAGCACTTAATCCTAGGGATTTATTGTAACGGGCCAGTGGCTGAATGAATCACTACCAAATAAGAAATACAGCAAACAGCACCACACTAAGGCAAAGTGTCCTCAAAACAAAGTCCTCTGCGCCACGCTTGTGTTTTCCATCCTTTGGTCTGGCCGCCTGCTGGTTTCCATGGTTGGGACAGACCCATGTGGAAAAACAATCCCAGTTTCAACAACATCAAAAGCACTACTTCTGCCCCGATATAGTCAAGAAATATACACAGCCCAGTCTCTAACTCAGACCACAACTTCACCAGATTTAGGGAACATGTCTTTATCTACAAACTACCAATCATCAGTGTTGTAACAGGTATCATAAATAATAAGGAAAGAATTCTCAGTTAACACAGGGCAACATATTAACACAATGTCTCCAATAAGACTAAAAATTAAAAGGCTAGCACTGCAAGGACTGATGTAAAGATGCAGAAATCCTGGGACTCTACACAGGGCTAGCAGGAGACAGATGGTATGGAAACAGCTGGAAAGCTACTTAAAAAGCTAAACAAAGCCAATGATCAGCAAACTCACTCCTAAGTATCTATCCAAAAGCAATGAGCACACAGGTACACAAAAAGCTTATATAAAAATGTTAGGGGGCTGGCACTGTGGCACAGCGGATAAAGCCGCCACCTACAGTGCCAGCATCCCATAGGGGCGCCAGTTAGAGACCCAGCTGCTCCACTTCGATCCAACTCTGCTACGGCCTGAGAAAGCAGTAGAAGATGGCCCAAGTCCTTGGGCCCCTGAACCTCTATGGGAGAGCTGCAAGAAGCTCCAGGCTCCTGGCTTCGGATCAGCGCAGCTCCAACCACTGCGGCCAATTCAGTAGTGAACCAATGGATGGAAGCCCTCTCTATCTCTCTGGCTTTCTTTCTCTCTCTGTGTAACTCTTTCAAATAAAATAAATAAATCTTCAAAAAACAAATGTTCAGGGGTTGAACAACAAACTGAACCAACTTAATACCATTGAACTAAAAGCCTAAAATACTTAAAATAATACATTTTATGTTAAGTATACTTTAACACAACAAACAGAAACACTCTATTCCTAACTGCAAATCTGAAACAGCTCAAATGTCCATCAATTTTAGAAGAGACTAGTAAATTGTGATTTATTCATACGCTGACTAACGCTACACTACAGAATAAAATACTGATCTGTGCAACATGGACTAACCTCAAAAATAGTACACTGCACGCAAGAAGTTGGGTTCAAATATCTCTGTTTTTATACAAAGGGCAAGAGCAGGCAAAACTAATCTATGACTACAGAAGTAAAAATAGTGATTATCTTTTGACAGGGAAGCATGAGGGAGCTTTCTGGGATCTGGAAATTCTCTCTCTATCAGGGGAGCCATATACACGAAAAGGCACAAACTGTTAAAAGTAAATAAATCAAAATAAATGACACAGTTTAGATGCCCAACAGCAAAGCACCCAAAGTCAAATCTGAAGTCATCGTGATTTCTCCCTATGGGGAACCTGAACAGAAACAACCCACGAAGGTCAGTTTCTATCCTTTTCAGCACCCAATCAGCTACAGACAAATCACCTTCATCAGCACTGTTTTCCTTTAGAAAGAATACGTGACAATCATGAGAAAAGACGAAACAGTCCCTCTTCTGTGTTCTATAAACTGGGCCACTGCACTGCAAATTGGGAATGTGCCACTTGGCGGCTGGAGAGCTCCCAGTCTGCAAAATACTCTTTTACAGGGACAAAAATCTTAAGAATAAAATGATTTTTTAATGTATTTGAAAGGTAGTTACAGAGGGAGAAAGAGAGATTTTCCATCTGCTGGTTCACTCCCCAAATGGCCACAACGACCAAGGCTGAGCGAGGCTTAAGCCAGGAACTTCATCCGTGACTCTCATGTGGTTGACAGGGGCCCAATTACTTGAGCCACCTTCTGCTGCTTTTGCGGGCATAACAGGAGGGACCAAATCAGAAGCGGAGTAGCTGGGACTCCAACTGGGACCCACTGAAGTGGCAGCAGCTTAACCCACTACACCACAATGCCCAAAATAACCTTTTATAATTCTAACCGGTTTTATCCTTGACAAAATACAGGAAAGAAATCATGAAGCCACACTTGGAAAACTACCACCGTGAATTATGCTTTGACAAAAAGAAAGAATGAAGAAAACTTAATGGGTGGAAAACCCCAGCCAGTTATCCAATTAAGCCCAAGGTTGACATGTTTTCTTTAAAAAGCCTAAATTTATTTGTTTGTTTGTTTGTTTATTTATTCACAAGGCAGAAAGAGATCTTCTATCCTTTGCTTCACTCCCCAAATGCCTACAACAGTTGGGGCTGCACTTCATCAAAGTCCGGAGCTTGGCGTTCCAGCTGGGTCTCCCATGTGGGTGGCATGGACCCAAGTGCCTTATTTATCATCTGATGCTTCCCAGGGTGCACCTTAGAAGGAAGCTGCATCAGAAGCAGAGGCAGGACTCGATCCTAGGCAATCTATATGAGAGACAAATGTCCCAAGTGGGGACTGACCTCACTGCGCCACCTTGTCTTCTTAGGCTAACATCTCAGCTACCCCCTCTCGCCAATACTTCAGTATCACAGGGTAAAAGCTCACAAGAGCCTCCGGGGGGTGCTGTAGGTTCTGTCCGACTCAGCTCTGCAAAGATCTGGCAAGAGTAGCTTAAAAACATATAATTCATCTACCTACTTCTTTAATTTTTTTTAGAATTCATGAAATTTTTTCTTCTGTTTTATTTCTATTACATTCCATAGGAATATTTAATCATTAAAAGTTGGCAATACATCAAAAATGCTAGTTCCCTATGTAACAGGAGTGAGGCACTCTTGCTCAGTGACCATGGTTAAAAAGCCAGATAAAACATCCCACACTTCTAAGACTCCAAACAAATTTTCTAAAAGTTTTTTTATTTTTTATTTTTTTTGACAGGCAGAGTGGACAGTGAGAGAGAGAGAAAGGTCTTCCTTTTCCATTGGTTCACCCCCCAGTGGCCGCTGCGGCCGGCGCACCACGCTGATCCGAAGCCAGGAGCCAGGTACTTCTCCAGGTCTCCCATGCGGGTGCAGGGCCCAAGCACTTGGGCCATCCTCCACTGCACTCCCGGGCCACAGCACAGAGCTGGACTGGAAGAGGAGCAACCGGGACAGAATCCGGCGCCCCGACTGGGACTAGAACCCGGGGTGCCAGCGCCGCAGGCAGAGGATTAGCCTATTGAGCCGCGGAACCAGTTGAAAGTTTTCTTAACATACTATTAAAGCTTTCACATGACCACTGGAGCAATAAAGCATCCATTGTCGTTTGCAACAAAATGGATGAAACTGGACAACATCATACCTGGTGAAATAAGCCAGTCCCCAAAAGACAGCTAACAGAGCACCTAAAAGGTAATCTATAGAAGTGAAATTGACACTCTGAGATGTGATGACCTTGAACAGCCCTTGTCTCAACTGTTGAGTAATTTTTTCCCCTATACAATATGTTGAATTTTTTATTTAGCACAATCTTAAGTGTATAAAATTAATTAAAAATAGATCTTAGTAAAAAATAAGAACGGGAACAGGAGAGGGAGGATTAAGTAGGGTGGGAGAGCAGGTATGGTGCAGGAAGAATCACTAGGTTCCTAAAGTTATATTTATGAAATGCATCATGTTTGTATACCTTAAATAAAAGGTTTCGGGAGAGGGGGGAGAGAGACTCTCTTCTGGGAGTTGGCACTGTTGTGGGCTAAGTCTCCACCTACAGTGCCAATATCCCTTAGAGGCGCTGGTGCGAGTCTGGCTGCTCCTCTTCCAATCCAGCTCTCTGGGATGCCCTAGGAAAGCAACAAAAGATGGCCGAAGTACTTGGGCCCCTGTACCTGCATGGGAGACCCAGAAGAAACTCTGGACTTTGGATCAGCACAGCTCCAGCCATTGTAGCCATTTGGGGAGTGAACCAGCAAGTTAGAAGACCTTTCTCTCTGCTCTCCCTCTCTCTCAAAAAAATAAATAAAAATTTTTAAAAATCTATTCTGTAGTTAGAAAATAAAGCATTTAATTTTCAAGTCTGAATGTATGTACACAATCAGCTAACAGACATCAACCCCTAACACGAACACTTGCATTATCTGTAATTATCTTCTTTATTTAGCCATTTATCAACCGTCTCCTCTGCTAGAATGGAATCATCCTGAAGTCTGTTTTGCTGATAGCTCTATCCCCAGCACAGAGAACAGTGCCTGGCACACACATCAAGTATTTTCCCACAGACGCTGCGTCCAAAACCAGGCGGACAAGCAGAGCAGTTCTTCTCAGCCCACTTTCAGTACTTTTCCACAGAAACTGAACCTTAAAGAGCTTTTCCTTCTTCAACATTCATATGCCCCTTCTCCCAGCTACCTTTCCTTCCCCTGAGAGCAACATCCTAAGAATTAAGAAAGTTAACTAACCAAGTATCCTAGGGATAATCACACGGTTCAACCTTCATCTTTAATGAAAGCACTAGAGTAAATACATTCATAAGCAGATACCACTTGCTTGCTGCAAGTAAGGAGATGCAAGACGACAAGACCCCAGCACTCCAGAAGCCACAGTAAGGCGGGCGGACAGCCGAGAATGAAACACAGCAGGGCGAAGACCAGCACTGCAGTGCACGTGGCGCCAGGATAAGGTGAGCACCTCAGCACACTGAGAAGGCAGGGGTGAGGAGGGCCATGTTCTGCAAGAAGCCCTGCACCTGAAAACCACAGGAGGGGAGCAGCCCTCCTCCAAAATGCTTCAGATTTCAGAGCATTTTCCCAGACGTTGCCAGTTGAGCATTCCTAATCCAAGAACCCAAAATCTGGATTTCAAGTTTTTGGACTAGGGATGCTCAACTTGTAACAGAAGCAAGAGAAAGGGGCAGAGGGATTTCAGAGAGACACAACGGCTCACTCATGGGAAGCAGTCTGCTCACTGAAAGGGTGGGAGAAAGAAGGTAAATGGGAATGATCCTTGAGTGACATGGACAGAGCTGGGGCAGAAAGGGAGAGCCTAGAGGCGGGGGCATCTGTGGGATTTTTATAGCAATAAGGAAGAAAAGTGGTGGAGACCTAATCAAGAGAAGAGCCCTGAGACCTCTTCAACCTCCTCTATTACTGGAGTCTTGCTGGCCTTCTTGGCCAAAGCTTCCTTTACTCTCCACTCCCAATTAGCATTTCCAGCAGCAGCTTCCCCTCTGAGCTCCAGAACCACAGACCCAATTACTCTGACATCTCGAAGACCCTTTTAACTCAGCACATCCAAAAGGACTCCTACCGTCTTACTCCAGAACCCAGTCCTCTGCTGCACTTCCTATCTGCAAACAGCAGCCTCACCTGCCCACGTGTAGAAGCTGGGAGTCTGGAAGGCACCTTAAACATCTTCTACATCGCCTCCCTCAATCCACTTCAATCCATCACTAAGCCCTATCAGGCCTCTCTCAATCCTGTCTATACCCACTTCTCTTCTCCATGATCACACCATAATCTGAGTCACTCCCATCTCTTGCCGAATCCAGCGGCACAGGTCCACATCTTCTTATTTCTGTATCATTCTTATTATCTTCCAATCTATTCCCAAAGACAGCAGCAGTTTGCTGCTGTGTGTATCAGCTTGTCTCACCCATTCACATCCTGTCAGCCACCCCTAGAAGCTCCACAAAAGCCCTACTGACTGATGCTGCTCACCAGAACAGGGCACCGCCTGACAGAACAGGCGCCAAAGCAACTAAGAATTCCAAGAATTTGTGAAGATCACCCAATAGCACAAAGACATCAAGTAAGAACTAAACATGCCCACTGAACTCATCACTAGGATGTCAGTAACCATGCCCTGAACACTGAATGGAGATGCGGGAACAGAAATCAGATGACAGCAGACTGAGGTGAACCAGACAAGGAAATAAGCAGAGAAGCGCCGACCACTTTCTTCCAACAACTCAAGTAGCAAGGAAAAACTAACAGCCAAAAGGGACACAAGATTGAAGAAAAGCCATGATTTGGTTTTAAACTTAGGAGATAGGGGTATGAGCCCATGAGGAAGAGAAAACATCAGGGAACGAAGAAGGGACACTGGGTGGGTGGGGACACAGATCAGGGCAAGTGCCGTGGCACAGTAAGTTAAGCCTTTGCTTGCTGCGTCGGCATCCCATGTGGGCACTGGTTCCAGCACCAGCTGCTCTACTTCCAATCCAGCTCCCTGCTAATAATGCACCTGGGAAAGTAGTGGAAGATGGTCCAAGTGCTTGGGCTCCTGCACCACATGGGAGTCCCAGATGAAATTCCTGGCTCCTGGCTTCGGATCACCCCAGCTCCAGCAGTTGCAGTCATCTGGGGAATGAGCCAGCGGATGGAAGACCTCTCTCTCTGTCTATAACTCTATGTCTCAAATAAATAAATAAATAAAAATCTTTTTAAAGAAAAAGAACAGATCATGCCTAAGTCGTGAAGGCCAGAAGGTTGGGACTTGTGAGCAGCCATGAAGATTGCACCTTGCACAGAGCCTGGGGAAAGAAAACAAGGATGGAGCTGGACTAAGCAGAGCACACAGATAGGAAAAGCCAACAAAGGGATGGTACATCCTCAATTTTTTTCCTCAGAGGATGTATAAGGATTCTTCCAGCTGGACAAGAAGGCCAGCACTCTACTGGACAAGATACAGATGCATGCACATTATACATACAAACATGCGTGAACACAACATACATACAAATATGTATAAACGTATCAGAGACAAATGATACGGCAATGCTTGATGCCCACTGTTACTCTAGTACTTTCCTTCACTGCATCTCTTCTCCTACCCTTATAAACCACCTTTTATTGGGATGACGCCTCTGGTAGAAAAACAGCTCCTGCTCTGGTCTCCAACACTGGTGGGAACTGCTCTGGATACTGAATGTAGCAGGTCAGTGCAGGAAAAGCTGTAACCGGTTATATGCTGAGGACACCTAGTGTCCTCCACCCTTTCTAACCTCCATTCAGGAGGGCCTGGGGCAGCTGCTATGCTGTATGCTCTGGGCAACAGCACCAGATCGCGTTCAGCAGTGGTTCTAAGCACCAGCAAGGAGGACTCAGTTTCTCAGCAGGAAAGTAAAACAAAGGTTCTTTGTGGGGTCAGCCAGTAGTTTATCAGTTAGTTATGAGAAACAAGAAGAAGAACAAAAGAAAACGGGTAAAGGAAAAGCTGCTGACATTAAAATAAAACTTTACATTCAGCCCTTGTCACTTTAACGGTGCTGCCACATAATAGAAGATGTGTTTATTTTCAAAAAGGGGGAAATGTCCAGAAATCTGCACTCATCACTCCCTTAACTATTACCAGGGAAGGAGGACACTCAGCCCAGCTGGATTATGGGTAGTGTAAACAGCTTTGCTAAACTGCCTGGCAGAGCACATGTGCATGGGACCACTGCATTCTGGAACCCACTCCATGAAAATCAAGTCGCCAGCCAAGAAGAATTAACAGGAAACTATTTTCATGCAAAGCAGACATAAAATAAAAATCAAGGGCAATCCATGTGGCTAATTCCTTTTCATTCATGATTTTAGACTGTGTAGAAGACAGTGCTGTTGCAGATCCCTGTTGCTGTCTCTGTATACAGCGTAGAGCACTGTCTGAATGCTGAAGCAACTAAAGCTTGTTCCGTGTATTCAAAAGTCCCTGCTAGGGCCAGTGCCACGGCTCACTAGGCTACTCCTCTGCCTGCGGCGCCAGCACCCCGGGTTCTAGTCCCGGTTGGGGTGCCGGATTCTGTCCCGGTTGCTCCTCTTCCAGTCCAGCTCTCTGCTGTGGCCCGGGAAGGGAGTGGAGGATGGCCCAAGTGCTTGGGCCCTGCACCCCATGGGAGACCAGGAAGAAGCGCCTGGCTCCTGGCTTCGGATTGGCGCAGCACCGGCCGTAGCGGCCATTTGGGGAGTGAACCAACAGAAGGAAGACCTTTCTCTTTCTCTCTCTCACTGTCTAACTCTGCCTGTCCAATAAAATAAATGAATAAAATAAAAATACAAAGTCCCTGCTTTACATACAAAGAAATTTGGCAGTGCAACAAAGTTGACTTGGACCAAGTCTCCGCTTGTAAGCAAATTGCTTCTTGATGCAGAACCAAAGCTGCTGTTCAGACCAATTCACACCGAGTATCTCCCACCCATGCTCACTCTGCACTCTCCCAAAAGCAGCAGTTTCTTACACACAATTTTCCACTACAGCACAGGTGATGGAGACCTTCCACAGATGGGGAAGAAGGTCAACTAAATAGGAAGGGGGGGGCACGGAGGCAACTCAGGCTGAAGAATCCTCAGCTCAGTTTAATGAGAAGTGGAGCAGTAGTGACTAAGAAGGAAGGCTGGGGCATCTGCCTCAATTCTCCACCCACACCCCCTCACACGTGCCCACCCGCCCACACACACACACAACCCCATACCCACACACCTACCCACCCACCCACACCATACCCATCCCCCACACATACACCCAACCACACATACACCCACACACACACACACACTCTCTCTCTCTCTCTCTCAGATAAGCTGACTTCATGCGGAAAAGCAAACCTCTTGGGACGTGTCCATCACTTTAGAACACATGATGTGAAAAAGACACAAAAGATGGCGTACAAGGCAACTCCAGCTGCACAGGACTCAAACACATAAAATGGAGGTGCTTTGTGTACCTATAAACTACACATGGCTGTGTCTACTTCCCAGTACGTACAGTATACTTCCTAGCACAGCACGCCAGAGATACAGCACCCTGACACACTGCTCGGCAGACTGCAGGCATCCCACGTGTAACAGAACGGACTCCAGCTGACAAGTGGGGAGTCCTCACCAATTCCAGTCTGTTAGGCTCACAGCCTCCCTTGCAAACACAAGGGTGAAATGTTAAGAGTCTGGAAAGATTATACATATAAATAGCAACAAACTGAAAACAGTTTATCACTGGTAAGTAAACGTTTTTTTTCAACTAAGACTGATTCAAATGATTAGGATTAAAATACTCTATCTATAGCATCCTGAACTGAAAACAATCTGTAGAACTGAGGGCTGACATAGTGGCAGCGGATTAAGAGGCCACTTTTGAGACCAGGGTTATATCAGAACATCAGTTCCGGTATCCACTTCTGATCCAGCTCCCTGCTGGTGTGCCTGGGAAAGCAGTGGAAAATGACCCAAGTGTTTGGGTCCCTGCCACCCAACAGGGAGACCCAGATGGAGTTCCTACCTCCTGGCTTTGGCCTGGCCAAGCACCAGGTGTTGCAACCATCTGGGAAGTGAACCAGCAGATGGAAGATCTATCTGCCTGTCTCTCCTTTTGCCTTTCAAATAAATAAAGCAATCTCAGGGTAAAAAAAAAAAAATCCCTTTAAAAATTTAGAAAAGGCAAGACAGCAAAGCAAACTTACAGAAATAACTCTGTAGAATTTAGCAAAATACATACCATTCAAACATTCAGGAGAGAGGAAGCCCATGCAAACAGATAAAGTAAAATCATTTTCATTTTCAGGTCCTGCTTTCAAAATAAGCACCATGGTATGCACCATGGTACATGTGTGTGTGTTGTGTGTGTGTGTTTTGTGTTTTAGGGGGAGGGGCAGTACCCTAACGTGAGTTCTTTGAAAAATAAAAGCGGAATTGGGGGTGAATGGATTACTTAGTACTACAAATTTAATTTGCTAAGCAAAGCTAAAAAAACAGTTACGAGGACTGCTGGTGTGTCACAGTGGGTTAAATCACTGCCTGTGACACCAGCGTCCTAATTGGGCACCTGTTCGAGGCCCAGCTGCTCCACTTCTGATCTAGCTCCCTGCAATGTGCCTGGGAAAGCAGCAGAAGATGGCCCAAGTGCTTAGGTCCCTGTCACCCATGTGTGAACCTGGGATAAAGCTCCTGGCTTTGGCCTGGTCCAACCCTGACAGTTGCAGCCATTTGGGGAATGAGCCAGCAGATGGAAGGCTGACAGAGCTCTCTCTCTCTCTCTCTCTCTCTCTCTGTAACTCTGCCTTTCAAATAAATAGGTAAACTTTTTTTTAAAGTTACCATGAACTAAAATATACAATGCAGATATCATTAAATACAATTCACCACTGAATAAATGTCAGACAGAGAGATCAAACAGTCAGAAACACTCCCTACATCTGCATACAACTGATTTCTTTACAACAAAACCTACTTTTCTGCAACACCCTCAAAGGCCCGGGTCCTTCTGGTGGGTGACCAGCAAAAACTGCAGTACATCTGTGCAGCACGTTTTCAAAAGTCACCACACAACCACAATCCATGCACCCTGGGAACACAGAACAATCAGGGAGGGGAGAAGGAAGGAAAAGAAACCTGCCTTCCCACCCGAGCCAAGCACAGGCTCCAAAAGATAAACAGCCAAAGAAAATAATCCTTCAAGAAGGGGGTTGAGAAACAAGGGAGGGGCTCTGGCAGGACGGAGGGCGGCACGGCACCTCCAAGCACAAGGCTGTCAGACGAAACACAACGCAACTGGGTCTCCCAGAAAGCAGTGCTCCGGCGCTCACCTGGGCCATGCCGTCAAGGCTCTTCCCACTGCCCGCACCTCCCCTGCCAGTAGACAATTCACATCAAACAAATCACAGCTGTTCCCAAGGAGGCCCTCCTGGATCCCAAGTGGTCTGCAGGGCTGGGGACACATGACTCTCCTCTCTGGCCTTTTCACCTCTGCAGGACTTTGCCCCCTGAGCTCATCAGACAAAAAAACAATTGAAAGCAGGGCTCCACCGAAACAAACGCCAACCCCTGTGAGGCCTCAGTCCCCACGCAGGGAGTCGTGTGTGCACGTCCCTGCCGACTCCACAAGCTCACTTAAGTGCAGCCTGTGAGCGAACAAGTGCTAATTATGCTCAAAAACAGTGAACGGTTCTATAACGTGTGGAACTCAGAATACTCTTAAGCTTTAAGACCAATCACAATATACAATTTATCCTTACTCTCTTCCAATATAAACTATGCTTTTAAATTAAAAGGAGAGAATTCTACCAAATTACATACTAATGGCCCTTAACTTGTAATTAAAGAATCACTAGCAGCAGCGTAAGCCACAGCCGAGTGCACATTTATTAGACCCTAAGTTCTGAGCACTGAGGAACTGGGTGAACCTGAGTGTAGCTGTCAGCCATCTTGAGAAAAGCTAATGGCCAGCCCTGCTCCCAGGAGCTTACTCTGGGCACTGGCATGCCCACAGGGCCACCAGCTCCTTACCTGCACAGTCAGAAAATAGGAAACCAAACCCAAGTGCCAAGGCAGAAAGAGAGGCAAACTCCAACGAGGCCGCTCACCTGGAGGCACCATTACCTACTCCTTCCTGGGCAGCACCACGGCCTCCACTTGGACCAGCGGGTGGCTTCCAGGCAATGAGGAACCAAACGAAGATTCAACTTGTGCTGTAACCCAGCACATAATCCCATGCGGGGGTTGTGCAGGCACACAGAGCAGACCACGTCCCTAACATTAAGAAGCGAATAAGTAATGAAGGAGACAAGACACGCGCTAATTTATAGAAGAGAACCAGCACCGTCACAACCGCTCGGCCCCAAGTGCAGCTTAGCTCCTCAACACTTTCTGAACACACTTCTCCAGCCCTCAGTCGCCTTGGCGAAAACAAGGCAAAGGTATGAGATGATGTCGGAGGCCCTGGATAGCTCTGCAGCAGGCTGATAATTACAGAACACAAGACATCATGTCATTAAATGCTAAATTATACAGTAATGACTGCAACCACCGCTGGAGAAACTGTGCTTTTGTGTGTGTGTGAGTGTATGTGTGTGTGTGAGTCAGCCTTCATTTTAAGCCACTTCCTTAGAGCCCATCAGGCACTGCGCTGCGACCAGGGGAGGCAGCGGTCACTAAGAACCCTGCCTGCAGGAGGCTTCCACCCATCCAGTGGGGCTCGGAGTTCAGAGGGGAAAATAAGGGCTGGGAGTGGGCCTGTGACTTTCCTGTGGAGACAGAGAGAGCACTGGGCCATCAGAGCACACGAGTGCAACCGTCCATGAGGGCAGGAGGCGAGGACAAGTGGTTACCCTGGAGCGCAGTGGTGATGACGGGGGAAGGAGGCGAGGACGAGTGGTTACGCTGGAGCCTCAGAACAGCCGTATCAGCAAGCTCAGTTAAGCCCATGGCTGGTCCTGAGCAAAGGTAGCTAGTTTCCAGAAGTTGGCCACACTGAGATTCTTCCTACCCTTCACCTACTTTCCCCACCTACACCCATCAGGCCCCAGCCCAAATCTACTACTTTAGGGTACACTGTGCCCTTGTCTTTTCAGTTCAGCTTGCAGGGAGCAGTCACCAAGCAGGTGGTCCACAGCCCTACCTTCCACTCGGGGTTCTCAAGCTGCAGGGGAGTCAAGAAAGATGGCGCAGACGAGTGGCTTCTACTGCAGGACCAACCTGTGTCAGGTGCGACTAACCAGCCGACACAGTAAGAAAAGTCAACCCTCCACTTCTTAATTTTCAGAAGTGCATATGCCCCCTATGTGTCCTGACAACGCTGGAACCTGGGCCCTAATGGATACCAAGCGTCGCCCACCAACGGTAGCTTCCACTTCCAACTCACTTGCCTGGACGCCAGGGAGCTGAACTGTGGAAAACGCATCCGCTCAAGTAATAGATCTTCAAGAAGAACAGCAACTGCTCCCACCTCTCCTGCCCCCAAATCCTATGTATTATTTATGCCCGTCCTCAAAACCTCCTTCCGAGTCCAGACCAGATGTGTGCAATGTTTACACTGAGGAGACCACCAGGACGTAAACAACTCACTATAAACACACTCGGAATTCTGCTGCGCTTTTCTTCATTTCCTGTGTACTTATTTTGGTGTTAAAATAATGTTAACTTTCTTAATAAGGAAAATAGAAGCAGATGTTTAAGCCGAACAGACTATAGGCTATTATCCACCAAATCGGCTCAACTTTCAAAAATCAGAGTCTGTTCCTCCCGAGTCAGGAGGGAAAGGAGATGGGACTACTCTCCCGAACGTCCCGTTGAACGTCACTGACTACACTGCGATAAGCCATCGACGGCAGGCTTGCCTCTACCAACGGCAGACATAAAAAATTAATCTGGTATCGATTTCCTAACCATCCTTCTTCCAGTCCTCTCTTGGGCTCATCATTAGGCTTTGTTTTTAAAATATCGTATTACGTGTTAACAAAGACAATGCAACAGAAACCACCTTAGAAGTCTTGGTTTCTTGTTCAGTGGGTACATGATCTTTAAAAACTGACGGCAGCGTGTTAACTGCACAGGAAAGCAGCCCAGCCGTGGACAAAAATCGGACTTTTAATGAGCGAGTTCAGAAACAAGATGACCCTGGGCCCAGCAGATTCAAAGAAAGCAATTCGCCAAAGTTCCCCGAACTGGAACGAGGCGGAGTGGAAAAGAGAGGTCCTTAAAAATAAAGGAACACATAGAACTTTAGGTGTGAGACCCCTACCCACAGATTTGGATGAAACAGCAACTTCGGTGCGATCTTCCCTCTGAGGAGGAGAGCTAAGTTTTCAACCCACAGGAAGCAGGCCTGACATTTCCACCAGAAAAACACAGCGACCCGACACCCCTCCCCCCAGCCAGGGTCAGCGTTCTCCTCCTCCAGCAGAAACGGGGAGTTCGCGGGCCGAGCGCTCGGCCGGCCCGCCGCGGCCCCGCGGGCCATGGCCCCTTCTCCCGGGCGCACGTCAGCTCCGGGCCGCCGAGCAGAGCAGCCGAGCAGGCCGGGGAGCCGCCCCGCCGCCCCGCCGCCTCCCGGGGCTGCACAGGAAGCGGGAGGCCAGACAAAGGGCCGGCCTGTGCCCTCGCGGGCGCCCGCGTCGTGCGGGGCGCGGGGCCGGCGCGCGGCCCTCCTCCCGCTGCCCGAAGCCGCGTTCCAACTTCTCCTCGCGCCCCACGAAGAAAATGCCAAGGAAACAAACAAAACACACACACACACACACACACACACACACACACACACACACACACGGGGGGGGGGGTGCTTCGGGAGTTAAACATTTCAGGACGCCGCAAGCCGAGAGAAAGCAAAGTTAAGAAAAAGAAGGCACCACAGCGCGTCCGCGTCTCCCCGGCCGCCGCGGCCCCAGGCCGGGACCCGGACCGACCCGGCGCGCACGCACCCCGCACCCCGCCGCCTCTGCGGCCACTCCCCGGCCGCCGGGCCGCCGACACCCACCTTCGTAGCACAGAATGCCGATGCTGTTGTTCATCTTGTCCAGGTACTGGTAGTTCAACAGGTCCATCTTCATCAATAGCATTTATCGGGCTCGCAAAGAAAACCAGCTCTCCGCGCTCGCCCCCGACAGGGAAAAGTTTCCAAACAATCACTTGTTGCTGACGGAGGAGCTCCTGGCTCTTTTTGCTTAAACCGCACAGGGACGGAGGCCCGGCCTCGGAAGCGCACAACAAAACAAAACAAAACAAAACCAAAAAAGCCAAAAACCAAAACGGAGAGGGGGGACACGCGCCCGAAAACCCCCGCCCTCACACGACACCCTCGCAGCGCGGGCGGCCGACCCTCACTCGGGCATGCGGAGAGCGTCTCGGCGCTCTCTACGGGGCCGCGCGGCGCGCGGAGGCAGGGGCAGAGGCCTGAAAACGGCGACCCCGCAGCGCATCGCCCAGGACAAAGCCCCGCTGCCCTCGCTCACAGCCCGCTGCGAGCCGACTGCGCGGACATCCTGGCCACGCTCGCGGGGACGCGTCCGCGCCGCGGCCTCCTCCCGCCGGCGCGCGCGTGCGCACTGGCGCCCGGCGGGCCGCGAGCGCGAGCGCACGGCGTCAGGCCCGGCGCGGGGCCGAGCGCGGGGCCGAGCGCGGGGCCGAGCGCGGGGCCGAGCGCGGGGCCCGCGAGGGGGGCCCGGGCAGAGCGGCCTGACAGGAAGCGGCCGGGCCCCTGCAGGACCGTGGGAGGAGAAAGTTAAGCCCCGGAAGTTTCTTTCTTTTTTTCCAGGAGCTGAGTGTAAAGTAAAAAAAAAAAAAAAAAAAAAAAAAAAAAGGATAGAGGAAAGAAAGGAAAAAGACATCCATCATGGAAGCGCACTGAAACTTTCGGCCAACTTCACTTAGGGGTTTTGCAAGCCCGAAGGGCTTGGCTTTGGTGTAGAGCTACACAAGGCGTCTTTGTTTCTTTTTTAAGAACGTCTCCTGCGGCCTGCGTGCACTGCAGCTGTCCGCGGCGTGGACGCCCGTCTGTAATCGGCTGACGGGGCAGTGCGACGCGGGCTCACGGGCGAGCCCACCGTCCTCTGGCGGGCGGGCGGGCGGCAGGGCTTCTAGGAGCCCACTCCCCGTCACCGCCAGCGCCCACCCCCCAAACTGGCGGACTCAAAGCTTCTGGAACCTTCTCCCAGCGGGTGGGCGGCTGGCGCCCTCTCCCAGTTATAACTCGCTGTCCCCCAGCGGGTGGGCGGCTGGCGCCCTCTCCCCCAGCGGGTGGGCGGCTGGCGCCCTCTCCCAGTTAGAACCCAGCGGGTGGGCGGCTGGCGTCCTCTCCCAGTTAGAACCCGCCACCCCCCAGCAGGTGGGCAGCTGAGGCCCTCTCCCAATTAGAACCCGCCATCCCCCAGCGGGTGGGCGGCTGGCGCCCTCTCCCAGTTAGAACCCGCCATCCCCCAGCGGGTGGGCGGCTGGCGCCCTCTCCCAGTTAGAACCCGCCATCCCCCAGCAGGTGGGCAGCTGAGGCCCTCTCCCAGTTAGAACCCGCCATCCCCCAGCGGGTGGGCGGCTGGCGCCCTCTCCCAGTTAGAACCCAGCGGGTGGGCGGCTGGCGCCCTCTCCCAGTAGAACCCAGCGGGTGGGCGGCTGGCGCCCTCTCCCCGTTAGAACCCAGCGGGTGGGCGGCTGGCGCCCTCTCCCCGTTAGAACCCAGCGGGTGGGCGGCTGGCGCCCTCTCCCAGTTAGAACCCAGCGGGTGGGCGGCTGGCGCCCTCTCCCAGTAGAACCCGCCATCCCCCAGCGGGTGGGCGGCTGGCGCCCTCTCCCCGTTAGAACCCGGGAGCTCTGCCGGAGGCACAGCAGCCCTTGGCTTTTCCGCACGTGGGAACCTTGAGGGACAGTTTTATCTGCGCGCATGGTTCCGGCGGTGGCACCACCAGCAGCCCAGGCCTGGAGCTGGCGCTGTGGCGCGCGTGCGGAGTGCGTGCGGGGTTAGGCCGCAGGCTGCAGAGCCGGCATCCCTTAGAACTCCTGGTCCAGTCCCGACTGCTCCACTTCCCGTCCAGCTCCCTGCTAACGCCACCTGGAGAGGCATCACAAGGTGCCAGTGCTTGGGCCCTCGCCACCCAGGTTGGAGACCTGAAGAAGCGCCTGGTGCCATGTCT
This sequence comes from Oryctolagus cuniculus, assembly GCF_964237555.1. NCBI lineage: Eukaryota > Metazoa > Chordata > Mammalia > Lagomorpha > Leporidae > Oryctolagus > Oryctolagus cuniculus. The sequence goes on along the minus strand of NC_091441.1, from coordinate 115,538,528 downwards.
GCCTGGCCCTGCTCTGGCCATTGGGGCTATTCAGAAAGTAAGGCAACGGGTGAAGCCTTGTCGCTCCCTGTTTCAAACAAACAAATCAATCTTTTAAAAAAGGGGGTGGGGTAGCCTAGGGCTTCTTTTCAGGATTCTTCAAGCATGGAGGAGTGGGCCGTATTTAAATGGATAACCTCACAGGATGGCTTGTGTGCTAAAAATCTAGCAAGAGGGCCGGCTTCGTGGCACAGTGGTTAAAGCCAGGGCATGCCACATGTGCGTGCTGGTTCAAGTGCCCAGGGTGGCAACCGCTCCACTGCGCATCCACTTCCCCTAATGTGCCTGGGAGACAGCAGAGGATGGCCCAAGTGCTTGGTCCCTGCCAGGAAACCAGGATGGAGTTCCTGGCTCCTGGCTTCCATGCGGCCCAGCTCCAGCTGTTGTGGCCATTTGAGAATTTTTTTTTTTAAGATATATTTATTTATTTGAAAGAGTTACACAGAGAGAGAAGGAGAGGCAGAGAGAAAGAGAGGTATTCCATCCACTGGCTCACTCCCCAATTAGCTGCAACGGCTGGAGCTGCACTGATCCGAAGCCAGGAGCTTCCTTTGGGTCTTCCCACGCGGGTGCAGGGGCCCAAGGACTTGGGCCATCTTCTACTGCTTTCCCAGGCCATAGCAGAGAGCTGGATCAGAAGTGGAGCAGTCAGGACTCGAACTGGCACCCATATGGGATGCTGGCACTGCAGGCAGAGGCTTTACCCATATGCCACAGCGCCGGCCCCCATATGAGAAGTTAAGCAGTTGATAGAATATCTCTGTCTCCTCACCCTATCACTCTGCCTTTCAAATAAAATAAAACCTTAAAAAAAGAAAATACACGGGCCGGCGCCGTGGCTCAATAGGCTAATCCTCCACCTTGCGGCGCCGGCACACCGGGTTCTAGTCCCGGTCGGGGCGCCGGATTCTGTCCCGGTTGCCCCTCTTCCAGGCCAGCTCTCTGCTATGGCCAGGGAGTGCAGTGGAGGATGGCCCAGGTGCTTGGGCCCTGCACCCCATGGGAGACCAGGAAAAGCACCTGGCTCCTGGCTCCTGCCAGGATCAGCGCGGTGCGCCGGCTGCAGCGGCGGCCATTGGAGGGTGAACCAACGGCAAAGGAAGACCTTTCTCTCTCTGTCTCTCTCTCTCACTGTCCACTCTGCCTGTCAAAAAAAAAAAAAAAAAAAAAAAAAAAAAAAAAAAAAAAGAAAATACAACAAGAGTTGCATTTGGGGTAACAGGCACATTTGGGACAAGTTGTTCTAACCAAACATTACTTGCAAATTCCCATGACACCCAAATATTGCTGTCGTCACTACTGCAGTAGTAATTGGGTTACAGCAGCCCAAGTAAGCAACAGAAGAACAAATATTTCAAAAGCTTCCCTTTAAAAGGATCTTCACTGATGCCACATTGCATCTGGTAGATCTGAAGAAGCTGCACTGAAAGATACCAACAATAGTAATTAAAATACCTAGCTGTGGCCAGGGAGTGCAGTGGAGGATGGCCCAAGTGCTTGGGCCCTGCACCCCATGGGAGACCAGGAAAAGCACCTGGCTCCTGCCATCGGATCAGCGCGGTGCGCTGGCCGCGGCGGCCATTGGAGGGTGAACCAACGGCAAAGGAAGACCTTTCTCTCTGTCTCTCTCTCTCACTATCCACTCTGCCTGTCAAAAAATAAATAAATAAATAAATAAAATACCTAATGGTAGGAACGCCCCTTGTGGTGCAGCAGGTTAAGCCACAGCCTGCGGCGCTGGCATCCCCTATGAAAGCACTGCTTCGACTCTTGGTTGCTCCACTTCCAACCCCGCTTCCTGCTAATGCACCTGGAAAGGCAGAAGTTGGCCCAAGTACATGGGCCCCTGCCACCAGAGTAGGAGACCAGGATGGAGTTCCTGGCTCCTGCCTTCAGCCTGGTCCAGCCCTGGCTGTTGTGGCCATTTGGGAAGCAAACTAGTGGATGGAAGATTCTCTCTCTGGTACTCTGACTCTCAAATAATTTAAAAACCAAAAATCTTAACATGTCTAATAATGATATTTGGCAGGGGAGGTTGGAAGAAAATTCTTACAAGGTCTAGTACATACAAATTGCTCTGAAAACAAGTTTAATAGCTTTAGGTGTCAGATTCAAATTCATCCAGTAGTTTTGGACAAGTACTAGCTGTGCTGGGTTCTTTCACCTAAATTCTCCATCAGAAAACTTGGCACACCATCAGCATATCATAGAATGGGGGGAGAGCTGACTGCACCTGAGGCTGTGTCCCAGAGTGATGTGAGGGTGGCAGCCCACGGCTGTGGCTTTTACAGGGCCCCAGGAGACCCTGTAAGGTGATACCCCTTGCCTCCATACTGCATTTGATACGCTTGCTTTCAGGAGTGTTTAAAAATACATAGCGGATCTGAGCACAGTGATTGCTAACTTCCCTTTAATGACTCGGCATCACTGCCAGCAGTGGTCTCCAGAGGGCCTGGGCACTTTCCGGTGCATCGACCCGCCCGCTACCTTGCCTGCGTTTCCGTGAGGCGCTGGCGGGTACAGCCAAGTCCCATGCTGAAGTACCTGCGTCTGATGACTAGCTGTGGCTCCTGATGCCAGCTTCCTGCCAACACAGACCCTGGCAAACAGCTGGTGATGGCTCAAGTAATTAGGTTCCTGACTTCCACGAGGGGAAACCTGGATTGAGTTCCCGGCCCTTGCCTCTGGCCTGGCCTAGCCCAATCCCTGCTGTGGCGGGCATGAAGGGAGAGCTCTGTCTCCATCTCTGCCTTACAAATTTAAAAATATGCATATATACAAATGTACACACATAAATAAAACAATCTGGCATCAATTCCCAGGCCCCAGCTGCACCCTCCTCTCTGAGCCGGGAGACTGCCACAGTGTGGACCATGAAGAGGCTGTCACCAGTCCGAGAGAGAGAGAGAGAAGCTGAGAACCAGCAATTGGAAATTTTTATAGTGCTAGGAAAGACTAATTTTAAGTCTCAAGTATGAACAATTAAAAAAAATAAAGGGTGTATTTTTTTCATATTTCTAGCTATTGAGTTTCACTGCGTTTTACAAGGTATTAATCTGCCACAAAGTCTGAAACAACAAACAAGCAAACAAGAACTTGGTTTCCATGGGGAAGCCCTATGTGGCAACAGCAGCTCTCTGCAGCGGGAGAAGCCCTCCGTGGCTGGCCCAGGCCGTCCACCCCAGCTCCTCACAACTTTCACCAAGTGCTTTCCCCCCACCAGTCACATGGCCTTGCTCCTCAGGACACGTCTGCACGTCCACCCTGCATGGGAGCTTCTCCAGCCTGTCCTGTGACACCCCCTGGGTCCCATCCTCCCACCCCTCACCCCTTCCCCTGTACTATCCGTTCACCACACACCTGCTCTCACCCTAACCAGTCCAGGTGTTCAGAGCAAGGGCTATGCCTTCTTAGCCTGTTCAAGGTCAGTCTGTTACATGGTAGGTCAATAGTAAATACCTGTTGATTAAAATCAGCAAGATTAAAACATCTAGGGGCAGAGTCGTAGCCCACTGGGTGATGCCACCACTTGGGGTGCCTGGGATCAAATCCCGTCTCCGCTTCCAATTCTAGCTTGGGCAGCAGATCACGGCCCAAGTATGGGTTCCTGCCACTCCCATGAAAGACAGGTGGAGTTCCTGCTGCCTGGCTTTGGCTTTGCCCAGCCCAGGCTATTAAGGGCCTCTGGGGAGTGAACCAGCAGATGGGTCTCAGCCTCTCTCTCTCTCACGTATATAAATAAATAAATCTTGGGGGAAAAAAACCCACATCTAAGAGGCAGACTCTCCATCTGCCCCCTCCTCACTGCTGGCATACCTGGATGATACGGCTCCATGTGAAATGTCCATCAACACCTCTTAGGGACCACAGATCCTTACCTGTGAGGACCATCTGGATTCCAACTATACCTCAGGGCACCATCCAAAAGAAAATCCAGGGGCCAGTATTGTGGCACAGCGGGTTAAGCCACCACCTGCAGCACCAGTATCCCATATGGGCACTGGTTCATGTCCCAGCGCTCTGGGCTAATGTGCCTGCAAAGGCAGCAGTGCTTGGGCTGCTACACCCACATGGGGGACCGGAAGAAACTCCTGGCTCCTAGCTTTGGCCTTGCCTAAATGCGGCCATTTGGGGACTGAAGCAGTGGATCAAAGACCCTTCTCTATCTCTCCCTCTCTGTAACTCTGCCTTTCAAATAAATAAATCTTAAAAAAAAAAAAAATCCAAATTCTTGGAAACTGTCAATTCTTCTTAAACTGATCTTAAGGCCAATACAGTCATAACTTAAAAACCAAAAGACTAGTTTTTAAGGAAAATCTGAAAGACTTTCAAATTGTTTTATGTTTCTGTTTGTTTTTCTTATTTATTTGAAAAACACAGAGAAAGACAGTGGTCTCCCATTTTCTGGTCCCTTCCCCAAATGCCTGCAACATGAGGCTGAAGCTAGAATCCAGGAGTTCCAATGGGGGTGGCAGGGCTGCACTTCTGCCATCACCTGCTACGTCCCAGTCGCTGCACCGGAAGGAAGCCGGGTACAGGAGTGGAGCCAGGACTCAAACCCAGACACTCCAACGTGGCACGCAGGTGCCCCAAATGGCATCTTCCCACTAAGCCCATGCCTGCCCCCAGGTTCTGAATTTTACCCACCGCTCCCCAACCCACACCAACAAAAAAGATAGAAACAGCTAATTTGTTAAAAAAAAAAATCTAGAAATTTGACCTATCAGGTATTTGAAGCATGAGTAAACAACATTTATGGGTTTTTACTGGGTACTAGGTACAAAATATGCAGCATTTTTTAATAAAGAGATTTCTAAGATTTTTTTAAGAGATTTATTTATTTATTTGAAAGGCAGAGTTACAGAGAGGGAAAGAGAAAGACAGAAATCTTCCATTGACAAGATCACTCCTCAAATGGCTGCAATGGCCACATGGGATGCCGGTGCCACAGGTGGCAGCTCTACCCACTACACCACAGTGCCTGCCCCAGAACAGATAACATTAAACACAAAATCTCATATATAAGAATCAGAAATCCGGCTGGCGCCGTGGCTCACTTAGCTAATCCTCCGCCTGCGGCACCGGCATCCCATATGGGTGCCGGGTTCTAGTCTTCCAGTTCAGCTCTCTGCTGTGGCCCGGGAGGGCAGTGGAGGATGGCCCAGGTGCTTAGGCCCCTGCACCCACATGGGAGACCAGGAAGAAGCACCTGGCTCCTGGCTTCGGATCGGCACAGCGCCAGCCATAGCGGCCATTTGGGGAGTGAACCAACGGAAGTTAGACCTTTCTCTCTGTCTCTCTCACTGTCTGTAGCTCTACTTGTCAAATTTTAAAAAAAGAAATCAGAAATCCAGGCCACTGGGCAAGAAGTAGATCATAAAACAAACGTCGGGGCCAGTGCTGTGGCATAGCGAGCAAAGCCACCACCTGCAGTGCTGGATCCCATACGGGCGCTGGTTCGAGTCCTGGCTGCTCCACTTCTGATCCAGCTCTCCGCTATGGCCTGGGAAAGCAGTAGAAGATGGCCCAGGTGTTTGGGTTCCTGCACCTGCCTAGGAGACCCAGAAAAAGCTCCTGGCTCATGGCTTCAAATCAGTGTAGCTCCGGCCGCCACAACCATCAGGGAATGAACCATCAGAGAGAAGACCTCCCTTCTCTCTCATTGCCTCTGCCTCTTTATAACTCTGCCTTTCAAATAAATAAATGAATATTTTTTAAAAAATATAAATGTCAATGGGCAAAGAGGTTATGTGGTAAAGAACCCAAATAGAGCCACACCTTATATCATACACCAAAAATAAGTAGAAATGCTCTAAAGCATGGGTGGCGGGCCACTTGTTTGTCAAGGGTCATGTGAATATTTATAACACCATTTGTGGGCCACACAAAATCATCAACCTAAAAATTAGCCCGATGGAGGCCAGTGTTGTGGCACAGTGGGTAAAGCCTCTGCCTACGACACCAGCATCCCATATGGGCACCAGTTCCAGTTCCATTTCCAATCCAGCTCCCTGCTAATGGCCTGAGAAAAGCAGCAGAAGGTGGCCCAACTGTTTGGGCCCCTGCCACCCTTGTGAGAGACCTGGATGAAGCTCCTTATGGGAGTGACTACTGGGTGGAAGACAGATTCCCTCTCTCTCTCTGTAACTCTTTCAAGTAAATAAATAAATCTTTAAAAATAAATACATATTTCTAAAGTGAGAAGCAAACAGCAGTACATTTTCTAAAAACTATTCAACCTAATTAATAATCTAAGAAATTAAGTGATTTTTCCATCTGCCAAATTAACAGAAAGATTTTACTCAACCATGTGGATCACTGAGGGAGGCCAGAGGAATTTGTGTCTGCCACTAGAGATGATGTAACAGACAAGTCTGTTCTACAGAGCTCTGGCACACACATCAAACCATTCCTGCCACTCTCCTTGCATTGAACACTGCTTCCAGTCTGCTGTCTTAGGAAAACAGTAAGATCTAGTCATAAAGTTGCATTAAGATGGGGCCGGCACCATGGCACAGCAGGTAAAGCCACTGCCTACAGTGCCAGCATCCCATATGGGCACCAGTTCAAGTCCCAGCTGCTCCACTTCTGATCCAACTCCCTGCCAATGTGCCTGGGAAAGCAGCAGAAGATGGCCCAAGTGCTTGGGCCACTGCACCCATGTAGGAGACCCAGAAAAAGCTCCTGGCTCCTGATCAGCTCAGTTCTTGCTGTTGTAGCCATGTGGAGAGTGAACCAGCAGATGGAAGACCTCTCTCTACCTTTAAATAAATACGTAAATCTTTTTTAAAAAAATTCACAAGTCAAAAAAAAATCAGAGAATGCCTTAAAACCACAGCTTCTGGATGACAGAATATTACACAGCCATTACGACACCTTCAACAAAACAGTGACAGTCAGAAAAGCAGTGCTGTGTCCTGCTGTGTACAACTTAACGTCTCGTCCCAAAAGGCTCTATCACCGAGAGACGTAACAGCCGTGCTTGTTTGTGCCAATACGTCTACGATGTTTTCCCGATAACAAGACTGCCTAATGGTGCAACTTTCTGAATGCATCCGTCATTAACTGTCACATGACTAGACCCTATGACGACACATATGTGAACTGAAAACAGGGTAAATGATCAGAAACAGGGTAAAAGATCACAACGCTCTTCAAAGAGTTCACAGAGATCCCTGCTGTGGAAAAACACAGCACGAAGTCTGAAAGCTTTCGCACCACCAAAATACATTCTTGATTCCACTTCTCTGGGACTTTTTCGAAATACCCTCATGCATACACTACACACCATCTTGTGTATGTATTTGTGAGTGTATACACATAAATGGGAGGTGGCAAGAGCATACACATACATTAGAAAGACTGGGAAGTTTGGGGCCAGCGCGGTGGCGTATCTAGTAAAGCCACTGCCTGCAGTGCCAGCATCCCATATGGGCACCAGTTCAAGTCCTGGCTGCTCCACCTCCGATCCAGCTCTCTGCTATGGCCTGGAAAAGCAGTAGAAGATGGCCCAAGTCCTTGGGTCTCTGCACCTGCCTGGGAGACCCGGAAAAAGCTCCTGGCTCCTGGCTTCAGATCAGCGCAGCTCGGGACTCTGCGGCCAATTAGGGAGTGAACCAGCAGATGGAAGGCCTCTCTCTCTCTCTTTACCTCTACCTCTCTGTAACTCTGCTTTTCAGATAAATAAATTTAAAAGAAAGAGGGGGGGAGGGGAGGGAAGGGGGGAGGGAGACTGGGAAGTACACCGACATCTTCACAGTGCTCCTCTGCCTACCAGGTGTTTCCATACTTCCCCTGCATTTCCAAATACAACCACATAGAATATTTTTCTTAAATATAATAATAAGGTGGGGGTGAGGGTAATGCACGAGAGAATATTTCCCAGCAAGAGCAAAGCCCGGATCGTATCTATCTTACTTTGAAAAACCAAGACCTCTTCTTTTACTTAAATCCTAACAACCAAAGGAAATACAAATTCGAACATTCATTTAGACCTTTGGAGGATCCAGAGCGCTCAAGGCGAGGTATGTGCTCTGCAGAGCAGAGCTGACAGGACAGCTGTTTGCCTAAGCTTCTAGCACCGTTTGTCCTCTCCAGTGTCTGGATTGTCACATGTCAGTATCAGTTCCCCAAGCGAGATCATCAACACTTGCAGAGGAGGACAACAGGCCTTACTCTTCCGTGTGAAACCCTCCACAGCACATGTTAAGAGCTGCACGCACGGTCCTCACGAAGGCGTGTCCGCGTCTTTGTGGAATAAGGATGGCAGGATGGCCAGAGAAGAGCTCAGGCTCACGACTGGACTGAATAAAAGCCCAGCGGTCAACATCGCTCTCCAGACACTAACTTCCACCTGCAGAGCAGGGGCCACCTCGGGGTTCACGGGATCTCTTAGACATAACGCGAGGCGCTGTTAGCCGCCCCATGGCCACAATCACTCTCATCCTCCCGGGATGGTACCACAAACAGGTAAGCTCTCTTCCTCTCCTTAAGTTTTCTAAACTGAATACGTGAATAACAACCAAAACAAACCTTACCAAAGGGAGACGCTGGGTCTGGCCATGCCTGGACCAGAGGCATCAGAGAAGCCAGGAGCCAGGTGTCATCATCACGTCTAGACACCTATCAGCACAGGGTGACGGGGTGACCAGTCATGTGTGAGGCACCGCACTGCCCGGGCACGCGCACCTGTCCATCGGATCATCTCAACTGCTACAGTAAGGTTGTGAGGAGGAAAGCATACAGGAGGCGTTCAATTAAAACCTAACAGTGAGTGCTAAGAAGACTTCAAACTGTTTTCTTGGAAACACTGATTAGAATGTGAATTCCGGAGAGGCCTAGCAGAAACCTGGCTAAGGACCATTAGCTGGGATTACTCTCCCCTGGGCAACACCGCAGCAGAGTTCTGCACACAACCTTAAGGCAAGGCGGTCAGGCCTCACCTGCCACACTGCAAAGACCGCCTGGCACACAGTAGGTCCTCCACGGAGGGACTGCACAATAAACGAAAACAGAACGCTTTTCAAATGCCTCAAGTATCAACCACAGAAAGCAGACTATCTACTAAATTCAAAGAATTCCTAAATATATCATAAAATATTGATTACTTCCCCAATTTGGAGATGCCCAAACTCAAAGTTTTGTCAAACTTTTCACAAAAGCAAATGTTACTAAGCTGTGTTTTAGACTGTTCAGACTGTAGTATGTATGAAATGGTGCCATTTGCAGGTTAAAACACTCAGCTACTACTCAGAACTAGCTCATTACTGTAATGAGGTTTTAATATATGTGCCGTGCAGAAATGTAAAATGGTTCAAACTCAATGATTACACTTTTAACACAACAGCACCCTCTAGGGATAAATTTTAAATTGCAAAGAAAATTTTGAGAAGAGAACCAGTCTATGCAGTTCTCATTAGATGTACATTTATTTACACAAAAATCTTTTTAATCCATTCATTAAAAACACAAAAAATATATTTTAACAAAGTTTAAACCTTACTAAACTTTGCAAAAATTAAGACAAAATACTAACAAACTCAATTCAGTTGATATCAAATGACTGAATGGAAAATCTGCTTTAACATGAATGTAAAAACATATGCAGTTTTTAAGGCTGGAGGGCCGGCACTGTGACCAGTAGGTTAAGCCTCCACCTGTGGCACTGGCATCCCATACGGGCACCATTCCGTGTCCCAGCTGCCCCTCTTCCAATCCAGCTCTTTGCTATGGCCTGGGAAGGCAGTGGAAGATGACCCAAGCTCCTGGGCTCCTGCACCCACGTGGGAGACCCAGAAGAAGCTCAGCTCCTGGCTTCGGATCGACCCAGCTCAGGCCATCACGGCCATTTGAGGAGTGAACCAGCAGATGGACCTCTCTCTAGGTCGGCGCCACGGCTCACTAGGCTAATCCTCCACCTACGGTGCCGGCACCCCGGGTTCTAGTCCCGGTTGGGGTGCCGGATTCTATCCCGGTTGCTCCTCTTCCAGTCCAGCTCTCTGGTGTGGCCCGGGAAGGCAGTGGAGGATGGCCCAAGTACTTGGGCCCCTGCACCCACATGGGAGACCAGGAGGAAGCACCTGGCTCCTGGCTTCGGATCGGCGCAGCGCGCCGGCTGTAGCAGCCATTTGGGGGGTGAACCAACGGAAAAGGAGGACCTTTCTCTCTGTCTCTCTCATTGTCTAACTCTGCCTGTCAAAAAAAAAAAAAAAAAGACCTCTCTCTCCCTCTCTGTAACTTTGTTCCTCAAACAAACAAAATATATAGAAAAGAAAAAAAGAAGAAGAAAGAAAAGAAAGGAAAAGAGAAAGCAGACTAGGAACAATGCTGTAAATACGCTAGTGCTAGCGCAGGGAGCTAATCCAGTCACTGTTGCCAAAAAAGGAAGCTTCCTTGAACACGACGTCACTCACTCTACTGCAGCCTTACATGCTTACCCAAGAGAAACGACCACTTCAATGCTTTTCACTGCGGCCAACGGTGGATCGGTTCAGGAAATCCCATCCGGAGATGACTTCCCAGTAAAGTATCACTCTGATGTTCATATTCTAGTAAATAATTAGCCATACATGTATTCCTGTGAGATCAACTGGAACCGATTCACACACTAAAAATGGAGAGCAAAGCCACTGAAAGGGCTGGGCACTGTGCCACAGCAGGACAAGCCACCACCTACAAGGCCAGCATCCCACAGGAGTGCCGGTTCAAGTCCTGGCTGCTCCACTTCCGATCCAGTTCCCTGCTCATGTGCCTGGAACAGCAGCAGCAGATGGCTTGAGTGTTTGGGGCCCTGCCACCCATGCAGGAGGCCCAGACAGAATGTCAAGCTCTTGGTTTTGACCTGGCCCTGCTCTGGCTCTGGCTGTGGCAGACACAGGGGAGGGAGCCAACAGATGAAGACTCTCTCCCTCTCTCTCCCTTTCAAATAAAGAAATCTTCAAAAAAATTTCTAAAATAAAAAAAGAAATCACTGGAAGATATATCCCAATTATTTAACATACTATTTCAAAAGAGAACTGAATGTCCCCACTCCAACCCCATGCTGCACCCCGTGAGGTTAACTACTGTGCTAACCTTTAAGTGCAGACATCAGTCTGGTCACTTTATACAGACAAAATCGTATGTTCTACTATTATATTTGTGAGTGTTATCACTGTCCCTGTTGTTTATTTCAGAGAGAGATCTTCCATCTATTGGTTCACTCTCCAAATGCCCACAAAAGCCAGGACTGGGTCAGGTGGAATCCAGAAATTTAGTTCTGTCTTCCGCACAATTGGTACAGGGACCCAAACACTTGAGCCATCATCTGCTGCCTCTCAGGAGTACACATTAGCAGGTAGCAGGAAGGGAAGCAGGGCCAGGACTTGAACCCAGGCTCCAATATGGGATGTGGGCAGCTCACGATGTGTCTTAACCACTTTGTCAAGGGCCCAGCTGCCCTGTATCGCTGTTTTCACGTGTAGTTGCATATCATCAACTTTCACTGCTGCACCGTGTTCCACTGCCCCACGATGCCTCACTCGCTTCATCCTACTGTGGATGTGCATTTAGCTTCTATTTGGGGCTACTGATGTTCTAGTACGAGTCTCTGGTGAGCACTGAAGGCAAATGGAGCTCTTCAAAGATGTGGGTCACACACAAGGACTAGCAGTGATCTGGGTCCTTCAAAGTCAGAGACAGACAAACAGATGACGCCTACTGTGTGCCGGGCAGGTGCCTGGCAAGGCGCCAGGTTCTTGCACCGATCTGGTTTCAGCTTTAATCCTCCCCACAAGGCCACAGGGACTACCGCCCTTCTCATAGACAATGGCACAGATGGGCACAGAAGCTTGTCCAAACTCACACAATGAGCGGCGGACCTGGGACCGACAGCTGTGACTCCCCACTGTACTCAGGGTCTTACTTTAAGAGCTTCTAAAAGTCCTCTCAGTGGCTGATACATCGTACAGGACGTGCCTTGCATTATTAGCTCCACAGAAAGCCACTGAGTCAAACCATGCATGTAAAATACATCACATGCACCTTTAAACAAGCCGCCGCCTGAAGTGCTGGCATCCCTTATAGACACTGGTTCAAGTCCCAGCTGCCCCACTTCCGATCCAGCTCTCTGCTGTGGGAAAGCAGTGGAGAATGGCCCAAGTCCTTGGGCCCCTGCACCTGAGTGGGAGTCCGGGAAGAAGCTCCTGTGTGGGGAGCAGCTCGGACTAGACTAAGTTACTGGAATTAAGACTTATTCTATGCATCTGCTCTCCTCTGTGGGGAGCAGCTCGGACTAGACTGTTACTGGAATTAAGACTTATTCTATGCATCTGCTCTCCTACAATATGGCGCTGGGAGAGGAGAAAACAGCTTCTACCCAGCTGCCTCCAGTTCAACCAATAAACTGTAGGACTTGCTCCTGATTGGAGAGCAGCGTACTCGGCGTGTGGGCAGCCGAGTTAGGATTGGCGGAGGAGGACTATAAAGGAGGAGAGAGACGGCATGCACCAGGAACATCTATGGGGAACATCTAAGGGAACCCGTGCAGCCCCCGAGACGACCCGGCCGGCGGTGTGCCGCTCCCCTGCGGAAGTGGGGAATGCGGCCAGGGGGAACTGCCCTTCCACGGAGGTGGAAGGGATAGTAGCCAACCCGGGAAGAACCAGCAGCAAACCCGGGGAGGGCCGAGCAGACGAAAGAACAGCGCAGGTTCCTGTGTCGTTCCTCCACGAAGAGGGGGAGCGACATAATGGTGCCGTGACTCGGATATGAAGCCTAGGCAGGACTCTGTGTCGTTCCTCCACGAAGAGGGGGAGCGACACTCCTGTCTTCAGATAGGCACATTTCCGGCTATTGCAGCCATCTGGGAAGTCAACCCACAGATGGAAGATTTCTCTCTCTCTCTCTGTCCTGCCTCTCTGTAAGTCTTTCAAATAAATAAATAAATAAATCTTTAATTAAAAAAAAAAAAGAACTTTAAACAAGCCCATTCTCCTGACCACACTGTGATCTCCCTGGGGGGAAAGCCCCACCCCCCACCTTATTTTCTCCGTTTGTGCCCCAGCACCTCCAGGAACAAGCGCTTAACAAGCTCTTTAAATAATTAAACATATATATATATTTTTTTTTTTTTGTACAGGCAGAGTTAGGAGTTAGAAAGAGAGAGAGAGAGAGAGAGAGAGAGAGAGAGAGAAAGGTCTTCTTTCTGTTGGTTCACCCTCCAAATGGCCACTACGGCCGCGCACCGCGCTGATCTGAAGCCAGGAGCCGGGTGCTTCTCCTGGTCTCCCATGCGGGTGCAGGGCCCAAGCACTTGGCCATTCTCCACTGCCTTCCCGGGCCACAGCAGAGAGCTGGCCTGGAAGAGGAGCAACGGGGACAGAATCCGGCACCCATATGGGATGCCGGCGCCGCAGGTGGAGGATTAACCAAGTGAGCCGCGGTGCTGTCCCTTTTTTTTTTTTTTAGGATTATTTATTGCTTTGTCTCCCCAGCTGCCTGTGAAGACTGACTTGCCACCGTGAACGACAGTCACTCTGGGGACCAGGAAGTCCATGACTGACGGACAAACGGTCGCCAATGTTCTCCACCCTGGGAAAACAATTGTGCGGAAGACAGAAATCCGGTAAAAGCTAGGCCAAAATGCACAGGACCACTGCCGACGTCATCTTTGTAGTTGGATCCAGGACTCATTTAGGTGGTGGCCGTACAGACAGCTCTCGCATGATTTATGATTCCTTGGATTATGCAAAGGAAAATGAACCCAAGCATAGACTTGCAAGACATGGCCTGTATGAGAAGAAAACAGCCAACGGAGCCCAGGAACAGGAAGCAGAGTCAGGGGCCTGCCCGGGCCAGCGCGGCACTAGCACAAAGCAGGAGTGAAGACTCTGCAGCGACTTTATCTACAGTTGATGGAGCGAATTTCTCATGGGGATTAATAAACCATAAAAACTTAAAGATTTGTTTGTTTTATTTGAAAGATAGAGTTACAGAGAGGGAGACAGCGAGATCTTCCACCCGCTGGTTCATTCCCCAAACAGCCAGGAGAAAGCCAGGAGCTTCAAACTCCATCCAGGTCTCCCACGTGCGTGGAAGGGGACATACACTTGGGCCATCACCCACTGCCTCCCAGGCGCACTAGGGAGCTGACTTGGAAGCAGAACAGCCATGACTCAAACCTGCATTCTGATACGGGATGCTGACACCACAGGCAGCAGCTCGACCTACTGCGCCACAAGGCCGGCCCCCGCAGACGCATCTTTTATCTTCATTTCCAGGAGCTTTTATAAGTCCCCTGGCATTTGTGAGGACATTAACAGTGGCAGGGCCCCCCAGAAATCCACCCACCAGAAGGGCAATTTTCACTCCCGACGGCATGTTGGAGATTCTGAAAGCCACGGACGTCCAGGCCCCACATCCAGAGGGTGAACTGGGGGAGCCCAGGAGGGTGAATTTCAAATTCACGGCCAGAAGATGCCAACGCTCTTCGGCACAGTTTGATGACAGCTTCTCCCCTGGGGGTGACACTGCACCCTGGGATCCTGAGCTGACCGGGCACAGCACGTCGCTCTGTCCAGCCCTTGGGGTCAGGCAAGCTGAACTGACACAGCCGGACTGTGGCCAGCCTGGTCGTTTCCATTTAAACAATCCTCAGCAAATGAACCCTGCCCTCCAGCCCTCTCTTCTGCAGCCAGCCTGGGACTCAGAATTGATGTGGCTGCACTAAGACCAGAAACATACCCTCCAGGATTTCTGGTTCATCTCCACCTGCGGAGGGGTGCGGATGGGAAGGGGTCACAGAGGGAGACACAGCAGAGGAGCACGGCCAGCCAAGGCCGGTAACCGTGCCTTTCTGGGGTCTCTCTCTCCCCACACCCGGCAGGTGCATTGACATTCCCAGGCTCCTCAGACTGACAGCCGTCTCCTCCCACTCACGTCCACGCTGCACCTGACACAGCCGTCTCCTCCCGCTCACGTCCACGCTGCACCTAACACAGCCGTCTCCTCCCGCTCACGTCCACGCTGCACCTAACACAGCCGTCTCCTCCCGCTCACGTCCACGCTGCACCTAACACAGCCGCCTCCTCCCGCTCACGTCCACGCTGCACCTAACACCGCCGTCTCCTCCCGCTCACGTCCACGCTGCACCTAACACAGCCGTCTCCTCCCGCTCACGTCCACGCTGCACCTAACACCGCCGTCTCCTCCCGCTCACGTCCACGCTGCACCTAACACCGCCGTCTCCTCCCGCTCACGTCCACGCTGCACCTAACACAGCCGTCTCCTCCCGCTCACGTCCACGCTGCACCTAACACAGCCGTCTCCTCCCGCTCACGTCCACGCTGCACCTAACACAGCCGTCTCCTCCCGCTCACGTCCACGCTGCACCTAACACAGCCGTCTCCTCCCGCTCACGTCCACGCTGCACCTAACACAGCCGTCTCCTCCCGCTCACGTCCACGCTGCACCTAACACAGCCGCCTCCTCTCGCTCACGTCCACGCTGCACCTAACACAGCCTTCTCCTCCCGCTCACGTCCATGCACCTAACACCGCCGTCTCCTCCCACTCACGTCCATGCACCTAACACCGCCGTCTCCTCTCGCTCACGTCCACGCTGCACCTAACACAGCCGTCTCCTCCCGCTCACGTCCATGGACCTAACACCGCCGTCTCCTCCCACTCACGTCCATGCACCTAACACCGCCGTCTCCTCCCACTCACGTCCATGGACCTAACACTGCCATCTCCTCCCGCTCACGTCCGCGCTGCACCTAACACAGTCGTCTCCTCCCACTCACGTCCACGCTGCACCTAACACCGCCGTCTCCTCCCGCTCACGTCCACGCTGCACCTAACACAGCCGTCTCCTCCCGCTCACGTCCACGCTGCACCTAACACAGCCGTCTCCTCCCGCTCACGTCCACGCTGCACCTAACACAGCCGCCTCCTCTCGCTCACGTCCACGCTGCACCTAACACCGCCGTCTCCTCCCGCTCACGTCCACGCTGCACCTAACACAGCCGTCTCCTCCCGCTCACGTCCACGCTGCACCTAACACAGCCGTCTCCTCCCGCTCATGTCCACGCTGCACCTAACACACTGGAGCACCTGGCGGGTGATCAGCAAATATGTACAGCGAGCACCACAGGAAGTAGGGTCCAGGACCTACGCTGGAGCAGAGAAGGGGAGGGGACTCACATCCAGAGCAGGAGAGAACTGAGCTCCACCAGCTGTGCAGGAATTGGGAGGGAGGACACACTTGGGGCACCTAGAGATACAAGGTTACAACAGGAACTCAAAGTAAGATTTTACAAATCTTGGGTTTATCGCCATGGAAAGAGAAAAACAGTGTATTTCTCCTCCTGTTCCAGATGCTTACAGAGGAAGAGAACTGTGTAGAACACACCCCCCCAGGGGACATGCACGGTTGAGGTGTGCTAGCCACACAGCCAGTGAGTTCCAGAATCACCAGCTGTCCAGCTGCTGGTCACGGTGGAGGTGCCCCAAAAGAGCAGAGTCCAAAGTGTGAGGTGTACCTTTACACAGGGGTCTCAGGCGAGAGGGCATCCCGCACCCTGGGGGTCCATGTTCAAGGGCAGTGTGCCACTGTGGAGGGCGGAGCTTCCCGCACTTCCACGAGAAGCTCAGGAGAGAACTGAGTGCAGCCTGGCACAGCCCGAGCTCAGGCTGACGGCGCGGCCTGTCACAGCCTGAGCGCTCGAAGCCATCTGCCCAACTCCTGACCTGATGGGTGTTCTGCAGTCCGGAAGCTGAGGTCGGTGACCCCATACGGGGTCTGGAGAGACATCACCCCATTTGGGGGAGGGGCCAGCATACACCAAGTTAGCGTCACAGCAGCACGGGGCACTCAGGCAGAAGCTCTGCAGGTGTTTACAGTCGTGTGAGGCTACGGAAGGTGCAAACGTGAGGGACAGCTTTGCAAAAGGTCCAGGTTTCTAACCAGGCTTGGAAGACGAGGGGCCCACTAGCCTCTGAAAGAGGCCCAGCCCCATGTGGCCCCAAGAACAGGACAGGGCCCAGGGATGGACTCTGACCCGAGGGAAAGAGCAAAAAGGGTCTGGGACTAGGGATCAAGGCCAAGAGGAAGAGTTCAAGATGGCCACACCAATGGCAGGTAAGGCCAGGAGAGGGACAGCCAGGGGCAGAAGGCAGGCAGGCCCCACCCAGGTGTACAGCCCAGACGGGACTGCTCTGCCGTCTCATCCTGGATACGGAGTCAGAAAAATTGGATTTGCAGTATGACCCACGCTGAGCCACGCTGTCTGGACATAGTCATCCCATTTCCCGGAGCCTCAAGTTCCACACCTCTGAACTGTGTACGATCGAAACTTCACCTGTCCCTGCCAGAGGGCTGTCGGGGGCCAACGGGGACACCTCCCCACGGCACTGCATGAACTACAAAGCAGATGCAAAAGTGGAAGCGTCACTGCCATCCTCCTACAAAGCAGGGGGCTTCCCAGTATTGCATGAGGTCAGGGTTTGGGGCCAGCACAGTGGTGCAGCGGATCAAGCTGCCACCTGCAGCACCGGCACCCCTTATGGGATCTGGTTCAAGTCCTGGCTGCTCCACTTCCTATCCAGCTCCCTATTACTGTGCCTGGGAAAAAGCAGTGGGAGATGGCACCCGTGTGGGAGACCCAGAAGCAGCTCCTGGCTCCTGGCTTCAGCCTGGCCCAGCCCTGACCATTGTGGCCATTTGGGAAGCAAACCAGCGGATGGAAGAACTCTTCTCTCTGCCTCTGCCCCCTCCCTTTCTGTAACTCTTTCAAATAAATAAATAAATGCTTAAAAATAAAACAAATAAAGAGAACCAGTCTGCTCGGATGGTAAGACTGCCTCCCCCTTCTCCTCAAGAACCTCAAACAGAAACGCCTATGAAAAAGGAGAAAGTGCAAAGCTAGTCTTCCTGCAGCATGGCTTCCTCCTGCTGCCCTAGACCGCAGGTGGGCTTCTGAGAGGCCGACCACACAAGCCACGGCCCAGCCTCTCACCCACTTTCAGGAGGGACAAGGAGTCCGATGCTGCGAAGCTGTGACGCTGTGAACACACAGAAACACCATTAAGCAGCAGGTGCTGGGCACAGCGGTTAAGACACCACATGGGACGGCCACAGCCCTGTCGGTGAGCCTGGCTCAAGTCCCGGCTCTGCTGCTGGTCCAGCTTCTTGCTAACGTGCGCCCTGAGAGTCAGCAGATGATGGTCCCAGACACGTGGGTCCCTGCCACCCAGGTGGGAATCCCACACTGAGCTTCTGGCTTTAGCCCGGCCCAGCTCTGCAGGCATTTGGGTTCCCAGTAAATCAGAGATCCGGCAAATAAATAAGTAAAGTTTTAAAAAAATAAAAGTAAGATAACACACGCTTAGTTAGATGTAGGATTCCTGTTCGAAAAGTAGTCAAATACTCAAAAACTACAGCGTCTACTTGTCTGCTACCCAAATGAAGTGGACAGGCATCCCGAGGACTGCTTGAGAAACAGGGATGCAAGGCCAGAGAGGCCCTTCTCTGCCAACCTCAGACACAATGTGCCACATTCACTCACACATCTCCCCCACCCCGTTCCCCCTCCCACCCAGCACAAGACCCCTGCGACAAGGAGACCACATTCTCCCCCGACTCCTATAGTTCCTGCTCCTGCCCTAAAATCCTAGGGCTCTAGGGAATTCCTCTTGGTTCGTTTTGCCCCTCACTGTGAGGCTGTTAGTCCCTTTGCAATCTCAAGAAAGAATTCTGTGTCTGGGGGCTGGCACTGTGGCACAGCAGGTCCTAACCAGGATGCCAGCATCCACATGGGTGCCAGCGGAAGTCTCGCGGCTCCACTTCTGGTCCAGCTCCCTGCTGTGCACCTGGGAAAGCAGCGGAGCATGGTCCAAGGCCTTGAGCCTGCACCGCACAAGCAGAAAGCCTGGAATGGAGTTCCAGAGTCCTGGCTTCGGTCTGGCCCAGCCCGAGCTGTTGCAGCCATTTGAGGAGTGAACCAATGATGGAAGATCTCTGCCTCTGTCGCTCCCTCTAGCTCTGCCTTTCAAATTTATCAATAATCTCTTTTAAAAGTTCTGTGTTTAATAACAGATTTATTTATTTTGAAAGAGCTGCAGAGAAGAGGAGAGACAGAAAGAGAAAGAGATTGACCTTCCATCTGCTGGTTCACTCCCCACACGGCAGAAGCCAGGATCCAGGAGCTTCATCTGAGTCTCCCACGTGGATAGTAGGGACCCAAACACTTGGTCCATCTTCTGCTGCTCTCCTCAGCAAGGGGCTGGATCAGAAGTGGAGCAGCCATGACACAAACCACGCGCATGCGGGATGCCAGCCTCACAGGAGGCGGCTTTACTCGCTGCAACGAAAGCCAGCCCATGCGACTGTTCTTACTATCCAGAGAGGGTTGTGATTCTTACTGGCGAGGGTGGGGAGTGAGTGACATCTTTGCCTCCTACAGCAAAAAAAGCGAGGGCAGACATTTTCACCCCAACAATAGACTGAGACTATCATTTAGGCCATTTTCCTGATGTGAGAACATTTGAAGCAGGGTGTCAGCTACCTAGAAGGAATCTGGCTTCTCTCCTCCATAAAAATGACCACGTGCAAAATTCCCCAGGGGCTAGGGAGCTGCCCCTGAGCCCACAAACATTTCAGGCACGCTCCTGTTCCTTCCGAGAGGCCGTCCGTGCTCCCTGCAATTCTGGCTACTCAGGGCACCTGGTACAGGTACAGGGTACCTGGGCGAGGCCCAGTTGGGCACAGTCTGCCAAGAAGAAACCCAGGACCCCAGGAGCTGTGCTGCCAGTGTACACTGCACGTAAATAAATGACTTCCCGTTCTCTCTCTCCCGTTTCCCAGTAGAACGTCTTCTAAAAAAGAGGGAGAGAAACACGAGAGGTAAACAGCGCTGCACCTGTGCACTCCCGGCCACAATCACCGATGTGACTGACAGCTGCTCCAAAGCGCCGGCTCAGACGGTCCTGGTTTGCTCTGGATCCATGCTACCTTTCCCTTGGGAAGGCTGACGCCTCCAGAGACGCCATCTCCCTGTGACGGAGCTGTGCACGGAGCCCAATACCTCCCAGCCTGCTCATGACCCAGCCTTCCGAAGTATTCCAAGAAACTTCTCAAGTCTCAAGTGGGGAAAAAAAAAAGGCAAAGTGCTCCTAATTTTAAAACAAGACGCCAGGGAGATACAGTTGAAACAAATGAAGAACTGCTCAAAACAAGAGGAGAACGCAGGTAAGGTGGCCTCTTGTAAAACCGATGCATCAAAGCACGGTGTGGGGTGGATACTGTGGCGCAGTGGACTAAGTCCCGCCTAGGACACCCACATCCCACATGAGAGCGCCTGGAGTGAATTCCGGCTACTCCACCGATTGCCCATCCAGCTTCCCGCTGATACACCCGGGAGGATGCAAATGACGGCCCGAGTGCTTGGGTTCCTTGCACTCGTGTGTGGGCACCCTGGATCGAGTTCCTGGCTCTTGGCTTCAGCCTGGCCTGGCCCTGGCTGATGTGGGCATTGCACCCAGCAGATGGAGGATCTTCTCTCGCTCTTTCAAATAAAAAAAAGTAACTCTTTTTTAAAACCCAACATCCTGATTACCTTAACAGGACACGGAACACCCACTCACCCCGAGGCCCATCACCTGAATGCACAGCCTGCTTCCTCCCTCACCCCGAGACAGTTTCCTCCGCTTCTCCAGGAATGCTGGCCGGGAAAGGGCACTCACATCACCGGCGGCTACCTGGACCCAAGGCAGGCCTGGGCAGCCAGGTGGCAGCCACACAGACATCACAAGTTTCAATTTAAAAAAAAAAAAATTTTATTATTGACCTCAGTGGCGGGAAAGAGACCTCAGTGGCTAAGTGTCTGGTTGGAGACTTTTGCTGACCCATGTGTACAAACCCAGCATTCCAGAGGCGCAGGGACAGCCCCATCCGGCTCCCGCTGCAGAGGGCTCTCTGGCTCACAGGCGCCTGTTTTGCCACCGCTGAACACAGCCTTTGCATTCAAGATTTTTCACTGCAGAGGCTGCGATCGCCTTCTGTCATCTCACTGGGTCCCTGGAGCCACGCTGACCAAGCCTGGGTGTCACTGCGAAGCCAGGTCTGTCTAAGCTGCGCTTCTTTCTGTATTGATTAGCCTCAACTCTGTCAACTGCAGGAGCATGCCACAGGTGCTTTTTCTTTTTCGTGAAGACTTATTTATTTATATGAACGGCAGATTACAAGGAGAGAAAGAGGAAAAGACAGACATGGCGGGGGCAGGTATCTTCCATCTGCTGGTTCACTCCCCAAATAGCTTCAACAGCCAGGCCGAAGTCAGGAGCCAGGAACTCCATGTAGGTCTCACGTGGGCCATTCTCCACTGCTTTTTCCAGGTGCACTAGCAGGTCGCTAGCTGGACTGAATGGAGCAGCTGGGAGTGGCTGGAGTGCAGCAGCTGGGATGCTGGTGTCTTCACATGCTGGGCCCCAGCGCCAGCCCACACTCCGGTTTTAATTCCACGCCATCTGCTTCTTTGTGTAGCACAGAGCTGGCTGCTGACCTCTCTGCACTGAACACACGTTTCAGAGGACAGCAACGGGCGATGGGACGGTGCTTGGGGACAGGTCTACACTACTGACTCTTGACTCCCACCTGCTTCTTCCTGCTTAGACTATGCCTCCTGCCTCACCCAGCCCCAGATCCTCTCCTCCAGCTTCCTCGCTGCTTGCTTCTAGGAGTAACTGAAATAAATCAGGGCAAACACAAAAACAGAACCAAAAAAAACCTCACATAGCACCAGATACCAAGATAATTTCCAAACCTATTTGAAAACACATTTGGAACTGGTGGGACCTGTCTGTACAGAGAAGTCATAACCCGGAGAGTAAATCATCTGATAACTGAAACTCTTTGCTGTGGAACTGTGCCCAGAAGAGCCACGGCAGGGTTGTGTTTAGAAGCAGACACCTCACAGGTCAGTATCACCCGATCAAGGTCAACCTGCTAACTGCTTGTCAATAGAAACTACCTAACTCAAGGACACAGGCACAATACACGAGCTACTTTTAATCTAAGAAGTAACTGTGCTAAACTCCAACTTACTTGAGGCTTGAGAGGAGCAGGGTGCTCTGATTGACTGGAAGTTACCATATACAAATAAGTAACTTTCAGATACTTATAAGACAACCACAAGGCAAAATTTATTTATTTATTCATTTTTATAAAAGGCAGAGTGACAGAGACAGAGACAGAGAATCCTCCACCTGCTGGCTCGCTCCCCAAATGGCCACAACATCTGGGGCTGGGTCAAGTCGAAGCCAGGAGCCGGAACTCCCCCCTGGTCTCACACGTGGTGGGGCAGGGGCCCAAGCACTTGGACCATCTTTCTGTTTCTTTCTCAGTGACATCTGCAGAGAACTGGATCAAAAGAGGAGCAGCCCGGACTCAAATCAGTGCTCCAACACAGGGTGCTACTGTCACAAGCAGTATCTTAAGCCAGCATGCTACAATGCCAACTACAAGACAAAAAAAAAAAAAAAAAAAAAAAAAACTTTTAACATTATTTGTGTGGGGAGCAACTCGGACTATACTGTTACTGGAATTAAGACTTATTCTATGCATCTGCTCTCCCACAATGTGGCGCTGGGAGAGGAGCGTACAGCTTCTACCCAGCTGCCCCTTACCAACTTGATAAGCTGCAAGAGCCGCTCCTGATTGGAGGAGAGCGGCGTGCTCGGCATGTGGGTAGCAGAGCACGGATTGGTGGAGAGGACTATATAGGAGGAGAGAGACGGCATGGTAGCGTGGGTTGGTTGGAGAGTGCGTTGGAGAGTTCGCGGGGAAGTTCGTTACTTCGTTCTT